>NW_022145597.1:0-477500 GCF_000002235.5 Strongylocentrotus purpuratus
CCTTCTTGGCCTTCTCCGACGCCTGTGCCTTGGCCGCCTGCACATTCACCTTGAAGAAACCCGAAGCTCCTTTCCCCTTCGTCTGCACTCGTTTGCCTTTCTCCACGCCAGACTTTTTAGGGCCCGCTTGATGAATAGCAGCTGTCGGTCCCATCTGCACATCGAAATTGGTTAGCGAATACTTCTTTATTGCTTGCAGCGAGGAGCCATTGAGGTCCTTCAACTCGGTGATTGCTGTAGCAACCATCTCGGCAGCCGGTGGGTGGGCGGCCGGCTTCTAGTAGTCACCTCTTAGAGCTATCTTCTCAGCCATCTTGATATACGGTGCGTCGGGAGGTTAACAAAACGAATAACCATCGGCTCGGCAACGCCGTCAATATAAGGCATTGTTGCGTACGTGGGAGGAGACAGTCCCGGGTCGTCCGCCCCATGACTGCATGCCAGTTTGTGTTTTGTTTAAAGAAACTTTTTCTCCCTTCTTTTCCATCCATACATGCTCTTATTCCACCACCCCCTTCTCCTTTTTCTTCTCTTTCTCCGTCTTCTCTCTTCTTCATCCTCTCCTCTCCTACCACGTATAATGTACTCAATCATATATGAATTTGAAGAAAAAATGAAATCAAATGGCGATAACACCATCAACCCCTGATCGTCACCCTCTTGAAACACAGTCACATTCATGGGAATTGCATATCATAGTTCCCATTAAAATGCCGACTAAAAAAGATAATATTTTGCCCTGCATGGTCACCCCATATTCCGTACTAGTAACTGTAAATATATTTTTGATTAACCACTTTCTTTTCTTTTACTGCTCATACACTTTTTTTGTCATAACATCTAAGGATGCGTATCTGTTTTAATATATATCAATCATTATATACAACAACTGTTAAGGCTTAGTTCATCCCAAGTGTAGCGTTTTAAACTAAGAGAGAGGGAGAGAGAGAGAGAGAGAGAGAGAGAGAGAGAGAGAGAGAGAGTGGGGGAAGGGAACTCATAAATGAAACAATTCTTCGTGAGTAATGGTGGCCCTGATAAGGGCCGTTGAGGTTTCAAGATTGCCGGGAGCAAACTCTAGCTTGATTTAGCGGTTTTCTTGGGGAGCAGCACGGCTTGGATGTTGGGCAGAAACACCACCTTGAGCGATCGTCACCCCACCCAAAAGCTTGTTGAGTCTTCATCATTACGCACAGCGAGTTGAAGGTGGCGTGGGATGATCCTAGATTTCTTGTTGTCGCGGGCAGCGTTGCCTGCGAGTTCCAAGATTTCGGCCAGTGAGGTACTCTAGGACGGCAGCCATGTAGACAGGAGCTCCACCGCCGACCCTCTTTGCATAGTTGCCCTTTCGGAGAAACCGATGAACACGTCCCACTGGAAACTGGAGCCCTGCACGGGATGAGCGCGTCTTTGCCTTGGTGCGGGCCTTTCCACTCTTTCCTCTGCCAGACATGATGTTGTGATGAGTTTAGAATAAATCGGAAGCGAAGTTCAGAACGTAACAATGTTCGATGACTTGAATGGATGCCCAGCAGCGTTTTGGTGGCTATTTATACCTGGTGTTAGGATCGCAGTGACCGTCGGGGGGCATTGTGACTATTGTCCAATCAGCGGTAGTAGCTGACCGGATCTCCTTAAACTTGTTTCGCATCATTAGTGAATGGTGCCATCTCGCGGCGACTTATCCGTTTTCTCCACAATCAGATTGTATAGGGTTTCTTGAATTAAAAAGAAACACAGATCAATTCAAATGGATGGGACGACAACGCCTAAAAACATGTGATAAAACTGTAGCCCATTCCAAGTACACTGCCCCTATTTCCAATAGTGTCAGGTTCTATGTTGTATTTCAGAGATCAATCAATCAATCAATCAATCAATCAATCAATCGCCTAAAAACTCTCTTTCTGAGAATATATGTTTCATCATAATTCACCCTAGCTTTGATTTATTATGTGGCATACGTTCGTAGTATTAAACGTTCATAGATTTCATGGATTTATATTTGAATATTCCTTGCACATTTTAATACCTAACACTTATTGTGTTCTCCATTTTTATCATATCGTGTATCTAAACTATGTTCTACATTTTCATCATATCGTTCATCTCAATTATGATCTACAAATGTTTTTGTTTTTTTTTCTTCTTATAATAGCGTCGATTGTCATGCATCGTGTTCATTTTAGAAATCAATGATTCTTTCTTGGGGTTGTGGTGGCTCTGAAAAGAGCCGTTTGTGTATGCGGTGCATGGGCTACATGCTGTACCGATGGTTCTAGGCGCGTTCTCCGCGGATTCGACGGGCGAGCTGGATGTCTTTGGGCATGATGGTAACCCTCTTGGCGTGGATGGCACACAGGTTGGTGTCCTCAAAGAGGCCAACTAGGTATGCCTCGCTGGCTTCTTGAAGGGCCATCACAGCGGGAACTCTGGAAACGTAGCTCTGTCTTGAAGTCCTGTGCAATCTCACGCACTAGACGCTGGAATGGCAGTTTTCGGATGAGAAGCTCAGTGCTCTTCTGGTAGCGGCGAATCTCTCTCAGGGCGACTGTGCCAGGCCTGTATCGATGAGGGCTTCTTGACTCCTCCAGTGGCGGGGGCACTCTTTCTGGCAGCTTTGGTTGCCAGCTGCTTGCGGGGAGCCTTCCCTCCTGTAGATTTGCGAGCGGTCTGCTTGGTGCGTGCCATAGTTGCTTGAGAGACAGTAGGTAATTCAGTACTTCAAATACGAGTGACGGGATGAATGAGAACCACTGGCAATTTTCAGCTATTTATATGTGCTGCGAAGGATCCTGGTGCCGTCGCCCTGCGTTTGTAAAGCTCTCTTGATTGGTCAACCGGGTTGCTCTTTTGTTTAGCGCGTGACGGGAAGGGGGCTTGGCGATGCCGTATGTGCAAAGTCAATAAAATGTGTCGAAAGGTGGCGCTACCACCGTTTGCAACATGGGTTACATGGCAAGCCGGGAATTCGGCTCACGCACTCAGTGGTGCCAAATAATTACGAAAATATGCATTCTAACAAATGATGATTAAGGTGTTTGACCGAGAGTCTGCTCGGCTGATCTTGAGAGGGCGGATGAGAGGGAGGCAGGCAGGGAGCTGGGTGGTGATGAATCATGAGAAAAGACTTAACCTGCATCTCGTCAACCTTTCAAGGAAGGAAAGGATGCATGGACATATATCATTTAGGACATGTTGCCATCTCGAATTGTATTTCTTTTTTATTTAATTAATCAACTATTTTCGTCTTCCTTCCGACCATCATGACTACACTTTATGCTCTAGTCTAGATTTATAGAGTGAGATTTATATAGGGCTAATATATTACATACTATTGTGTAATCTTGATTATATCTTATATTCGTATACACATTATTTATTTAATAAACAACTACGCTACATTACTACGGATATCATTCTTTCTTGATTATTTGTGTGGCCCTGAAAAGGGCCGTTGTATTATGTCCAATTAGAGCAGGATATGACCTGTCTACTTGGAGGTAGTGTATTTCGTCACTGCCTTGGTACCCTCGCTCACAGCGTGCTTTGCCAGCTCTCCGGGGAGAATGAGGCGGACGGCGGTCTGAATCTCGCGACTGCTGATGGTTGACTTTTTGTTGTACTGAGCGAGGCGGGAAGATTCGCCGGCAATTCGCTCGAAGATGTCGTTGACGAAGCTGTTCATGATGACCATGGCCCGACTGGAGATGCCGGTATCTGGATGAACCTGCTTGAGGACTTTGTAGATGTAGATTCCATAACTCTCCTTCCTTTTCCTGTTCCTCTTCTTGCCACCGCTGGGCCGAGGTGCCTTGACTGCCTTCTTGGAGCCTTTCTTAGCAACTTGAGCTGTTGGAGCCATGATGAATTGAGGTTTTCTGGTCTGTAAAGATGCAGCGAAAGAGTATGTCAAGCAAATATTCTTTGGATACTGTGAATGGCCAGCGAGAACCTTTCCTTTTTATACACGGGGCCGGATCCGTATGCTGCGGTCCGTATGCAAATGAGCCTCGGTCTCGATCCTTTCATTGGTCTTAGGCGTCGCAGAATTAGTGCCTGTTCCATCCCCTGCCTAGAGATGGCGACATAGTGATCATACGGGCATATGTTCTAATATAGGAATCTATCTGCATTGTTCAATTCAATCCCCAAAGAATGAGAAATGTGAAAAAGTTGAAGAAGACGATGATTTTGATGGGAATATGGAACATGTCGAGACTTTTTATCCAAGACATACTTGCACAGGTTATGATTCACTCCTACTTTTGACATTATCTCGGAGATATATAATTATATAGTAGTAGTAGCTCTCTCTATATGTAAAGAGCGAATTCATTTTTCATTTCTTCTCACACAATATAAACAATGATAGACAATAATAATAAACGTAATGATATAACAGAAATGAGCAATGAAATATCTTTGACATTGTATTTCAAAATTATTTGGTTACAGCAAATGAAAAAGGGAACCTATATAATATATCTAAAGCGCTGTATTAAGCGCTATACAATTACATAGTAGCTATTATCATTATGAAAACAACATGCATCTTTTATTTTGTATTTATCCATTTCGCATCTTTTATCACAGAGTAGGCTGTTTAATAACTAGCATTTACTTTTGTTTAAATAAATCATAATTCTCTTTTGTTCAATTTCAATGTTCAATTTCAGTTGAAAACATACATAAGGACCCTCATACTACAAATGCCAATGTCTATACACTATTTCTAACTAAATTTCTTACTGCTTTCTGTTTCATAATCTGCCTTTCTTTTGGAATAGACACACCCTTCTTGCCCAACCTAAATTTCATTCACTGCTTTCTGTTTCATGATTTGCCTTTCATCTGTCTGTACCACTCACTATATCGCCTCTTCTGGGAGGTATTTACAGTCATTATTCGTTGTTGCCTTATATTAACGGCTTATTTCTTCTTCTTCTTCTTTCTTTACTTTCTTTACGGTATTAACATAACATACAACAGTATTCTTTCTTGATTATTTGGTGGCTCTGAAAAGAGCCGTTTGTTATTCTAGCCAGGAGAGAGAGAGGTCTGCTACACTTAGCCGCCGAAGCCGTACAATGTACGACCCTGCCTCTTTAGTGCATACACCACGTCCATGGCTGTGACAGTCTTTCGCTTGGCGTGCTCGCAGTAGGTGACTGCATCACGGATGACATTCTCCAGGAAGACCTTCAGTACACCGCGTGTCTCTTCGTAGATGAGACCAGAGATCCTCTTGACACCTCCCCTTCTAGCAAGTCGACGGATTGCAGGCTTGGTGATGCCTTGGATGTTATCTCGTAGAACCTTGCGATGACGTTTGGCACCACCCTTTCCGAGTCCCTTTCCTCCTTTTCCTCGACCTGACATGATGATGATTGATAGTTGAGAGCGAGTTCTGTGTGATCCTGTAGACTGGATATTACGCTAAGCGAATGATGCCTCAACCGGATTGCACCGAGTATTGTTACACCATTGCGGACTTGGGTGACGAGATTCGGCATCGTTCGGTATGCGGGACTGGAGTGCGGAGACTCCCCATTCGAGTGCGCCCCCTTGTGGCGAGTATTCGCTAGCATTAGTACATGCATTTATGTAGAGAGGCCTGTGTTGAATGCTCGAGTTGAAAAAAGAGGGGGTGACGAATCTTATCCAGCAGTATACATGGATGACGAAACTTAATTAACTGAAAAATCGGTCATCACCAACATTACTCAATATACATTACTCAATATGCATTCCTCACCCAAGCCCGCCCGCGTGCCTCTTTCTCTCTCATCCTTCATTTTTTTTCCGTATATGATTCATATGTTCATCTTTTTTTATATTCACAAGTACTGTATTATATATAGTTTGTTTGTATTTTAAAAGGGCTGAAACGAGAACCAGTGCTAATTGGGCAAATATCACCGTCCATAATTCATGTCATTCTTATTTCCCTTTTTAATTTCTTTTTATCCATTTTCTTTGTTTCATCCCCCATCCCCCTTTTTTTCTTCTTCATTTTCTTTTTCATTACACATAATCATAGTATCTCATGAGTGCATTTGGACAAGTGTTTCTTTCTTGGGTATGTGGTGGCTCTGAAAAGAGCCGTTTTGGTAGGATGGGAAAGTTGGCGTGCAAATCACTTGGACTTTGCAGCCTTCTTTGCCGCAGGCTTCTTGGGCTTGGCAGTCTTGGGTTTCTTTGCGGCTGCCTTCTTGGGCGTCTTCTTTGGTGTTGATTTCTTGGCTGCTGGCTTCTTGGGTGCCTTCTTTGGAGTCTTCTTCTTCTCTTTCTTCTCAGTCGTTTTCTTTACTGGCTTCTTCGCTTTCTTGGGGGCTGCCTTGACTTTCTTTGCGGCGGCTGCCTTCTGCAGTTTCTCCTTCTTCGCTGCAGCCTTTTCCTTGGCCTTCTCACGCTGTGCTAGCAGTTTTGCCTTCTCCTTCTCCTTCTTGGCCTTCTCCGACGCCTGTGCCTTGGCCGCCTGCACATTCACCTTGAAAGAACCCGAAGCTCCTTTCCCCTTCGTCTGCACTAGTTTGCCTTTCTCCACGCCAGACTTTAGGGCCCGCTTGATGAATAGCAGCTGTCGGTCCATCTGCACATCGAAATTGGTAGCGATATACTTCTTTATTGCTTGCAGCGAGGAGCCATTGCGGTCCTTCAACTCGGTGATTGCTGTAGCAACCATCTCGGCAGCCGGTGGGTGGGCGGCCGGCTTCTTAGTAGTCACCTTCTTAGAGCTATTCTTCTCAGCCATCTTGATATACGGTGCGTCGGGAGGTTAACAAAACGAATAACCATCGGCTCGGCAACGCCGTCAATATAAGGCATTGTTGCGTACGTGGGAGGAGACAGTCCCGGGTCGTCCGCCCCCATGACTGCATGCCAGTTTGTGTTTGTTTAAAGAAACTTTTCTCCCTTCTTTTCCATCCATACATGCTCTTATTCCACCACCCCCTTCTCCTTCTTCTCTTTCTCCGTCTTCTTCTTCTTCTTCATCCTCTCCTCTCCTACCACGTATAATGTACTCAATCATTATATGAATTTGAAGAAAAAATGAAATCAAATGGCGATAACACCATCAACCCCTGATCGTCACCCCTCTTGAAACACAGTCACATTCATGGGAAATTGCATATTCATAGTTTCCCATTAAAATGCCGACTAAAAAGATAATATTTTGCCCTGCATGGTCACCCTAATATCCGTACTAGTAACTGTAAATATATTTTTGATTAACCACCTTTCTTTTTCTTTTACTGCTCATACACTTTTTTGTTCATAACATCTAAGGATGCGTATCTTTATTTAATATATATCAATCATTATATACAACAACTGTTAAGGCTTAGTTCATCCCAAGTGTAGCGTTTTAAACTAAGAGAGAGGGAGAGAGAGAGAGAGAGAGAGAGAGAGAGAGAGAGAGAGAGAGAGTGGGGAAGGGAACTCATAAATGAAACAATTCTTTCGTGAGTAATTGGTGGCCCTGATAAGGGCCGTTGAGGTTTCAAGATTGCCGGGAGCAAACTCTAGCTTGATTTAGCGGTTTTCTTGGGGAGCAGCACGGCTTGGATGTTGGGCAGAACACCACCTTGAGCGATCGTCACCCCACCCAAAAGCTTGTTGAGTTCTTCATCATTACGCACAGCGAGTTGAAGGTGGCGTGGGATGATCCTAGATTTCTTGTTGTCGCGGGCAGCGTTGCCTGCGAGTTCCAAGATTTCGGCAGTGAGGTACTCTAGGACGGCAGCCATGTAGACAGGAGCTCCACCGCCGACCCTCTTTGCATAGTTGCCCTTTCGGAGAAACCGATGAACACGTCCCACTGGAAACTGGAGCCCTGCACGGGATGAGCGCGTCTTTGCCTTGGTGCGGGCCTTTCCACTCTTTCCTCTGCCAGACATGATGTTGTTGATGAGTTTAGAATAAATCGGAAGCGAAGTTCAGAACGTAACAATGTTCGATGACTTGAATGGATGCCCAGCAGCGTTTTGGTGGCTATTTATACCTGGTGTTAGGATCGCAGTGACCGTCGGGGGGCATTGTGACTATTGTCCAATCAGCGGGTAGCTGACCGGATCTCCTTAAACTTGTTTCGCATCATTAGTGAATGGTGCCATCTCGCGGCGACTTATCCGTTTTCTCCACAATCAGATTGTATAGGGTTTCTTGAATTAAAAAGAAACACAGATCAATTCAAATGGATGGGACGACAACGCCTAAAAACATGTGATAAAACTGTAGCCCATTCCAAGTACACTGCCCCTATTTCCAATAGTGTCAGGTTCTATGTTGTATTTCAGAGATCAATCAATCAATCAATCAATCAATCAATCAATCGCCTAAAAACTCTCTTTCTGAGAATATATGTTTCATCATAATTCACCCTAGCTTTGATTTATTATGTGGCATACGTTCGTAGTATTAAACGTTCATAGATTTCATGGATTTATATTTGAATATTCCTTGCACATTTTAATACCTAACACTTATTGTGTTCTCCATTTTTATCATATCGTGTATCTAAACTATGTTCTACATTTTCATCATATCGTTCATCTCAATTATGATCTACAAATGTTTTTGTTTTTTTTCTTCTTATAATAGCGTCGATTGTCATGCATCGTGTTCATTTTAGAAATCAATGATTCTTTCTTGGGGTTGTGGTGGCTCTGAAAAGAGCCGTTTGTGTATGCGGTGCATGGGCTACATGCTGTACCGATGGTTCTAGGCGCGTTCTCCGCGGATTCGACGGGCGAGCTGGATGTCTTTGGGCATGATGGTAACCCTCTTGGCGTGGATGGCACACAGGTTGGTGTCCTCAAAGAGGCCAACTAGGTATGCCTCGCTGGCTTCTTGAAGGGCCATCACAGCGGAACTCTGGAAACGTAGCTCTGTCTTGAAGTCCTGTGCAATCTCACGCACTAGACGCTGGAATGGCAGTTTTCGGATGAGAAGCTCAGTGCTCTTCTGGTAGCGGCGAATCTCTCTCAGGGCGACTGTGCCAGGCCTGTATCGATGAGGCTTCTTGACTCCTCCAGTGGCGGGGGCACTCTTTCTGGCAGCTTTGGTTGCCAGCTGCTTGCGGGGAGCCTTCCCTCCTGTAGATTTGCGAGCGGTCTGCTTGGTGCGTGCCATAGTTGCTTGAGAGACAGTAGGTAATTCAGTACTTCAAATACGAGTGACGGGATGAATGAGAACCACTGGCAATTTTCAGCTATTTATATGTGCTGCGAAGGATCCTGGTGCCGTCGCCCTGCGTTTGTAAAGCTCTCTTGATTGGTCAACCGGGTTGCTCTTTTGTTTAGCGCGTGACGGGAAGGGGGCTTGGCGATGCCGTATGTGCAAAGTCAATAAAATGTGTCGAAAGGTGGCGCTACCACCGTTTGCAACATGGGTTACATGGCAAGCCGGGAATTCGGCTCACGCACTCAGTGGTGCCAAATAATTACGAAAATATGCATTCTAACAAATGATGATTAAGGTGTTTGACCGAGAGTCTGCTCGGCTGATCTTGAGAGGGCGGATGAGAGGGAGGCAGGCAGGGAGCTGGGTGGTGATGAATCATGAGAAAAGACTTAACCTGCATCTCGTCAACCTTTCAAGGAAGGAAAGGATGCATGGACATATATCATTTAGGACATGTTGCCATCTCGAATTGTATTTCTTTTTTATTTAATTAATCAACTATTTTCGTCTTCCTTCCGACCATCATGACTACACTTTATGCTCTAGTCTAGATTTATAGAGTGAGATTTATATAGGGCTAATATTATTACATACTATTGTGTAATCTTGATTATATCTTATATTCGTTATACACATTATTTATTTAATAAACAACTACGCTACATTACTACGGATATCATTCTTTCTTGATTATTTGTGTGGCCCTGAAAAGGGCCGTTGTATTATGTCCAATTAGAGCAGGATATGACCTGTCTACTTGGAGGTAGTGTATTTCGTCACTGCCTTGGTACCCTCGCTCACAGCGTGCTTTGCCAGCTCTCCGGGGAGAATGAGGCGGACGGCGGTCTGAATCTCGCGACTGCTGATGGTTGACTTTTTGTTGTACTGAGCGAGGCGGGAAGATTCGCCGGCAATTCGCTCGAAGATGTCGTTGACGAAGCTGTTCATGATGACCATGGCCCGACTGGAGATGCCGGTATCTGGATGAACCTGCTTGAGGACTTTGTAGATGTAGATTCCATAACTCTCCTTCCTTTTCCTGTTCCTCTTCTTGCCACCGCTGGGCCGAGGTGCCTTGACTGCCTTCTTGGAGCCTTTCTTAGCAACTTGAGCTGTTGGAGCCATGATGAATTGAGGTTTTCTGGTCTGTAAAGATGCAGCGAAAGAGTATGTCAAGCAAATATTCTTTGGATACTGTGAATGGCCAGCGAGAACCTTTCCTTTTTATACACGGGGCCGGATCCGTATGCTGCGGTCCGTATGCAAATGAGCCTCGGTCTCGATCCTTTCATTGGTCTTAGGCGTCGCAGAATTAGTGCCTGTTCCATCCCCTGCCTAGAGATGGCGACATAGTGATCATACGGGCATATGTTCTAATATAGGAATCTATCTGCATTGTTCAATTCAATCCCCAAAGAATGAGAAATGTGAAAAAGTTGAAGAAGACGATGATTTTGATGGGAATATGGAACATGTCGAGACTTTTTATCCAAGACATACTTGCACAGGTTATGATTCACTCCTACTTTTGACATTATCTCGGAGATATATAATTATATAGTAGTAGTAGCTCTCTCTATATGTAAAGAGCGAATTCATTTTTCATTTCTTCTCACACAATATAAACAATGATAGACAATAATAATAAACGTAATGATATAACAGAAATGAGCAATGAAATATCTTTGACATTGTATTTCAAAATTATTTGGTTACAGCAAATGAAAAAGGGAACCTATATAATATATCTAAAGCGCTGTATTAAGCGCTATACAATTACATAGTAGCTATTATCATTATGAAAACAACATGCATCTTTTATTTTGTATTTATCCATTTCGCATCTTTTATCACAGAGTAGGCTGTTTAATAACTAGCATTTACTTTTGTTTAAATAAATCATAATTCTCTTTTGTTCAATTTCAATGTTCAATTTCAGTTGAAAACATACATAAGGACCCTCATACTACAAATGCCAATGTCTATACACTATTTCTAACTAAATTTCTTACTGCTTTCTGTTTCATAATCTGCCTTTCTTTTGGAATAGACACACCCTTCTTGCCCAACCTAAATTTCATTCACTGCTTTCTGTTTCATGATTTGCCTTTCATCTGTCTGTACCACTCACTATATCGCCTCTTCTGGGAGGTATTTACAGTCATTATTCGTTGTTGCCTTATATTAACGGCTTATTTCTTCTTCTTCTTCTTTCTTTACTTTCTTTACGGTATTAACATAACATACAACAGTATTCTTTCTTGATTATTTGGTGGCTCTGAAAAGAGCCGTTTGTTATTCTAGCCAGGAGAGAGAGAGGTCTGCTACACTTAGCCGCCGAAGCCGTACAATGTACGACCCTGCCTCTTTAGTGCATACACCACGTCCATGGCTGTGACAGTCTTTCGCTTGGCGTGCTCGCAGTAGGTGACTGCATCACGGATGACATTCTCCAGGAAGACCTTCAGTACACCGCGTGTCTCTTCGTAGATGAGACCAGAGATCCTCTTGACACCTCCCCTTCTAGCAAGTCGACGGATTGCAGGCTTGGTGATGCCTTGGATGTTATCTCGTAGAACCTTGCGATGACGTTTGGCACCACCCTTTCCGAGTCCCTTTCCTCCTTTTCCTCGACCTGACATGATGATGATTGATAGTTGAGAGCGAGTTCTGTGTGATCCTGTAGACTGGATATTACGCTAAGCGAATGATGCCTCAACCGGATTGCACCGAGTATTGTTACACCATTGCGGACTTGGGTGACGAGATTCGGCATCGTTCGGTATGCGGGACTGGAGTGCGGAGACTCCCCATTCGAGTGCGCCCCCTTGTGGCGAGTATTCGCTAGCATTAGTACATGCATTTATGTAGAGAGGCCTGTGTTGAATGCTCGAGTTGAAAAAAGAGGGGGTGACGAATCTTATCCAGCAGTATACATGGATGACGAAACTTAATTAACTGAAAAATCGGTCATCACCAACATTACTCAATATACATTACTCAATATGCATTCCTCACCCAAGCCCGCCCGCGTGCCTCTTTCTCTCTCATCCTTCATTTTTTTTTCCGTATATGATTCATATGTTCATCTTTTTTTATATTCACAAGTACTGTATTATATATAGTTTGTTTGTATTTTAAAAGGGCTGAAACGAGAACCAGTGCTAATTGGGCAAATATCACCGTCCATAATTCATGTCATTCTTATTTCCCTTTTTAATTTCTTTTTATCCATTTTCTTTGTTTCATCCCCCATCCCCCTTTTTTTCTTCTTCATTTTCTTTTTCATTACACATAATCATAGTATCTCATGAGTGCATTTGGACAAGTGTTTCTTTCTTGGGTATGTGGTGGCTCTGAAAAGAGCCGTTTTGGTAGGATGGGAAAGTTGGCGTGCAAATCACTTGGACTTTGCAGCCTTCTTTGCCGCAGGCTTCTTGGGCTTGGCAGTCTTGGGTTTCTTTGCGGCTGCCTTCTTGGGCGTCTTCTTTGGTGTTGATTTCTTGGCTGCTGGCTTCTTGGGTGCCTTCTTTGGAGTCTTCTTCTTCTCTTTCTTCTCAGTCGTTTTCTTTACTGGCTTCTTCGCTTTCTTGGGGGCTGCCTTGACTTTCTTTGCGGCGGCTGCCTTCTGCAGTTTCTCCTTCTTCGCTGCAGCCTTTTCCTTGGCCTTCTCACGCTGTGCTAGCAGTTTTGCCTTCTCCTTCTCCTTCTTGGCCTTCTCCGACGCCTGTGCCTTGGCCGCCTGCACATTCACCTTGAAAGAACCCGAAGCTCCTTTCCCCTTCGTCTGCACTAGTTTGCCTTTCTCCACGCCAGACTTTAGGGCCCGCTTGATGAATAGCAGCTGTCGGTCCATCTGCACATCGAAATTGGTAGCGATATACTTCTTTATTGCTTGCAGCGAGGAGCCATTGCGGTCCTTCAACTCGGTGATTGCTGTAGCAACCATCTCGGCAGCCGGTGGGTGGGCGGCCGGCTTCTTAGTAGTCACCTTCTTAGAGCTATTCTTCTCAGCCATCTTGATATACGGTGCGTCGGGAGGTTAACAAAACGAATAACCATCGGCTCGGCAACGCCGTCAATATAAGGCATTGTTGCGTACGTGGGAGGAGACAGTCCCGGGTCGTCCGCCCCCATGACTGCATGCCAGTTTGTGTTTGTTTAAAGAAACTTTTCTCCCTTCTTTTCCATCCATACATGCTCTTATTCCACCACCCCCTTCTCCTTCTTCTCTTTCTCCGTCTTCTTCTTCTTCTTCATCCTCTCCTCTCCTACCACGTATAATGTACTCAATCATTATATGAATTTGAAGAAAAAATGAAATCAAATGGCGATAACACCATCAACCCCTGATCGTCACCCCTCTTGAAACACAGTCACATTCATGGGAAATTGCATATTCATAGTTTCCCATTAAAATGCCGACTAAAAAGATAATATTTTGCCCTGCATGGTCACCCTAATATCCGTACTAGTAACTGTAAATATATTTTTGATTAACCACCTTTCTTTTCTTTTACTGCTCATACACTTTTTTTGTTCATAACATCTAAGGATGCGTATCTTTATTTAATATATATCAATCATTATATACAACAACTGTTAAGGCTTAGTTCATCCCAAGTGTAGCGTTTTAAACTAAGAGAGAGGGAGAGAGAGAGAGAGAGAGAGAGAGAGAGAGAGAGAGAGAGAGAGTGGGGAAGGGAACTCATAAATGAAACAATTCTTTCGTGAGTAATTGGTGGCCCTGATAAGGGCCGTTGAGGTTTCAAGATTGCCGGGAGCAAACTCTAGCTTGATTTAGCGGTTTTCTTGGGGAGCAGCACGGCTTGGATGTTGGGCAGAACACCACCTTGAGCGATCGTCACCCCACCCAAAAGCTTGTTGAGTTCTTCATCATTACGCACAGCGAGTTGAAGGTGGCGTGGGATGATCCTAGATTTCTTGTTGTCGCGGGCAGCGTTGCCTGCGAGTTCCAAGATTTCGGCAGTGAGGTACTCTAGGACGGCAGCCATGTAGACAGGAGCTCCACCGCCGACCCTCTTTGCATAGTTGCCCTTTCGGAGAAACCGATGAACACGTCCCACTGGAAACTGGAGCCCTGCACGGGATGAGCGCGTCTTTGCCTTGGTGCGGGCCTTTCCACTCTTTCCTCTGCCAGACATGATGTTGTTGATGAGTTTAGAATAAATCGGAAGCGAAGTTCAGAACGTAACAATGTTCGATGACTTGAATGGATGCCCAGCAGCGTTTTGGTGGCTATTTATACCTGGTGTTAGGATCGCAGTGACCGTCGGGGGGCATTGTGACTATTGTCCAATCAGCGGGTAGCTGACCGGATCTCCTTAAACTTGTTTCGCATCATTAGTGAATGGTGCCATCTCGCGGCGACTTATCCGTTTTCTCCACAATCAGATTGTATAGGGTTTCTTGAATTAAAAAGAAACACAGATCAATTCAAATGGATGGGACGACAACGCCTAAAAACATGTGATAAAACTGTAGCCCATTCCAAGTACACTGCCCCTATTTCCAATAGTGTCAGGTTCTATGTTGTATTTCAGAGATCAATCAATCAATCAATCAATCAATCAATCAATCGCCTAAAAACTCTCTTTCTGAGAATATATGTTTCATCATAATTCACCCTAGCTTTGATTTATTATGTGGCATACGTTCGTAGTATTAAACGTTCATAGATTTCATGGATTTATATTTGAATATTCCTTGCACATTTTAATACCTAACACTTATTGTGTTCTCCATTTTTATCATATCGTGTATCTAAACTATGTTCTACATTTTCATCATATCGTTCATCTCAATTATGATCTACAAATGTTTTTGTTTTTTTTCTTCTTATAATAGCGTCGATTGTCATGCATCGTGTTCATTTTAGAAATCAATGATTCTTTCTTGGGGTTGTGGTGGCTCTGAAAAGAGCCGTTTGTGTATGCGGTGCATGGGCTACATGCTGTACCGATGGTTCTAGGCGCGTTCTCCGCGGATTCGACGGGCGAGCTGGATGTCTTTGGGCATGATGGTAACCCTCTTGGCGTGGATGGCACACAGGTTGGTGTCCTCAAAGAGGCCAACTAGGTATGCCTCGCTGGCTTCTTGAAGGGCCATCACAGCGGAACTCTGGAAACGTAGCTCTGTCTTGAAGTCCTGTGCAATCTCACGCACTAGACGCTGGAATGGCAGTTTTCGGATGAGAAGCTCAGTGCTCTTCTGGTAGCGGCGAATCTCTCTCAGGGCGACTGTGCCAGGCCTGTATCGATGAGGCTTCTTGACTCCTCCAGTGGCGGGGGCACTCTTTCTGGCAGCTTTGGTTGCCAGCTGCTTGCGGGGAGCCTTCCCTCCTGTAGATTTGCGAGCGGTCTGCTTGGTGCGTGCCATAGTTGCTTGAGAGACAGTAGGTAATTCAGTACTTCAAATACGAGTGACGGGATGAATGAGAACCACTGGCAATTTTCAGCTATTTATATGTGCTGCGAAGGATCCTGGTGCCGTCGCCCTGCGTTTGTAAAGCTCTCTTGATTGGTCAACCGGGTTGCTCTTTTGTTTAGCGCGTGACGGGAAGGGGGCTTGGCGATGCCGTATGTGCAAAGTCAATAAAATGTGTCGAAAGGTGGCGCTACCACCGTTTGCAACATGGGTTACATGGCAAGCCGGGAATTCGGCTCACGCACTCAGTGGTGCCAAATAATTACGAAAATATGCATTCTAACAAATGATGATTAAGGTGTTTGACCGAGAGTCTGCTCGGCTGATCTTGAGAGGGCGGATGAGAGGGAGGCAGGCAGGGAGCTGGGTGGTGATGAATCATGAGAAAAGACTTAACCTGCATCTCGTCAACCTTTCAAGGAAGGAAAGGATGCATGGACATATATCATTTAGGACATGTTGCCATCTCGAATTGTATTTCTTTTTTATTTAATTAATCAACTATTTTCGTCTTCCTTCCGACCATCATGACTACACTTTATGCTCTAGTCTAGATTTATAGAGTGAGATTTATATAGGGCTAATATTATTACATACTATTGTGTAATCTTGATTATATCTTATATTCGTTATACACATTATTTATTTAATAAACAACTACGCTACATTACTACGGATATCATTCTTTCTTGATTATTTGTGTGGCCCTGAAAAGGGCCGTTGTATTATGTCCAATTAGAGCAGGATATGACCTGTCTACTTGGAGGTAGTGTATTTCGTCACTGCCTTGGTACCCTCGCTCACAGCGTGCTTTGCCAGCTCTCCGGGGAGAATGAGGCGGACGGCGGTCTGAATCTCGCGACTGCTGATGGTTGACTTTTTGTTGTACTGAGCGAGGCGGGAAGATTCGCCGGCAATTCGCTCGAAGATGTCGTTGACGAAGCTGTTCATGATGACCATGGCCCGACTGGAGATGCCGGTATCTGGATGAACCTGCTTGAGGACTTTGTAGATGTAGATTCCATAACTCTCCTTCCTTTTCCTGTTCCTCTTCTTGCCACCGCTGGGCCGAGGTGCCTTGACTGCCTTCTTGGAGCCTTTCTTAGCAACTTGAGCTGTTGGAGCCATGATGAATTGAGGTTTTCTGGTCTGTAAAGATGCAGCGAAAGAGTATGTCAAGCAAATATTCTTTGGATACTGTGAATGGCCAGCGAGAACCTTTCCTTTTTATACACGGGGCCGGATCCGTATGCTGCGGTCCGTATGCAAATGAGCCTCGGTCTCGATCCTTTCATTGGTCTTAGGCGTCGCAGAATTAGTGCCTGTTCCATCCCCTGCCTAGAGATGGCGACATAGTGATCATACGGGCATATGTTCTAATATAGGAATCTATCTGCATTGTTCAATTCAATCCCCAAAGAATGAGAAATGTGAAAAAGTTGAAGAAGACGATGATTTTGATGGGAATATGGAACATGTCGAGACTTTTTATCCAAGACATACTTGCACAGGTTATGATTCACTCCTACTTTTGACATTATCTCGGAGATATATAATTATATAGTAGTAGTAGCTCTCTCTATATGTAAAGAGCGAATTCATTTTTCATTTCTTCTCACACAATATAAACAATGATAGACAATAATAATAAACGTAATGATATAACAGAAATGAGCAATGAAATATCTTTGACATTGTATTTCAAAATTATTTGGTTACAGCAAATGAAAAAGGGAACCTATATAATATATCTAAAGCGCTGTATTAAGCGCTATACAATTACATAGTAGCTATTATCATTATGAAAACAACATGCATCTTTTATTTTGTATTTATCCATTTCGCATCTTTTATCACAGAGTAGGCTGTTTAATAACTAGCATTTACTTTTGTTTAAATAAATCATAATTCTCTTTTGTTCAATTTCAATGTTCAATTTCAGTTGAAAACATACATAAGGACCCTCATACTACAAATGCCAATGTCTATACACTATTTCTAACTAAATTTCTTACTGCTTTCTGTTTCATAATCTGCCTTTCTTTTGGAATAGACACACCCTTCTTGCCCAACCTAAATTTCATTCACTGCTTTCTGTTTCATGATTTGCCTTTCATCTGTCTGTACCACTCACTATATCGCCTCTTCTGGGAGGTATTTACAGTCATTATTCGTTGTTGCCTTATATTAACGGCTTATTTCTTCTTCTTCTTCTTTCTTTACTTTCTTTACGGTATTAACATAACCAGGGGCGTACGCAGGATTTTTTCAAGGGGGGGGGTTTTAAAATATTTTGCTCCCGAAAATTTGAAAATCGCGCCGGCCGAAAAGTCGCTCAGTGGGGGGGGGGGGGGGGGGGGGGGGGGGGGGGGGGGGGGGGGGGGGGGGGTAAGCGGACACTTTTTTTTTTTTTTTGGTCTCAAAATTTTAAAATTTGACATTTTTTTACGTATGGGGGGGGGGGGGGTAAGGTCACCTTATTTAGGTTAGCCGTGGGTATAAATTTTTTTTTTTTTTTTTTTTTTTTTTTTTTTAAATAAAAAAAAAAAAAAAAAGCCAAAGGGGGGGGGGGGGGGTTTAGGGTTTTTTAGGGGGGTTTACATACATTAAAATACCAAAGGGGGGGTTTGAACCCCCAAAACACCCCCCCTGCGTACGCCCCTGAACATAACATACAACAGTATTCTTTCTTGATTATTTGGTGGCTCTGAAAAGAGCCGTTTCTCAGAACCATCAATAAGTATTACAACAACAAAAGGAATATGACATTCGTTTAATATTCATATTAATATATAGCGTAGTTTTGAATGGATTAGTTAAATAAATGAGTAATACGATACATTTGATAATGATTATGCTTTCCTTTAAAGAGCGGGGAGAAAGTCTTATTTATTATTATCTTGTCATCAAAATTTGCTTACCGTCAATCTTAATAATTTCTCCTCGTTAGCCCGTCGACTCGTTACCAAACTCGATAGTTTTCAGTTTTCTTACTCTTTCTGCTTCAATGCATTGACACATTGATTATAACCTTCCATGATCTGGTATGAATAAATGAGTGCATAACGAGTGGCCTGCTTGGGATACTTACTGTGTTATATATATACAAACATTTCAAGTCTCCGACTCGCAGCTAACCCAGGTTTACAGTATTTTATAAACCAGCTCGCTGATCTCAATTCTTATTCATATTTTCCAAATACCTTGCGAGTCTTCTCATTCTATATTATATCCTAAGTTGGCCACCTTATACTCAAATGTGCTTCTTCTTTTTTATCTTCTTCTTCTTCTTCTTCTTTTTATCTTCATAAACAATTATATAAAATTGAAATCCAACTACCACATACATCTGTGAATCTTGATGTACACCCCTCTTTCTTTTCTTTTTTCTCCATCTCTTTTTCCACTTTTACCAATATTTGTTCCTCCATATTTGTAGTATTATGTATCCATTGAGCGTAGTCATGCTATCAAGCTTTGCTTACTTTGTCAACCCTGCTGTTTGATGTTTTCGATTAGTTACACCCAGCCTTTATTCTACATATACTCTTTTGTCATGTGTAAAATTGGCAATGAATTGTTTGTTATATATTTGTAAAACTGCAAAAGAAAAAGAAAATTAAACAGAAATAAATTAATCAAATCAAATCAAATCAAATCAATTAAATTAAATCAATTGTATATCAGTAAACCATAACCAATAATAGCCTTATACAGCGCATAACGTATATAGTCTTGATGATATGCACAAGACCGGATCGATAGATGAAATAAGGATATATATAGTCGATTTCAGGAAAAAGTGTAAAGCAAGATGACGGGCAACATGCGTCCTATTACCAACCGCCACTACAGGGCCGTAATACATGTATTTCAATGTGTATGCCAAATATAAATAATGATGTCATCTTTCATACGCCTGTCCGGCATGCATTACGATTGGGCAACCGACATGTGTAAGCCACAATTCCCTATACCTACAATGTGCGTAGGTCTATGGTGAAATCGATGAGTGCCATCCAGCTTATTTAATTAAGTTCAATGGTACCAGTGTTAAGTCTTTTAGGGATCTACAGCGCCATCTCGTGTCAATGTTATGATTAAGGACTTGCTCTTTGGACATTTCCTATATACACCTGTCCTGCTGCAAAAAGTTAGCGGCTTAATTCTTGACGCTTTTGAACTACTTTTAGGCAACAAATTCCAGAAAATTTTAATTGAGAATGGTTGCTTCCTCTACATCTGACGTCTTCTTATCATTGTTTCACATAGTTAAATTGTTACAATTCTCAAAATCAGCTTTGAATTGAGATATTCTGACTATTGAGCTGATCAGAACGAATGGGGCTGCCCGTACATCCGCAATATGAGCCCTTTCCGGAGCGATGTAGTGATCAGCATCACCTCCTTTGCTGGTTGAAGGTGCTTTCATAAATATTTGCTTTCGTTTGAGGAATACACCCAATCTAGAAGGCTTTCATTGAATATCAAATATAAAGTGGAGTTAACATTGAGGTAAGATCAACGTATGCCGTGTGAAATGAAAATTGTTTACTCTCTAATACCATGATTGCATTTGTTTGAATGCGGGTAACAAAAAGAAACTATCGCACGTACATGCAGACATTTCTTCTGTTTATAGTTTGTTTTTAATTTGTTGATTTATTTACTTTAATAATACATGTCAAGCAAGACGACAACTACAGCATAGCCCAGTTGTTATTTTGTATTATTTAATGTGTACAGTACATTCATAACCACTTAATTGGTAGACCTATATGTGTTGAAAGCCTTCGTTATCCGTTATGAGAAATGTTCTTTATTACGTGTACTTCCTGGGGTGTAATTATTTATCACATTTCAATACCAACACACGTACTGCAAGAAGCCACAGTTTCGGTCTTGGTCTGAAGTGCATACTGGTCTAGAGCAGCCATGTCACGATTTAATTTTACAGTACAGGAATGGTGCTTACACTATCGTAATTTATTAGAAAACAAAACAGATAAAAGTAGCGGTGACGATGGATGCTGGCTTTATACTGGTAGAAAGTCCAAATCGGGTCATGGCATGGTCGATGTGGTGATTCCCTGGAAGGGTAAGACAGTTAGATCGGCTCATAGACTAGCTTATTTGACCAGTATCCATGGATCATGGGAACTTTCATCTGAGCTTCAAGCATCACATCTATGTGGTAGGCCACAATGCATTAAAACATCACATCTGGTGCTCGAAAGCCATGAAGATAACAAGTCCCGACAAATTTGCCATGGAATGGGCCAATGCAGCTCCGAATTAAAACACAAACCCAAATGCATCATTCTATCTTGTTCTGACCTTTCTTATTTCAAGCGGTAGACATCTTTGAAAGGTAAGATCAACTGGCTAATTTGAGCTTGCAAACCATTTTTTTTTGTCCAAATTACCATCCACCATGGTAACCATGGTCCTCATGGTACCAAAACAATGAAATACATTGTTTGATGACCCTATGTTTATCATTGTTTGATACCATGGCAATTTTGTATTTAAGGGCACACCTACATTGCGAGATTTTTCTACTTCCATCCGTTAAAGGAATATCACAAACAATTCCAAATTTTACTTTCCCATTTCAATTTTCGTCAATTATCGGTGCTGGCAGATTTTTTTTTTTTTTAACGGATGTGTGCTTCTTTGAGCGTTAGTTATTTGTTTCTGCTCAGTCACCATCACTCAAAACCCCTGTAGTATTAACCGCATCCCTGAGCGAGCAACATGTAAGTAAACATTTCATAAACGGCCAATTCTTGACAGATTTGTCATGTTTGTCTCATTAGCACGGGGGGGGGGGGGGGGGCAATTACTCCAAAATAAAGAGTGTAATTTAGTCTATATAGACTTTTTTGATATATCAAATTTTCTGTCAATATCCAAAATAACACTTTGATCCAATCAAAAATATGAGCCCATCACTCCTTTTCACATTATCAGCACATAATAGCCACCCGCTACTCCCTACTTCTATTAAAACAAAACAAAAATGCCAGAGCTAATGTAAAATCATGCATTTGCCATTTTCATTTCTCATTGTCCAGAGATCCTTTACGGTCCTTTAATCTTCATTAAGTAGCTTGACAGCTTTGGAGTAATTTGGAGACAATATTCGAAAATATTTAACCTGTCGCTCGCTACAATCTTGTTTAGAATCACAGCTCCTGCTCTACTGCTGGTAAGTTCTTACATTCACTTATAAACAGGATTGAAATCATCTTTATGCCCATATACCTTGTCATGCAATATAAATGACACTGCAGCTAATTTCATTATGTTGTCGTAAATAACTAGATTTACTGATTATTCCACTTTCACATTTCAATTTGTGATTAAATTAATGGCTAAAAAATCGATACACAATTTCTGACAGAAGTTATTATATACTGAGGAGAAAGTCATTAAGGAGAACTAACCCCAAATAATAGCTTTAGTTGTTCTGAGAAATTTATTGCGTTCTTGCCCATCAATCTACAAGATTCCCACCAAAGTGTATGAGAAAGGCATAAAGTGAGAACCCAACAAGACATGGGCATCGCCATTTTCTTGATTGCATGACGTACTATGCGGAGTCGTTTATCAACTAAATAATGTATTCGAATTTAGGGATGCCTCCTTCCCATGTGTTTGTGGTGTTGAAGCATTTCATTCACTTGCTATTATTCTTTGTACTCCAATTATTGCCAGAACGAAAAATGCATACATAAGCTGGTGCTGTTCTGGGGTAAAAGACTTTTTAATTCAATTACAAATCCTTTACATTTCAATAAGGGACAATCATAAAAGAGAAGGAAAATTAAATTTGGTGAAAGATATATCACAGGGATATAATAGGGTAACAATTATAAGTCATTTATTTAAAACACTAATAGCGGTTCAAAAGTCTATTTCATTTATGCGAGTATAAAGACATCGCATTTATGAAATAGACTTTTGAACCGCTATTAATGAATTACACTTGTTACCCTATTATATCCCTGTGATATATCTTTCACCAGTTGTAACTTTTCCTCCTCTTTTAGGATTGTCCCTCATTTAAATGTAAAGGATTTGTAATTGAATTTAAAAGTCTTTCCAATTAAAGCTTGATGCATGTCATGTACAACTGGTCAAATCCGCCTGGTAGGCCTATATCACGTTTTCAAGAAAATGGCTTCACCCATGTCATGCTAAAAGGCATTTCATCATGCCAAGAAATCTTCATTTATATATCTCTTGTACACGTTTGTAAAATTTGTTGTTCATCAAAAGGCAGGAATTCATCTCGTTTTTTCAGAATACCCACACTTATTCTTTGGGTTAGTTCTCCTTTAATAATAAACGTTCATAGCACTGTATAAAATATACCATGGACCCCGGACTACCTATAGTTGTATTCTACAGACATGCCCCTTTTGCCGTTCACATTTTAACATACATAATGTTCACATGCACTGTGACACATTTCACATTCCAAATACAAAGACAGGTGCATTAACAAAGAAATGGAATTTGAAATTAACAATCAGGACTGCGTGTCACCGGGTCACTCCTGATGAATAGTAATGAGTCGCAAAGAATGCAATGTACTCCAATATTGAGCCTGCATTTAAACAAAGACAAATCGGTCGTGCGAAATTAAGCCCAAAGCATTAAAATAGTATATCTCTATAATTGACACCCGGCTGCGTTATTTTTTTCTGCGGCACAGATTGGGGTTAGGCGTGTTGGGCCTATAGGAAAGTTTAGGGTTAGGGTTAGGGTTAGGGTTAAATCAAGACCTCTTTTTTTTAAAGCCCCAATCTGTGCCGCAGAAAAAAATGACGCCACCCGGCTCCGTTACAAAGAGCGGCTTGAAAACTTTTGTTCTGCACAAAGGTATAAAGCGCTTTTAAACAAATCTTATTTTCCATTATGGGATCTCCTGACCAATGTAACACCTCTTTATTCAGATCAATCATTCTGCACTTAAATTTTCCTCTAAAAATCAGTTCCAATTTAGTTGGTAAATGAATCATTTTCAACCCATTTTCATCAGATGTCATTAGAGCCTGTCTTAACTGACGGCTCCGATGCAGAATCTAATGTTCGAAATCATCTTTGTGCAATGAATTCAAGATAACTCATTCAATTTCATAGAATATATATTGAAATAGACTAAAGTTATCCCAAAGGCAAGACAGAACCCTTTTCTCGTAATTTAAGTATGCCTCATTAAAACTTGAACAAGACAAATTAAAACTGTAAATACATATATACCTATATAATTTACAGAAGATGTTGTGAATCATACGTCAAATTTCAAGACGAGAAATCGAATTAAGCTTCCAAGGAGACACAAACTTATTTAGTTGAAGAATAGATATGAAAGTATGGTATTTTCTCCATGAACATTTTTTTCTTTCGTAGCATGAAATCGAAATATCTTTTATATTATAAAAACATCACTGATCCCCTTCACGGTGGGTACCGCGTGGTGCCCACAATAGAATATTGAGTAAATGAACTATTTATATACTGTTGCTCATTAATATATAATCAACATGGTTAAGAATATAACAGATAATGAATAGCCAATCATGTGGATTATTATATATCAATAACTCTGTCTATGTAACTAAATACTTTATGTCTGATTTCAACGATTTGTCTCAACCCTGTAAAAGATAACAGCCTCCCTTACTCTTTAATTCCTCATAATGCTGCTTTGTTTCATAATGATTATAACTTCCTTGGTACATCTTAATGACATCCTTATACGAATATGTGATATGTAATAAAATGTGTCATTTTAGTTTTAGTTTTTGGAGGGAGGGAGGGAGGGAGGGAGGGAGGGAGGGGGGTGGGAGTTAAGATGTACTTTTTTGTGTGAGCAATAGTGTGTGTGTTTGTCAATGTTATGTTTAAATTATCTAGGTTGATTTGGGAGCAACATGGGCGTTGAATTTCATTTCTGTGAGCCCTGGCCCACACGTTGCTCCCTCCCTCTCCTCTTGGATGTTTATGTAATACATGATCTGTCATTGTATTGTGCTTTTATGATTGGCCTAATAAATAATAATGATAATAATGATTCTCTTGGTGATGGATGAATATTCAAATATACCTTCATTGTTTAAAAGAATACACGTACACAATTCAATAATGAATAGACACAGCTAACACATATCCGCTTAAACGAACGAGTGACGAATCTAAACGACTCTTTGACGAAACTGATTCATGCAGATGGGGATTGCGATGACAAAAAATTGCATATAAAACGATACAAATATTGCGAAGTTTCGGGACGGAATTAAATGAAAATGTGTTCAAATTGAATGAAAAAATGTGTTCAAATTGAATGAAAAAATATGCTGAAATTGAATGAAAAAATATGTTGAAATGGACAGGAAAAGCTATCTAGTATTGTTAGAAAGGGATCGGAGCAATAGGCTATGTCCGTAATGTAACCACATTTAATATCTCAGTCACGCTAACGAGACCAGCACCAGACCGACACAAGATGGACATGGAAATAAACGTATTTTTCATTGTTGTATCTAAGTTGAGGGCTGCGGGCACGTCAAGCTACTTTGCTTATTTCTGTAGCCATCCTGCATCTAATGTACGTTAATTATGCATTCAATATATTTGTTTAATTTCGTTTATTATCTGTATAAAATTATATACACTTTAAATATTGTATCAAACCTTATTATGTTCATGAAAAGGTTTGATGAAAAAGAAAAAAAAAAGATGCAGAAACCAATATATCAAATCAAATCAAAACGAAATAAGGATCGACCGACCAAGCAAAGTAGTACACTGTCGCCCATCAAGTCAGATTGCTTGATTATCCCCTCACCGACGAAGTCGGAGGGGATATAGAAACACTGCCGTCCGTCCTTCCGTGCGTCCGTCCGTAACAAATTTGGCTTCCGATCGATAACCACAGTAATGTTTAATGGATTTTAATGAAAAATGATATGAAGGTACATGATATCAAAATACAGGCTAAGTTCGATTTTGGAGTACGTAGGCCAAAGGTCAAAGGTCGTAGCTCATTAGATATGCGAGAAATACACATCTGGCTTCCGATCGATAACTTTAGTAATGTTGACGGATTTTAATGAAATTTGATATGAAGGTACATGATATCTAAATACATGCTAAGTTCGATTTGGGAGTACGTAGGCCAAAGGTCAAAGGTCGTAGCTCATTAGATATGCGAGAAATACACATCTGGCTTCCGATCGATAACTTTAGTAATGTTGACGGATTTTAATGAAATTTGATATGAAGGTACATGATATCTAAATACATGCTAAGTTCGATTTGGGAGTACGTAGGTCAAAGGTCAAAGGTCGTAGCTCATTAGATATGCGAGAAATACACATCTGGCTTCCGATCGATAACTTTAGTAATGTTGACGGATTTTAATGAAATTTGATATGAAGGATATCTAAATACATGCTAAGTTCGATTTGGGAGTACGTAGGTCAAAGGTCAAAGGTCGTAGCTCATTAGATATGCGAGAAATACACATCTGGCTTCCGATCGATAACTTTAGTAATGTTGACGGATTTTAATGAAATTTGATATGAAGGTACATGGTATCAAAATGATGATACAGCCTAAGTTTGATTTCTGAGTACGTAGGTCAAAGATGAAAGGTCATAGCTCATTAAATATGCAAAAAACACCTAATTATATATGTGAAAATGTGGTTAACTTCCTTGCCTAGTAATATAATAGTATAGTCCAATACAATAGAGGTAACTTGTTCTGACGTATAGGCCATTTGTACCCTGCGAGGGGATGCTACGCTTTGCGTTGACTTGTTTTCTTACATTTCTTGTAATGAATCTATTGTGGTCAGATTTAAATGTGGTAATATGCTTCTCAGAGCCTCATTGATCAATAGCCATACATAGTTATGGATCGATAAAGTTCTGAAAGATATAATTTTACTATAGAATAATCCTTATTTGTTAATTATTACATGAAAAAAAAATTTAACAAATTGATTTCAAATTTATAGCTAACAGTGTATATTACCCAGAAGGGCCAACTATTTGTGGGTGTGGTGGAGTCGGGTTAGGTGTGATTGAGGTATATATTGTATGTCTAAATTTGTCCCTCAATTCGTCTTGTCTGACAAGATTCGTCATCCGCAATCGGACTGACAATATCCATTTGGGGGGTAAAAGGACACTTTTTTGGGGGGGGGGGGGTCTCAAAATTTGAAAATTTGACATTTTGCTCCGTTGGGGGGGTAAGGTCAGCTTTTTTAGGTCAGCCATGGGAATTTTTTTTTTTTTTTTTTTTTTTTTAATTCAAAAAAAAAAAAAAAAAAAAAAAAAAATCAAAAAGGGGGGGGGGGGGGGGGGGTTTTAGAGAAATTTAGGGGGGGGGGGGGTTTACACACACAAAATTAACAAAGGGGGGGGTTTAACCCCCAAACACCCCCCCCTCCCCCCCTGTTTACGCACCTGATACGGTGCATCACAGGGGCAGTGCAAAGCTAGATTCGTTACCATTGCCTCTGGGAAGAAACGGCCATACTTAACGAGTCCGTGCAGTTAACGTTCTAGTCCGAGGAAAGGAGTGTTTCCCGGCCGGAACCCGCGTGCATCGAGAACTGAGTATCTTTTCATCTGTGTTCCTTTTAATATACTGATCCTATTTAAAACCGATTACTTACTTAAAGAAAAAGAATCATCAAGTGTCGTCTCTTCCATAATTATCGATATTGATTTCTAACATTGTTAAAAGAATATGAATATCATAATGGTACGTATAACGAGATTATAATATCGCCGCTATAACAGGGACATGTACGTACGAACAATAATAATAAAATAACAATATTCAGTTCTTGTTTATAATAGCGCATAATTATCACATTATAAGGTATCTGTATGCTTCCAAAGAGCTTTGGAAATTATTACCCTAATTATTACCCTATATACCTTTAGCTCTGACAGTAGTTATCAGCGCACAGTGCATTCCAAGGAATAATCCTACCATTAATCCTAAAATTCCATGATTTGTTACAAGTTGTCACGGATATAAACAAGCAGCTTACGGGCGTTTTACAACCTGTTAATGTGTTGTTACCAATAGAGTCCGAGTTAGTTACGAGTATTTACGAGTCCTTATGATTTTTGCAGCTTTAATTCCTTTCCCCAAAATCGCAAACGATACGTAAGTATACGTATGCATTCGTAAAGTACCCGTAACTACACGTAAAGTGGTCGTATTAACTCATGACAATCCGTCACAAGCTATCGTAACACGACCCGAATAAAATCGTAAACAAGGCACGTAAAAGTAATCTTAATAATCCGTAAACAAGTTGTAAACTATATCAAACGTAACAAATCGTTAACAAATTGTTACGAGTCATTTACGGATTCTTGCGAGCAGTTTACGATACGTACGGATTGTTACGAGTCATTTACGGAAAATCAATCCGTAAACAATCGTAAGAAGATTTTTCACATGTCAACAAATTTGCCTCTCTAGCTAATTTCACGGATCCTTAAGAGTGCCTGCGAGGTATTTACGGATGCTTGCGATTGACTACGAGTTGGCGACCCGTAAGGACTATTAAGAAAAATCCGTTTAAGGAGAATAGTGATACGGCACAGGGGCGTCGGCTCGACCTTTTCAGTACGAGGGGGGGGGGGGGGGGGGATTGTAGAGGCCACCGATTACCAAAAAATCTAGCCACCAATTACAGACAAATAATTTATATTAATGCCAATGTCCCAATGTCTACAAATTTAACCCTATAAACCCGGGGCCGGGGGCTAAATTATTTTTCCTCCAAACTATCTGGTAGGTCTACTTGCGTATCAGCGTATGCGCACATGGTAATTTACCTAGACCACATAGATATACGGTTTATTACGTCAAGATAAATCAGCAAGCTATATATATTTAATTGTGCAACCTTTTGGAGCAATCATTCGACGATGCGTGATTGGAAAGAGTGCGGCGCCAGTGCCCCTTTTTTCTTTTTTCTTTTGCTGATATTATATTAAGGTGAAACTTTGAGAAAATACAAGTATTATAGCAAGCGCGTATAGCTAAGATTTGATTTTAGAGGGGCGGTAAGTGAGCATACAAAGCGTGCGAATGATTTACAGAGCGCGCAAATGGTGGGTGCAGGGAGGGGGAGTTTTCCCCTCCCGCGCGAAGCGCAGAAGCTTTGAAGTTTCATTAACTAATACAGAAATTAAGAAGACGATTCGTTGTACCGTTCTCGACTCTAAATCATTGTCTGAATTCAGTTTTCCCCCTCGGAAGCTTTGATGTTTCATGAAACTAATAGAGAAAGAGAGAAAGTAAAAAGACGATTCCTTGTACCGTTCTCGACTCTTATAAAGGTAATTTTGAAAATTGGATGGATAGTAATTCTTCAAAAGGTTGATATATTTGGATGCCCCTGTGGATGTATTATAAGCACTAGAAAATTTAGCCCCTAAAACACTTCTGCTTTCGAAAAATTTGAATAATAAAAGTTGACCGGTGCTCCCGGTAAATTAAAATATTTCAAATATCGCCTGAGGCCATTACATGGTAGCGACCATGAAAATCTCAGAATATACTGTTCTGATATGTAATTTCCAAACGGGAAAAGCAAATCGATCGATTGTAGTCAAGAAACATTGATTAAAGATGAAGTTGAGTTCTGGTCATGCGATTGCATATGTATATAACTTTAGGTATGAACAATAATTCTAACTTTATCTTTTATCATTTTTATTATACATTTATATGATCATTCCTGTTTTTAATTATGCACATTTTATGTAAACATTGCATTATTGGTCCCTGGACCAATTGTACTGCATTGTACATTGTATATGTTGATATTAATAAACCGAAATTGAATTGAATTGAAGAAACGGCCGGTGTGGAATCGACCAGAAAAGGTTGATCATCTAGCTAGCATATAAAAATTTGTGTGTATTGCAAGGTTCTGGGCCCGTATTCAATAAACTTCTTAAGCTTGAAATCTAAGTACTTTTTCTTAAATTTTGGCTAAGAAAAAATCTTAGCCAAAAATCGTATTCTATAACAGCAATGGGGACTTAAGAAATTTGCCTTAAGATTAAGAAGGATTCTTAGATTTTATCTAAGAAAAAGGACTTAAGTAGCATGTCGTATTCTAATACAATCGAGATATCTAAGATAAGTAAGAAATCTACCCTATATTTAAGCATACTACGAGGATGCTTAAATGGGGCTTTGGCACCGGCAGCTCAGTGATGCTGCAAGCAACCGCTTCGGGTTTCGATCAAATGGAATAAAAACAATGCATGCAGCGCGCGCAGCGCGAGCGCAGGTTATCATGCAGTTGACCTATACAACGTAAGCTTCGCGTAATATACAGCGTCGACGGCGCAGCGCGCAGGAGCGCCATAGGCTCTTTGTACTTGTACTAGTAGTATGTTTGTTTGTACACAACTAAACGAGTAGTAGCATGCATAACACTAAATCATGACATGGCTGTCGTATATAAAGAAACCGTCTCTTACTTTATTAGTCTTTGGCGCTAAAGTATGGAAACAGGGAATAATGTGCAATCGGCATAATATTAGGTGAGACAAAATTTGTTATAGTATGAGTCTGATAAAGGTTACATTTAGCCATTTGATTAATTTTAGGCCATCATAACAGTAGACGATGTAAAACAATGAAAGGGTAGCTCCAAATCCAATGCTAGCTAGCGCTGGTCGGCCGGCTAGCGACGGCGCTCCCTTCATACTCACAGACCTGCGGCTGCGACATAATAAGTAAGCCCGGTTGGGCTCCTCGGAGTTGTTTGACAGAAAAGTATTAAAAAAAAGCCTACAGTGGATGTTAGATCTAGCCTCAGGTGGTCTTGACTAGACTGTTTTAGTGTCAGTTGGTCAATCCCGAAATAATTATGTGAGCATCGTTCCTCCCTTACGCTCTCCCATACATGTTAGTGTATAATTTTCGTGCGGTGCGATTTTTATTTTAACACGCAAATTACATAGGCAAATCGAGTTGCAATTAATTCGCTCGAGTCGACCACATCAACTTTCCCATATGACGTCATCGGGTCTAAGAATTTGTCTTATCTTTCGTCTTGGCTAAGACAAACTGCTTTACGTGTTTAGAATACGGCTAAGGCAACTTTCTTAACCTAGACAAATTCTTAGACATTTTCTTAGACTTAAGAAAAATGTCTTAGAAGTTTATTGAATACGGGCCCTGGAATCATCAAAATGATAAGAAATTTGGCCAAGTCTTGGCAAAGTTACAATCACTGTACACAGAAAGATGTATACACGAACACGTGGCGTAAAAATCCTACCCTGGATTTTTACGATGTTACATGACATATTTAGAATACGAAGGCATTTGAAGAGCCATGCTTTTCAGGGAACATGTCTTATCTGATGTTCTTCCACACTTGCATAATACGAATGATAAAGTTCACAAATTATTTTTCACCTCTACCCAGAACTCAACCTTCTCTTTAAGCGGCGGCTAAAGTAATATCAGTCTTGAAAGGGAGCTTTATATTATAAAGAGTTTAATATTTACAATATCATCACTTTAAACTCGATTTCAACCGCGACCACGATTATTGAATATTGTAAAATCGCATATGCTTCCAATATGTTTATTTGAACCAAATTCATGACCCCAAACCAACACTTTGCATTACCTTTAATCCTCGTGTGAATTCAGCTTCCCCCCCCCCCCCCCCTCCCGCGCGAAGGGTAGCCCAATCAGCATATAGACTTAGCGTAGATTTGTGCCTGTAAGCGTCTTCCGATTTACAATTGGTTGGTTGGTTGTTATTTTTTTTTTATCTGACTGCTAAGAAAGCATAAATGCTTGTAAGTAAGCAACCAGACGGCCGACGGCTTAATTAGGTCCTCTCTGAGGGACCTGGTAATGAATTACAATTAGAGAAAGAATACGATTCGTTGTATGCCGTTCTTGACTCTTAAGCCTTTCTGAAGTCAGTTTCCCCCACCCGCGCAAAGCGTGGAAGTTTTAACGTTTCATTGAATTATTAGAGAAAGAAGACTTAATCATTGTCTGAATTTTCAAAAATGTTTCTTTGTCCGATAAAAAGTTATAGTTCGTATGGGGAAAATTTTTGCCGGCCCACCGACTTTAAATTTCTGATTGACATACATACATACATACAGATCAGAGGCGGCCCTCCGTGGGGGGGGGGGGGGGTACAGTGCCCCCACTTTTTCAAGCACCCGAAAAGTGCCCCTTTTTACATAGGAAAAGTGCCCCTTTAACTTTTTAAGAAGTGCCCCCTTTTACATAGGAATAGTGCCCCTTTTACTTTGACGAGTTCCCCTATCAATTTGTGAAAGTGTCCCTTTTCCTTCGACAAGTTCCCATTTCCTTTGCAATAAGTGTCCATTTTCCATTCTCATAAGTGCCATTTTTAATATCTAGTAAGTGCCCCTAGTTAGTCTCTCTCATGTTTCCCCTCCCCCTTTTTCTCAGTCTTTCCTTTCTTCTCCTTTTCTTTTTTCTTTTTTTCGTTTCTTTCCCTTTCCCTCTCATTTTCCCCTCCCTCTTTTCTCATTTTTACCGACAGCAGCGCAATTGTATCGACAATATCCTGACAGGTGGGGGTTGCGCACGTACCCCTCCCCGGCCACCCCTCTTCTCAGGCGCGGATCCAGGATTTCTTAGGGGAGGGGGCCCAACTTTTTTTTTTTTTTGCTCCCGAAAATTTGAAAATCGCGCCGGCCGAAAAGTCGCTCAGTCGAGTAAAATTAGGTAAAATCACTGGCGGATTTTTTTTTTTTTTTGAATTTTTTTGAATTTTTTGAATTTTTTTTTGCTCCCGAAAATTTGAAAAACGCGCCGGCCAAAAATTCGCTCAGTGGGGGGGGGGGGGGGGGGGGGAGGATGAAGGGGGGAGGGGGGGGGGGGGTAGTGAGCACATTTTTTTTTTTTGATCCTCAAAAAAATTTCAATTTGCCCAACCCCAAAAAAGGTAAAAATCACGTGATTTTACATGATTTTTTTCTCAAGGGGGTAGCCCCCCCCCCTGGATCCGCCACTGTCTCTTCTCTCGGGCTCTATCTTACTCCCTTATCTCTCCTCTCACTCATCCCCCGTTTCTTTTGTTTGTTTCTTTTTTCTTTTCTTTTTCTCTTTCTTTTCTTTCTGCTCTCCTCTTTCTTTTCTTTTCCTTTTCTTTTCTTTTCTTTTCCTTTTCTTTTCTTTCCCTTTACCTCTCATTTTCCCCGACAGCAGCGTAATTTTACCACCAATATCCTGGCAGCTGTGGGGGGGGGGGTATGGGGGAGGGTGTCGAAAATGAAATGGAGTATTTGTCTTCTAGCTGTTCAATGGCCTGCTTCATCTTCTCTCTGTGTTAGTGTTGTAACACAAACACATTTGGCGTTCCATACAGATGCTTGCCATTGCTTCACGTTTATTAATAAACATGATAGGCATAAGCATGCTAAGTGGGTTTAGATTGATATCTATTGACATAAACCATAGGCCTAGTTGCTGTACAGTACTACAAATGTGAATTAATTGATTCGGTATACTACATTAATGGCGACGACAATGGCATCGTTCACCTCTGGAGATTGACTCGGTTAACCTATAAAACAGTTCAAACAAGTATTCGGCAACTTCAATTCAACAGGCATCTCTACACGGGCCATCTCACTGCCTGTAGCTACCGCCTGGCTAGCCTGCACCCTGCCCTGCTGCTCGCCGTCATCGGACAGCCCGCGCGCGCTGGTAAGTCTACAACACTTTTGAGTGGGACTCAGATTGACTCCTAATTATGCAATCGGCCCTGAGCTCTTTGAAGATAAAGATGATAAGACATCTTCTTCAAGACCTTTCTTGTTTTTTTTAAATTATATTCAGCATTCATTTTTGGTTATATCTGTATTGTTTGCATTTGTTGTGACGTTGCACTCCTCATAAGGAGGCGAGTTGGCTCAGTCGGCAAAGCGTCTGCCTGTCGAACCAAAGATCCCGGGTTCGACTCCCATCCAGGCGGATGACTGAAGTCTGCGTTGTGTGTGAACGTGCCCCTTCCCTTGTTCATAGACGCAGGTTATGTCAAGTGGAAAACACTCCGTCCCTCGGATAGGACGTTAAATGGAGGCCCCGTGTACAGGAGAGTCACCACCCTTGCACGTTAAGAACCCATTGCACTATTCGTATAAGAGAAGGGGGAAACCCCGGTGTAATGGTCCACCTGCACACCCCAATCAGGCCGAGTATACGGCATCTGCAAGAATCTTCAGTATTGAAGGAGGCAGATTATCTTGAAGAAGAAGAAGAAGAAGAAGCATGATTTGATGCATACACATTCACAAGCAGACGACCTGGCGGCCGGTATCAACACCATTTTTTTGTGCTGTTAAACTGATTGATGTTGTATAAAACAAATACATGTAATGAATGTTTTTCATTTGTTCGATAGCGCGAATATTTTCATGAGTTGAAACAATGACGTTTTATACATAAACATTCATTATATCTTTTGGGATTTTGTTTCTAATTTAATAATGTGAAATCTTGTCGACAGATATTAAAGACATGTTCAACAAGGGTGCATCAGGTGACGGTAAGAAGAGATGGCGCCTTGGTGGGCCGTATATAAGGGGTCAGCAGGGGTCATCAAACCAAAGAGCAGAGGTCAAGCAAGAGTGGCATCTCGTCCAGAATGAATTGAAGCAGTTTCAACAAAGTTTTGATGCAGGGACGCAGAACCTGGAAGAACAGTCAGATCCTACTACAGGTCAGTGAACTTCATGGCACTTCATATGCACTTTTCTATGAATACTAGCCATTTTCATGTAATCACTGCAAGAGGGTAAATATTGCATTTAATTTAAAGCCAGACTGCACTAGTTTAGCCAGGAGGGATTATACCTCCCTGCATGGTCACTGACAGTTGGCTATCTCATCAAATCAGCTCTCAATTAACATAAGATTTATAAGAAAAAGGGGAACAGTTGCTATAACAAAGGGCGCAAGTACCCTGTAGCTACAAGTAGTGCAGTCCCGCTTTTAACACTTTACATTTGGTGTGATTAAATCACTTTAACTAACAAAATGTTGTCAGTATTTAATCAGTCTGAGGAATTCCCAAAGATATTACAAGATTACAAATGTACAGTGTTGTTTCTTTGTCCTGCATTTATTCAAAGCTTAGCATACCTGTATTCACTTTGATTACAGAACTTTGTCACAATGTTATCTGGTATTGAATGATGTTCATTTATAGTGTCCATATTGTCTTTTGATACAAAGGATGTTTGGTTAAGAAACACGATATAGACGGTTACTTGTTTCAAAGGTTTTCCTGTGAATTAAACCCATTTTAAGACTTGTATGTTTTATCTTCCTCTAGCTGTATCAAGGAGTCATTGGGTGCAGAATTCCGATTGTAATAATTGCAGCAACAAGACGTGCAAGCGCCCTCTATGGGCAATGTCTAAACATCACTGCAGGAAGTAAGTTGCTTTGATGAAATATGTATTTATAAGATGAAAGCTGGCTGGCTAAGGTATATTTTACACGGAGCTGAGTTAACACCTTTCTTGCTCCTAACAGATACAATTTTGATTACATGCTTCATTAAAATTTTGTTCTCTGGCACAATATTTGGAAACACCTAATTCTTAAAGCATTTAATTTGCTTCCGAATGTAATAAACAGGATTGCATTTAACCCTCATGTAATTATTGATACTGGCGTGTAATCATTAATTTTATATTGTACATTATTATTATTACTCTTACATGAACTTCTTCGTGTAGCTATTTTTTTCAAAAGAAACATTTTACACAGAGTTAACACCTTTCTTGCTCCAAACAGATACAATTTTGATTACATGCTTCATTAAAATTTTCTTCTCTGGCACAATATTTGGAACCATCTAATTCTTAAAGCATTTAATTTGCTTCTGAATGTAATCAATAACGTTACATTTAACCCTCATGTAATTATTGATACTGGTGTGAAATCATTAATTTTATATGGTATATCAAGTTCTTTATATAGCTCGTTTCCATCCTCCTACCCGCTAGGCCCATTTTCACAAATCTTGTCATCAGTGACAAGTGACTGTTTTTGCTAGTGAAATCCTTTGCTTCTGATTTGTCACTGATTTTTTTTTCATTTTTCATTGTAAAAACGGGTCCCTGGTGTACATTCTTTTCATACTTCTTTTATTTCAGATGTGGTCTTATATTCTGTGCCAAATGTCTGCAATTCAAGAGGCGGCTTTCACCCAATGCCGAGTATGATCCTAACGGATGGATGTGCAAGGTAAGATACTATCATAATCACGTTCATCATTTTTGAATACTCTATACCTCCTTTCCATAAAATAGCCACAAATGTTGCAGCTATTTTTTATGGATATGTCTTTCACAAAGACTAAGATCGACTTAAGTTGGACATGAACTATGACAGACCATTCATGCCACTGGTTGCTCTCACCATTGGTCTCTCAAGGGACATCACAAATCTACAGAATTCACATTTTTGATAGATTATTACTCAATGAAAAACCATTATCAAATGATCATAATTTCTAGGGTTTTTTCCTCTAATTTTACATCTGGTTCAAGACTTTTGTAGGGCATAAATCGCTTTCCATAGTTCAAGTCCAACTTCAATTGATATTAGTCTTTTTGAAACATTCCCCAGGAGTGGCAGATATGAATGGGCTCCATCAAATGATGCTAAGTTTTACTTTTCCTATTATTATGTTATCAGTATTTTTCAGTGTTTTTTTGTTACCCTGCTAAGGCCAAGTTATAGGGGTCTGCTCACTATAATGACCGCTATTTAGAAAAGACAGCTATTCATTTAGTGACGTGTTATGGATAGCGGTCCTTATGAATGATGGTCCTTATGGATAGCGAGCTTGACCCAAGTAATATGGTGTTCTTACAGATACCTGACAGAAATTAAGAGTACTGGTATTTTGAAATATCCAACAATTATTATTAAGTGAATTTAAGCCTCAAGTCCGAGGGTCTTACCCCTTGTGGAATTGCACATTGTATGCTAGGTACCCACAGTGCAATTTTAATTCATTCAATATAAATCACATTTTCATACTCCTTTAGCAGGAATTTACTTGAATTGCTATGGCCAAGAAAATTTGTATATGTATGTTATGGTCTCCAAATTTCAAAAGCTAGTACAAAAATAGTTTGATGGAAGATTTGAGTGCATGTGAAAATGTAAATCATATGACTAAATGTAGAGGTGTTGTGGTTTAGTAGATAATTCACTGACTTTGAGTCCTGCCACAGCACTAATTTTTTTGGTAAGAGTGTAAGACGTTAATCTACATTTACCACTCTCCATCCAGGTGTTAAAGATAAAGACCAGTTATGGTCATGCGATTGCATTGTGAAAGAAACGTTGTGGAATTGATCAGAAAAGGTTGATCATCTAGCATATTAGTATTGGTGTGTACTGCAAGGTTCTGCAATCATCAAAATGATAAGAAATTTGGCCCAGTCTTCTTAAAGGTAAAGACCAGTATTGGCAACGCCCCAATTTCAAAAAATGAAATGGAAGCTCTCATTACCAATCATGTGAAAGAATATGTTTTGACTAATACATGATGATAAAAAATTTGCCGGGAAACTGCCTACTAATTCATATATTTGGTAAATTTATCTCTCTCATGGTCTGGTGAGAGAGATAGGGTAGTCCCATATACATCTTTCTGTGTATAGTGCTTGTAACTTTACGAAGAATGGGCCAAATTTCTTATCATTTTGATGATTCCAGAACCTTGCAGATGCTAGATGCTAGATGATCAACCTTTCTGATCGATTCCACAACGTTTCTTTCACAATGCAATCACATGACCATTACTGGTCTTTACCTTTAAAGTTACAAGCACTGTACACAGAGAGATGTATATGGGACTACGCAACGTGCGTGACACGTGCGTTTATCTCTCACAGTCCAATAGATAAACTTATTTACCAAATATATCAATTAGTAGGCGGTTTCCCGGCAAAAATGTTATCATCATGTATTAGTCAAAACATATTCTTTCACATGATTGGTAATAAAGAGCTTCCATTTCATTTTTTGAAATTGGGGCGTTTCCATTACTGGTCTTTAGCTTTAAATGGAAGGATGCAAAAGTTAATGTGGTTGGATGATCAATTGTGCACTTGTAAAATGGCGACTGGCCGGAATGCTCCCCAGGAAGTGGAGAATGTGCATACATTGTGTGCGGGGGAAGCCTGAATCCGATGACCGGGGTAATATATCGGTAAAGCGTTTACTGGTAGACACATCGTTGTATCGATGTATTGGGCGCTATATAAAAGTGGAATATGATTATTAATGTTGATACCTTGTTTTATTGGCTGGCAGGTAACATTCAATCTGACAAAGAATCTTTGTTTAACTAGTTTCCTATCGGATCCAGGCAGCCCCCGTATTAAGCCAAGAAGAATATGAGACAAATGGGATCCAGATAGAGACCCACATCCACCAAAAGGTAGAGAAAAAGGGCAGGGTTATCTGTCTTGTTTGTACATCAGTTTTCAGTACTAAAACACAGTTTCACTGAACTTTCTTTACAGGTTTGTGAGAAATGTTTTGATGCCAAAGAACAAGAGATTGGTCACTCAAGGAGATGGACGTATGACCTTCAGTTATTCCGTGCTGCTCGTCAGAAACGAGACGATTCCAAACTTACCAGGTTTGCCTTGTTTAACCAATCGTAACTGTTTTTAATTATGTACATATTCTTAATGAGAAGGTTGAGTTCTGGGAAGAGGTGAAAAATATTTTGTGAGCGTTATCATTCTTATTAGTAAGTGTTGAAGAACATCAGATAAGACATGTTCCCTGTAAAGCATGGCTTTTCAAATGCCTTCATATTCTAAATATGTCATGTAACATCGTAAAACTCCAGGGTAGGATTTTTATGCCACGTGTTTGTGTAGTCCCATATACATCTTTCTGTGTACAGTGTTTGTAACTTTACCAAGACTTGGCCAAATTTCTTGTCATTTTGATGATTCCAGAACCTTTCAATACACACAAATTCTTATATGCTAGATGATCAACCTTTTCTGGTCGATTCCACACCGCTTCAACTTTTTCTGATCCATTCCACACTTTTTCTTTCACAATGCAATCGCTTGACCAGAACTCAACTTCATCTTTAAATGTGTAAATGAATGGGAGATTCCATGAATCAAAAACAGTCATGGGTAAAAATTAGTATGTGAACAATTATTATTGCTTGTGAGTACAGTGTATTTGTGGGCTAGCGTGGGGTGACAGGGATAATCAGTAAAACATGTGGAATCATTTTAGTCTGCATAAATGCTAGTTAGTCACGTACTTCATTGTCTAGTCTCACACAATTTCCCTTTTTTTTCTTCAAATAATTACAAAGACACAAATATCCTTTAAAAAATGATAATAGTCTAATATTTTAATGTAGAGAAACTTTTTTTAGAATTTTATGAGAATGAAATGCTCTATAACTCATTGACTACTTGAACCTGGAGGCTTCTGTATTTATCCTATGGGGATGAGAAAATTAAGTAGTCAACAGGTTAAAGGTAAAGACCAGTATTGGAAACGCCCCAATGTCAAAAAAGGAAATGGAAGCTCTCATTACCAATCATGTGAAAGAATATGTTTTGACTAATACATGATGATAAAAAATTTGCCGGGAAACCGCCTATCAATTCATATATTTGGTAAATTTGTTTCTCTCATGGTCTGTGAGAGATATAGGGTAGTCCCATATACATCTTTCTGTGTATAGTGCTTGTAACTTTATGAAGAATGGGCCAAATTTCTTATCATTTTGATGATTCCAGAACCTTGCAGATGCTAGATGCTAGATGATCAACCTTTTCTGATCGATTCCACGTTTCTTTCACAACGCAATCGCATGACCATAACTGGTCTTTACCTTTAAGAAAGGAATAGTTTCCTTTTTATCACAAAAAAGAGTAAATGTAAATAAAAATGTTCACTCTTACAGAGTTATGGAATTATGGAAAGCCATTTGTTGTCTAAAAATGAAATATATTCAAGAGCAAAAATTCAAGTATTTTCTGACTTTCTATGAATTCCACTTCAAGAACATGAAATTTTCTTGATAATCGAAAATATGAATGATTTGAATCAACATTTTATGCCTTTTAAAATATTTTTTTCAAAATATTTTCATAGATGCTAACGGCTCTCCATAATTTTTAAGTCCAACTTAGAGATAAGTTCAACTTGGGATCCTTGTGAAACATCCCCCAGGATTACATTATTTAGTATTGAAAACCTTGTTCTTCAGGCAAAAAAGTGTGATGAACTCATGGTCAATTTTGTTATGGATTTTACAATCTACAGGTCAGTCATGAGACGAGTTTGTAAGAATCTTGTTGAAGGTTTCCAGAGGAATCACTCATCTAGCACTGCCACACCCCAGTCAGCTGATGCATCATCAGATGCTAATGGAGTAGGATCACAAACTAAGAATCCATTCAGTCTGTTCAAACGCAGCGTGTCAAAGGTCGTGAGTCATGGTGTACCTGACTGGCAGAAGCCCCCAACATGGGTGGTAAGTAGACTCTTTCTAAGAGTTATGATGTAACATATTCTTCATCAAGTAAAGCTGTAATAACATTTATGAGAAGATGTGTAGTGGTGGTTATTTTACCTGACTGCTAAGAAAGCATAAATGCTTGTTAATAAGCAACCAGTAGACCAACGGCTTTAGGTCCTCTCCAAGAGACAAGGATTAATGCCGTACCAAAGGGCACTAGCGCATCGACTTGGTTTCTAACCCGGTTCACTGGATTACAAGACCACTGCTCGACCAACTGAGCTATCGCAGCGCCTCCTCGGTATTGGTGTCACTCATGAAGAAATAATTAACATTGACCTATTTATGGAATATGTGTAAATTCAAGAGCCAATTTGATGGGATATATGGATCTAAGAATGAGGAAAGAGTGGTCATCCATTTTTTGAATAAAGTGTATCAACTCTGCCAATCAATAAAACATGTTTTGTTGACTATTCTTATTATCCGTACAGAGTGAAGGGAGCAGCTGCCAGTGCTGTAACCGCCCTTATGGGAAGCTGGAAAGCAAGTTGAATTGTCGGATCTGTGGAAAACTTGTCTGCAAGACTCAATCCTCCAAAGATCTACTCCTTTATAGACCAGATAAATCAGACCGGGCTGAACTAGGCTCAGAACCACGCTGGGCTATAATCAGAGTCATAGGGGTAAGAAGCTTAGTTCTACTTCTCTATTTATGAGAAAAGTAAGACTGGATTACATGGGATTGGACTATGGCTTTAAAAGACCTCTTTGTCCACTTTTGGGAGAAATTTGAGTTTTTCAAGATTAGTCCTTATCTAATAAACAGATTCTAAAAATATGTATATTAGATTGTATAAGATTATGTTTGAAAGAGATTGTTTTGGTCGAGATACATCCAGGATTAAATCATTAAACTTTTCCTGTCATCGGCATAAAACCAATTTTTAATATATCAGAGGATAACATTTGTTTGATAGATTGAAGATGATACAAGAGCCAGGTTTTACAGTATCTACATTGGATTGATTTGTATTTGATGAAGAGTTAAAGGTAAAGACCAGTTTTGAAAACGCCCTCCCCCCCCCCCCCCCCCTCTTAAAAATGAAATGGAAGCTCTTATCACTTTTTTGACTAATACGTGATCATACAAATTTTGGCGAGAAACCGCCTACTAACTGATATATTTGGTAAATTATTATATCTATTTGGACCTGATAGATATCGCGCATGTGTCGCGTAGTCCCATATACATCTTTCTTTGTACAGTGCTTGTAACTTACCAAGATTGGACCAAATTTCTTATCATTTTGATAATTCCAGAACCTTGCAGTACACCAATAGTTATGCTAGATGATCAACCTTTTCTGATTGATTCCACAACGTTTCTTTCACAATGTAATCGCATAACAAGAACTCAACTTTATCTTTAACATAGAGCCCAGAAGTTGAACCTGATGACAGTCTTTATGTACGGTTATGCCATCCATGTAAGGAACAGCTTGAAGCCATTCAAGTAGAAGACTACCAAAGAGTGACAGATGAAGGGGCCATGATGAACATCTACCTACAGCAGCTAGTAGACATCTATACAGAAATCATCAAGATACAAGCAAAGATTGATTCAAGTATTCCTGAGGTAAGAGAGTGTTTTAATCACTGAACTAGTAAAGTCACACAGTCATAAGCCCTATCTAGGACTGTGTTCTAGCAAAGGCATCGCCCTGTTATGGTTCTTTTCTACAGAACCTTTGGACATTTCTTTTCAATAGTTGATAATTTTAATCGTTAATCATTGTGTAAAATTCTGTGTACCCTGGTAATATCATTAATTATTTGTAAGTGGTCCATACACTTGACTTACTTCACTTAAGCCGTCCACACCATCACTGGGATGTATGATGGCTTCTGTTTCACTATGGCTTGCCACACCTTCCTGTCTTCTGTTAGCCTAGTGGCTTTAGTCAGGGAGTCAACTTGTCTGTTGTTGCAGTCCGCCTTGATGCAGTCTGTCCATCTATTAGCTGGTCTTCCCATTGGACGTTTGCCATGTACATTTCCGTTGAGAAGGATGTGGGGAATCTCTTTCGATTCATTCTGTTGATATGTCTGAAGTATCTCGGTCTTTTTGTGGCAACCCTGTCGATGATGGTTTCTTACATGTTAAGTTTGTGTTGTGTTCGTATGTGTGTGTTTCTTATTCTGTCAAGTCTGGTCACACCCATGATTCTCCCGAGGCATGCCATCTCAAAAGTGTGGAGTCTATTTTCATCGACCTTCTTTAATGTCCATGTTTCTGCACCATATAACAGAATAGACAACACCAGGACTTTGTACAGTTGTACCTTTGTTACACAATCAAGAGATATGCCACTATTTCTTAAAAGTGAAAGCTGAAACAATGGATAATTGATATAATTGTATTTCATGATAAAAATCTGCATTAGGCTACATAGAATTGTGTTTAAAGCGCCTAATGACTTGTTCAGTATTCATGCTACAACTGTATTTACTTTCATTCCTTAATTACTTAGTGCTACAGAGGGTACATGGGGTTCCATATTACTTTACTGTATAAGAGTTTGATGAAACATGTACTGCCACTAGATATGTCCCTTCTATAGTATAATCAATTAGGTGCATATATATATGGGCAACATATCAGATATATCGGTGAACTTCCGTTAATACATACCTATCTGGCAGTAATGATACAACCTCAAGTCTATTTTGATCAACCTTCTTGGTCCATACACGTGTATATTTAATAGTGCTGATACAAGTAATGTAAGAGCTCTTTGTAATTTATACTAAATTGGTCAATTACACACCTTGGACCTTACCTATGGAATCAGTTGCCACAAGATATTTGTTATATTTCAAGTATAGATTGCTTTAAATTGCCCTCAAAACTCATTTGTTCAAAGCGGCTTTCCAGTAGATTTACTTTCCAACATAGTTGTTCATTTTGGGGGTATTTTTGTGTACTTGTAGTTTTTCTTCTCCATTGCGCCTCGAACACATTAATCATGAGGACTATACTCTATATTATTATTATTATTATACTAAATCTTTTTTAGTTTCAGAAGCTGATTGACGGTCTTGAGATCCAGGCAGGTGCGCCATCCAGTCTTCCTCCCAATAGAAACAACATGCAGCTACTTGCTAAACATCAGGTAAATACCTATATGTATAATCTAAATGTATATTGTTGTTCCACCAGGTATATGGGTAGTTCCATAAATTAGGGACCCACTTCGTTGCTGTTTTCACGAAGTGACGGTAGTGAAAAAAATTGCATTCACTTTGCGTGACGATTTTCCTCACTACTGTCACTTCGTGAAAACAAGGACGACTTTGACAGTAAATAGTGGAGTGAGATTGTAAAGTGATTTCCAAGCATAATATTGCACCCTCATACCTAGAATCACTTAATAATCTCACTCCACTATTTAAGTCTTTAATCAGAGCCACAAATACAAAATGTCACAAAGTGGGCCCCTGATTTATGGAATTACCCATTTACACAAATATGATTGTTTTTGTTACTTTATCAGAAGGCAGCTTGACTGTCCTACTATAATGGGTAGGAAGCAATGAAGGAATTCCTGTGTACCTTTTTGCTATAAACTCTGTTTAAAGAACGACCAATATCCATCAGTTCTTGCAAAAACACTTAAATGGGAAGTCCAACCTGATATTAAGTTGGTTTTAATAGAAGCAGAACATTGAAAAGAACATATCATCAAAAACCTCTAAAACCCCTGAATGCCCCTGTTGGCTTATTACTGTAGGGCAGAAGGCCAGGATATATAGGTTGAAATAAATTGTCTACTTATATGTTAAACTCAGCAGATTTCATTTAATATGCTGAATATGGCACTATTCAGTATTAATGATAATAATAATAATAGGCATATCTATAGCGCCATTTATATCCCACATACTAAGAATCTTGCTCTACGATTGGTGAAAAGTAAATCACGTGAGGAAAGATAGTTCGGCCATTATTGATGGGAGAAGCAAAAAGTTCGTTACACTGTGTAGATAGTACTACTATCTACACAGTGCAACGCACTTTCATTGAAGATAGAGGTACTATCTACAAAGGGCAACGCACTTTCACTGAAGATTATCCAAACGCGCACTTAAACAGGCGTAATTGGGCGCGCATTACCAATGAGCGCAATTAAAGAAAACACATGCGCGCACCTTACCCTCGAGGGGTTGGGTTAAACTTCAACTTTTTTGGTGTGAATTTGGGCCTAGGTATCTTTTATGTAGATGCATACACGTCCTTTTCTTTTTGTAATTAAATTTTTTTAGATGTGGAATATAAAGCAAATAATCACCTTTTGGTTTTCAGGCGATGGCAAACTATCACTTCCTCGTCGATCAGAATATATACGCTATCTTTCCTCAGCTTCGCTTCGGAAAGATACATGTAGCTACATCCAGATCGCCTCGGAAATGATAGTTTGTCCCATCACCTTCACCAACGGTAATTATTAGCTTACTATCTAGACAATTCTATTCCAAGGCGAACAAGAAAAATAGAAAGAATGAGAGAGTTTGGATGAGTGTCGTAGTGCCAAGTACAGGTATTACTATAACGATTACTATAACAATGGTTGTAGATTGTCCTTTGATGAAAGTCTTAATCTTTTTGTTTTCCTTTTTAGGGAGACTTGTCTGATCACCTATCTCTGTTTGTTATTACCATTGGTCGTTTGAAGAAACTTGAACCACAGAGCAGGCTGCAAGTCAAACTTGTGAAGAATCTAATGTCTGTGAGTATACCATTACTCAGTCCAATAATACCAACATTTATATTGCAAATATATCCATCACACAGGATGCTCAAGGAACTTGAAAGTATTATATCCCTTCTATGAATATTCATGACTTTTCTAAATACATGATTGGTCAATTTGTGGTCACGTGATAAAATATAATTTCACTATTAAGAACAATTTCTGCCATAGCTCCGAATAGCTTTTACTATTTTTTCCTGGGCAGAACTGCGCATGCTCTCTTTGAGATTTTCAGGTAGATAAGCATTGTGACATCACACGTTCAATCAAAAGTAATGCGCAATTAGCGCGTCTCATTAAATGCGCATTAGTCCAAGTGATTAATAGCGCATTAAAAACCATATAATACTAAGCATTTAGTTTGTAAGAATAGTGGAAATTGTATATCTTCGGAGAGACTGGCAATAGTACCTTGACGGTCCCTCCTCAGATAAATAATTTCCACAATACTTTCTCACAGCTTGGTATATTTGTATATATACCTCTGTTTAGTATCATCTGATCGGTCGAAATTGGAGTCATGATTTTAGCCATGCCCGCCTACTGGTCAATAGTTTTTTAAAGATGCCTGTTGCCCCTTGAGCCTATAGAAACAGCAATGCCTCTCATAGCAGTCAATATATCTATAGTATTATTACCCTGGCTGACTTTAGCCCAGCTGCCCTAAAGCACTCAAAGCATTCAAGGAATACATTTCTACCAGGTAGATAAGAAATAAATATCAGAGTGACTTGAGCTATAAGGCTCATTGTGGGCTGTGTACTAAAATCCCTGTAGCTAAATAAACCATGTGACATGTACAGTACATCACATAATTTACATGGGATTGTAGTAATAATGTTCTTTGCATCTGACTTGACTTAGTTTCTTGATATTTACTAGAAAAGATTACGGTAAAGGGACAGTTGAGTTCTTGTTTAAGACCATAGATGCTTTTTCAAAGTGCATGGTTATTGCTCTTATCCTTATTCATGACATTTCTATAGTGCCCTTTTAGGACCTAAAATTGCTATGAAGGTAATTTTAAACCCCAAAATGTGTGAAATTTAGATTAAACACGATCATTCCAATTCAGTTCCACTTTTTTTTTAAATGCAGTGACTGTTAATTTAATAATAATAACAATACACAGGGCGGCTGGTTGTGCGTATTATAATCAACACGAAAAAGCCAACATTGGCAGCATTGGCTGGAATAAAACGTATAAGGCACTAACTCGTTTTTTCAACGGCTGCTTCAAACTTCAGATTTCAGCTGTCTCTGAACCAATTTTGATCAAACAAAAATGATTTTGACATTTAAATTGTATGTATGCTTCTTCAAATCTGCCACTCAGTTTGTTTTCATTATCTCACAAAAGAAAAATTTGTGTAGCACCCTCTATACCAAAACTCAACTATCCCTTTAATCACTTGATATAAATCAATGTGATGTCTGAATCAAGAGAGGTATCTCATGTTTGTGACATCTTCTTACTGATATTCTGTTGCGTAATAATTAGCTGTAAGTCATGAACCTTCATGAATTGTATTTACTATTAACCTAACAATATTTCTCTAATATCATCACTCAATTTCTCTTTTTCTACCCCCTAATATCCACACCAAGTGTAAATTTAGCTATTATAATGAGACAAGCAGTCTGCTTTGGCAGCTAAAGAGGCATTGCACAGAAATAACAACCAGAAAGCCACTTAATCATTCACCCGCTGCTAATTTTGATATACACTAATTATAATCTTTTTATTTTACCAGTTTTTTACTTCTCATTTTAGCAAGAAATTTATAATTTATCCTTTTCAGTTATTTAATTCTCTCATGTAATTTCTTTGACACATTCATGAAAAAATACATATAATTTGTTTTTGGACATTTGAAGGTGCATACATGTAAATAAATATATAAATACATACAAAATAATTACATTTTATTATAACATTTAACAATCATCAATCATCATAATTTTAAGTAGGTTGCATTAAAAGAATAAGATTATACTGAAGGAGGCAGTGCATTTAAAAAGCTTGTTTTGAGCTCGTCCATCCAGACACGTCCACGCCAGAACACCTCTCCAGCTAAGACTACTTCACGCATCAACACACACACGCTCATGAATACACATGACACACCCCTACACACACCTCTTTATACCAGTGACACATATCATTTTGTTGTGTTTTTCATGTAAAAATGCCTGTTTTATGATTTATTCATATTTTGCATTGCTTTATTGCTTTGGTTCTATCAGTGTAAATTCAGCTTCTGTCAAGAGACTAGCAATCTTTATAAACAGCTCAGGAGACAGCTTGGTGAGATAACTCCTCCAGAGATTCTACAGGAAATACAGACCATAGTAGATGCAAAGGTAAGCCAAATCAAATCATCATCTCAACTAAAGTACGTTTAAGGGACTTTTTTAACATTGTTCAGATGAGAGATAGTGGTGCTAAGATAGTGACTTAAATGCTAGATGTGCAACTAAAGATAATCTAAAAGTTTTAGTGGAAATAGACCTTATTAATGATAAAGATTGGGAAAAACTGATCTGATCGATTCCTTAATTTTCCCAACTATATTATTACAATTTAACTGCATTTGTAGGTGAATGCAAATCATCACAAAAGCAATGAATTGGCTATATACATGTATATATACCATTTTTAGACATGTAAGGGTTGAAAAAAAATTTAAAGCCTATTTTTTGTCTTTTTTTCATGGAAAAATGGTTGGGAAAATTCAAAAAATAGTTGGGAGAATTTACTGTTTAAAAAGAGGCACAGTGACGCCTTCAAAGAAAACCATAAATATCTTTGTGTTTTGAGAAATGTTCAGGATTTGTTGCATATTAGAGGGTTAGTTCAGTAGGAATACTATAATATTAAAGAGAAGGTTGAGTTCTGGGAAGAGGTGAAAAATAATTTGTGAGTATTACTCATTCTTATTATGCAAGTGTGGAAGAACATCAGTTAAGACATGTTCCCTGAAAAGCATGGCTCTTCAAATGCCTTCACATTCTAAATATGCATGTAACATCGTAAAAATCGGGGGCCGGCTTTTTACGCCACGTGTTCGTGTAGTCCCATATACATCTTTCTGTGCAAGTGTTTGTAACTTTACCAAGACTTGGCCACATTTCTTATCATTTTGATGATTCCAGAACCTTGCAATACACACAAATTCTTATATGCTAGATGATCAACCTTTTCTGGTCGGTTCCACACCGTTTCTTTCACAATGCAATCGCATTACCAGTACTAAAGTTTATCTTTAAGTAAAATTTCATGCAAATTTTTTTTTTTTTTTTTTCATCAACCTTCAAAAATATTACTGGGTCACTTTAAAGTCTATTTAATTATTTTGCTGTTTGATCAATTTAGTTTAAATTGATTTATTCTGATTTATGACCAAGGCTTAATTTTGAAACTCATGATTTGAAGTACATGTACCAATGACTATTTTTGTCTCTTCATTATCTTTTGCATGTATTTGTTCCTTATTTCATTTATTTCTATAAACGTGATGTAATGATTTCTTGTAATTATATATTTTCTTGAATATTACTGTAACGCCAGAGGAAACCAAATTTCTATGTAACTTGTTTGCAAAGACCAAATAAAATATCTTGTATCTTATGTTGTATGAAAATTAGCTGAGACAATTTGATTCAATTATTTCAATTGCAACTTATTATGATATACTGAATTATCATCTGAATGTTGTTAACAAGTAATTGTGCAATTTACATGTAACTCTGCTGATGTGGATTTATGAACATCATCTTTCACATGCCTTTCACTTTGTTTACTCTCAGGCCATCAATTCAGCTTGTTTATCCCTCAATCAGCTGGCCTTTGAATGTCTTCATCTCTGTCTCAAACATCATCTAGATCAATCCTTACCACTCAGCATCAAACAATCAGCCGAGGTACGTACACCTCTATAGGCCTGTCTTCATCAGCTCCAGATTGCCAAATAACCCACTTTTTTAACTATCCCGATCACAAATTATCCAGCTAATTTTCGTCTTTATCAGGCCGCAGTTGCAATTAGGGGGATATTTGGTCGAGATAATCATCCCAAGATATCTTTGGCTAGTTTGCAAAATATCCTGCTATTTGTCCAGTGCGTCTTTACCAGCCCGAAGCCTCGCACTATGCGCGAACACAGCAAAATATCCCGAGTTCGAGTTTTGAGTTTCAAGGTCGAGTCTCGAGCTGATGAAGACGCGATTTGTAACTTCGGGCTTATTTTCCAAATCAGAAATAGCAGGCTATTTGGCAACCTCAAGCTGATGAAGACATACCTCCCTCGAGAGTGCTTCTAACTTCATGCTAATGCACAGTGGTGATAGGAATCAAAGGGATGTAATAAATCAAACTCAGGTTTATAGTTTATTTGTGTGTACAACTATGACGAAAGAAACAAGCCCTTGAAAAAAAAATCATCTTGGAACATTGCGCTTTTGAGAAATCATGCGTTAAATATCAGTTTTAGGATTTTTATTAGTAGTTCACATGCTTAAATTATTTGTATGCGCCTTGAGCATCTCTAGAGATGGATATGTTGCGCTTTATAAATACTGTTATTATTATTATTATTAAATTATGAATATCTTACATTCTAAGTTACAGCCAGGAGTAAACAGCTTTTGACATTAGTTTGTGAAAGTAAATGATTATTTTTCAAGAAGAATAATGTGGAAATGGAAAAATCCTGATAGTTCATTCATATTCATATTCAAATTTATTGTCCAATGATTGGAAATTTGTTTCATTTGCATGTCAGTACAAGATTACAGATTATAAACATCAATAAGATACAGATGGATACAGAGTAGAACGTTGAATGAGGATAGAGTGTAAATCAGCTTCATTGAATACGCTACTACTAGTACTATTTGTTGTTATTTGATAGATATGTGAATCAGACGTGAAGAAGCGTGACTGTGTTATCAATTTTTGATGGGAGATGTTTTGCACGATTGGAAGAACTACTACACGCCCACATGATATGAATTGACCCGCAATCGGATGGATATGGCTTACATTCTAGAACCTGTCTTATAATGGTACTTGTTGTTGTTTGATAGATATGTGAGTCAGACCTGAAGAAGAAGATGGAATCATCCGAAGAGGATTGGGAGGAGCATAGAGATCAGATCAGTGCCTTCATCAAGATACAGATCAAGGTAAAAAAAAAAGATACAGATCAAGGTGACTGAACACGTCATGTGTATGCAAGGATTCTTACTCACTATAACTCATCAATTTCAGTTGGAGTTTGAGTTTATTGGTTTCACATTTCACATGCAGATATAATACAGATAACAAAATATACATAAAAGACTTATTGTTTCATAATTCAAAAAAATGATTATACTACATGTAATTGACAATGTAATCAGACTACAAAGTTACATGTCATCACATTTGTTTGACAACTCTCTCCCTCTCTCTTTGTTTTCTTTCCTAGTACTTGACGCAGTCCTTATTATTAGGCGTACAAAAAAAAATTAAATCTATGGTCGGCTTTTTAATAATTTTTTTGTTGTTAATGTATTTGTTTGTTTAAATGAGATATAAAGGCATAAAATCATCAAATTATTCCCAAATTCTTACTAGTCTTCTGCCCTAGTTAAGAAATCTTGCTAGCGTAAACAAGTAGACCCCGGCCTTGTTTACATGTATATACCATGCAATGCACCAGCTAGAAACCAGCAAGTTTTGGGCGACGTTCCCGGTTTGGAGCGACGGTCGCTGTTTTGAGGGAGAAAAAAAGAAGAAGAAAAAAGTAGGAAATCCGACCTACCGACCCAGGTTCTTGCACCTTAAGGGCATTACAACATCTTTTTTTTTAAAGGGATCCGGTAACTTTGTCTCAGATTCTGAAACAAATTCCTGGATTTAGCTCATGCTGCAATGATAATTATAAACCTTTAGGTCAGTCAGGAACTCCATGACTTTTACGGGTCAATCGCCTGTCTGATTATCAAGATATTTATAATTGTAATTACAAATTTTGAAAACCATTTGCCAAACGGTTTTCATAACACTACAGTCTATTTTGGGGAAAACGAGTATAGCAAAACCGGTCACTCAAAGATTTTTACTTTTTTGAGGCACTTCTTGATCATTTTGAAGCGCAATTTTTTTTAGGGCTTAATATTACACCATATCACAGACACTGATAACACGTAGGGCCGTGCATCTCAGATTTAACATTGTTAAACGATTCCTTTAAAGGCCTTATAGAGTCATTTTATCTCAGCCATGTGAAGGTTCAAGATTGATAATCATCTTTATCCGCTTTTCACCACACTGTATGTGGATATATCTGCCTCCAAAACATATCTTTATTTTATATAATCCTTTAATCATGTTCCTTTTCCAACCAGTCAATGTATGTACCTGCTACATGTACTTACTATACAATGCCTCATTAAAGGTACTATGTCCCATTTGCAGGCCAAAAAATGAAAAGGTTAAATTCCAACAGCATTTGAAAGATAATACTATCTTAGAACTTCCCTTAAAAAAAGGGGGCTTGAAAATATCATTCTTTTAAGTGGAAAAATAACGACTATTACCGGTATTTGTCGAATCGACTTAAGAGCTACATGTATAGATCCAGTAAGTTAACGTCTGATTTTCAGACCATTGTACTGAATGGCCATACGTTTTATGCTGCGCAAAGATTCAATCAATTTAATATTGGCCATTACAAGAAGTGGGTTATTGATGTAGACAAATGCTTGTACCCTTTACAGCTCATTTTATGTATGTTATTACCAAAGAAGAAGAAAAGCCAGTCAGTAACTCAATAGTGTCTGACAGCGAAGTCTAGCAAGTAAACGTGTTTCTTTGCATAATTTAAATATTAGGACACTGCTAACATTTAAATTTCACAGATAGGACATATAGGACATATTAAAAATTCCTGCAAAGTTATACAGAATTTGATGTTGGCTGCAAAAGGGACATAGTATCTTTAAGAATGGATTAGAACTGGCTTTAATTTTCTGACATTTCTCTCTCCTTACCTCATTCATGTATAATAATATCATAATATAATTAATTTATATAGCGCTTAATACAAAGTTTAAAGCGCGTAACAAACAAAAAATTAAAGTAATGTTAACCTACAAATTATAACAATATAATACATGATACATAATTATAATAACAAATTCGTAATAATAATCATACAACAATAATAGACGCTTTATAGTTTAACAAACAAAATATGATTACATTACATTACATATTGAACAGATAAGTCTTAAAGGTAAAGACCAGTATTGGAAACGCCCCTATTTCAAAAAATGAAATGGAAGCTCGTATTACCAATCATGTGAAAGAATATGTTTTGACTAATACATGATGATAACAAATTTGCCGGAAATTGATATTAATTAATTAATTGATATATTTGGTAAATATCTATTGGTGTGTGAGAGATAAACGCACGTGTCATGCACGTGTGCGTAGTCCCATATACATCTTTCTGTGTACAGTGCTTGTAACTTTACCAAGACTGGACCAAATTTCTTATCATTTTGATGATTCCAGAACCTTGCAGTACACAACAATACTTAAATGCTAGATGATCAACCTTTTCTGATCGATTCCACAACGTTTCTTTCACAATGCAATCGCATGACCATAACTAGTCTTTATCTTTAAGTTTGCTCTTGAATGTTTCTAACGTTGGGGACTCACGTATTTCATGGGGAAGATTGTTCCAAAGTTGTATATTGTTATATCTACCTGCAGGGTGATGAGGAAAATAATATCAAGCCCCGCCTTTATATCCGTCCCTCTCGTCGTAGAACAAAGAGAGATGGTGTGCTTTATGTGGAGGGGTTCATTAACCGGAGGACATCGGAAGTCCTGGAGAAGATTCTAGCCCAGTTGGTGAGCAGGACGGCCGATCGGAGCTTTAAATCTACAAAGTCTTTCCTGGAAGAGCTCAGGGGTAGTTTTATGGAAGATAAGGAGGATGACAAGAATGGTTGGACACTACTGTAGTAAGCAAATAATTACAATTGGTGAAGGTGATGGGACAAACTATCACTTCCGAGGCGATCTGGATGTATAGCTATCTTTCTGAAGTGAAGCTGAGGAAAGATAGCGTATACATTCAGATCACAGAGAAAGTGGTAGTGGTAGTTTGCCATCGCCAGAAACCAAAAGGTGATTATTTGCTTTATATTCCACATTGGAAACTGATTAATCTGAAAGGGATTGTTTGCTGGAATAGTAGGAGAATGAGCATAAAACAAGTGTGACAGCAGGCACAAATGATACTCAAAATGAAGTCATTCCAAGTTTTGTGGTATTTAATTGAGGGTGGATCAACCCCCTCTTGAGCTCTTGAGGAGACACTCCTAGGGAGACACTGAGACTAGAATTAGACCAACTAGCTAGTGCACCATAATCTCCAACCAAATGATGAAGTTAGACCTCTGAAGTTCTGTTCAAAGTTACTTTATATATAAAATCACCTCCATGTGCCTAAGTAGTGAGTTGATGGTCTGTGTTTATCCCTCTCACCTTGTGATGTGGCAAGAAAGTCCTTTCTCTCTAACCTCTCTGACCCAAGGTCAAAGTTGACTTCCCATTTTAGAGATCTCCTCAGATGTATACACTAAAGGGTCTCCTTATTTAGAGACATAGATCCCTTCATTCAGGGACCTCCTCAACAAAAAAAATTTAAGAAACATGTTCTACATGTACAGTCAAACATGCTTTAGCTACCACCTGTCACTATGAAAATGACGGACAAAGAAAGCGGACAAAATATACAGTTTCTCGGGTAGATAAAGGAACATCCCTTCACTGCTATTATGTAAAAAGGGGAATGTGCATGTGACACGTGTTCTACACATTTTTTTACATAATAGCAGGAACTGTATATTTTGTCCGCTTTCTTTGTCAGTCATATTCATAGTGTGTATATATATATATAGAGAGACCACCATTCTTGTCTCCCTTGAGCGGCCTTCAAAGACAGGTTTCACTGTACATGTACAAATGTATATTAAATATTCTGACCTGTCACACAAGTACTAAGTTTGAATCATCATTGATCTCTTTTTGGTTACAATTCATTTCTGAATATGTACGGTATGCTGTTTAGTTAAGCTCCATGTACTTACTATCACTAGGCACTACACATACACAAAAATGCTATTGGGTTGCATTTCATTTCATGCATGAAATACACATGTACAGTATATTTATTCGATTGACTCACAATATCTCTTTATGCACATGCACATCAAACTTATACTCAATGTACTTAATGTTATTTAAACTTGCCATCGTCTAATCATGTACCATTCCAGATTTACAATAATGGCAGTAGACCAGAAAGTTGCAGGGCTGCAGCCTGAACGTGTTATAGCTGTAGTGAAATAATACACAATCTGTGTAATATGTGATTTTGGGTTAAGAAGAATTTGAAGAGACAGAAAAATAAAAAAAGAATGCAGTGCTTTCTTGATAAGAGGTCTAAAAATAATACATGCAAGCTTGTGGATTACACAGTTGAAAGATCATGAAGAATATAAGGTCCTTCTTCTATAAGTGTAATACATTGCTGTATCAAGGAAGTTGATGTTTTTATGTCAATATGTATGTGAGAAAATTATGATATGACAATCAAAGTATGAGATGTACTCAGGTTACAGGGAAGTATTGTCTCATTGTATGAAATACAAGAGATCACAAACACTATGTACCTCTACATGTATTGAACCTGTTGTTTTTCTTCTAAAATCAGTGTTTAGAATGGCATATATATTCCAGCAAAATGCAAAATTCTGGAATTTTGAAGAGGAAATGATCAAGAGATAATATATTAATACAGACAACTTCCATTGGTTGGGGACTTAAAATCTTTAAATTTAGTAGGCAAGCTTTTGTCCACTCCAATCAAGTGATTAATTCCCAGTTTCTTGCTGTCTGCTGCCTTGAGATCATTGGAGCGAAGATGGGTGACAGTGAGACCCTATTCGGTGAAAAATTAATCCTATTATCCTGATGGAATCTTTCACCGTTCTTGACTAGAAGTGTGTCTAAAGGCACTGATGCCCTAGTCATCTACTATACCCGTATTATTGAGTTTGAAACGCACTTCTGGTCAAGAAATGTTAAAGGATATGTCTGGATTTAAAAGGATTGATCCTTCCCTGAATAGGACTATTCCTTGTCACCCATCTTTGCTCCTAGGATCTCCAGGCAGCAGACAGCAAGAAACTGTGCAGTGAATAATCACTTTGCTTGAGAAAATTGAGAGCTTGCCTACTAAATATTAAGATTAGTAGAAGTTAAACTACCTGTTAATGTATTGTTGGCAATCAGGTACAATTTCTCATGAAGTTGTTTGAAAGAGTTTAACATTGTTATGTTACACCACAGTTTATATTATAGCATTGCAAAATTGAAGTTTAATTGTATTAAACCAAATGTCTGTGCATGTATGGACATGTATTTATTACCCATACTTGATACTGAAACAAGAAAGCAATTTCATTTTCTGTGAATAGAGTAAAATGACTATTATAACATGTACGTATAGCGTTTCAATGCTGTATGAATCAGTACTTTTATGAAGATTATCACTGAAATACCTAACTTAATTTTTGGATTAGATTCCTTTTTTTATTATACTGATGCAACCCATGTTATAATTTTGTACTCAATATTATGTGATTTTGTATGCACCATCATGTGAGTTAATTGAGATGCAAGGAGATGAGTAATTCTGTATCAGTCTTTCATATTTTCAACATGTACACAACTCCAATTAAAGAATGTGATCACCAATATTGTACTCACTTTGTGTGCATTGAATATTTGTTTATGTTATGGGGCAAAGATGAATGAAGAGCATCATTAAGGCGTCATGACAAAAAAGATGTTGTATTCCCCTTTGTGACCGACCCCAAATCTTGAAATCAACGGTCGGCTTTTAAAGACCATCAATACTACTGGGCCAGAAGGGATTAGACCACACAGCGAGGTCACTGACAGGTGGCTATCTCATTAACGCAGCTCTCAACTAACATAAGAAAAAGAGGATCTTAGGGGACCAACAGGCACCGATTGGGGAAGTTTTCTATATAGAGGGAGCAAGTAGGACAGTGGGGCTTTAAAAAAGTTTTTTATTTTTTACCATTTTTAGAGAAAAAAAATTGAAAAAACATGTATCAAGGCATTCAAAACTAAGGCAGCCCAAAGAGGAAGAAGAAGAAAAAAAAGATTTCTGACCTAAGGGCAATACAACATCTTTTTGTTTTATAGGCCTAATATATCGGTAGAAGCAAACGAAAGATTCACAAGCATTGGATCAGACCACAGAATTGTATCGGTATAGATTACGCTCATTCTAAGAAATCAACACCAGATAGATAATGATAATGGTAATGATGTATTTGTATAGCGTGTTTTCCATACATGTTCAAATGTGCTTCACAAATATATTATGGAAGAGGTGGGTTTTGAGATATTTTTTAAAGGTATTGAGAGATTGCTGGTTGCTAAGAAATCGGGGAGTGAATTATTCCAGTTTTGGAGCAGCAGTGTGCCGGTAGCATCTTGGGAGATGGATAGTTCAGCGTGAGAGGAGCGAAGGGAGTAGCGGGACGGTTGCCGGATAGTTACAAGCTCATATAGGTAGGGAGGAGCCAGACCATGGATGCATTTATTAATAATTTTTTTTAAATTTGTAATAATTTATTCTCATTAGTAAGCGCTTTTACAGAATACTGATCCTGCATGTTCAGAGCGCTGATCCTGCATGATCAGAGCGCTGATACAACGAATCTCACAGCGGCAATACAAACTTGACCGAATTACGTGTAAAGAAGGGTTGGGTTTTGAGCTTCTTTTTGAAAGTTTCTTCTGTGTTACATAGACGGACTGGGATGTTGTGAAACGCCCCCAGATGGCTGATCCTGCGTATGAGAATGAGCATTTGGTCGGCTGCCTTGTTGTTTGTGCGTGGTAATGGTTTAACCTTCTGTGAACGGACATGACACTTGGAAACTGTAGGGGTGCAGGTGATCAGCAGGTCAGAGGTCAATAAACACACGGGGAAGAAAGAAATCAGAAATATAGTGAAATCACTTTCTCGTGATGTTTATTAACACATGTACCAATATTGGTCACATTATGTCATAAGAAATCAATGGTAAAGCATAAGATATACCTGATAAATGTTTACATGTTCATGACAATGCATGACAAAAATAACACAAAAGCTACAGCGAATGGGCACGAAATGACAAAACAAACTTTAAATACAGTGAGCGTACATATACTTGCTCAATTTAAATCTATACTTGAACAAAATAATGTTTCAACCTCGAAGAATACATGTCAATGGTATAACCTATAAAATGAAAATGATGCAAATAACATTAATATATTATTTATTATTCATATAATTTAAAATACAATTGCACTTTCTTCCAATTTATATTGGGATGCTGGAGTGACCCAAAGATGGTCAACGTAAGGTGCACGATACAAAATGTACTCGAGATCATCAAAATGGTGGCAAACAACGAGCTATAAATGGAAAAAAAGCGCATTAACACATACATTTCTTTTGCCAGATTTTATGATTGTAATAATGTTTCAAGGTAAATAATAATCAACCACATCTAAACATATCTGGATACCGGTATATTGCATGAACTTATACAAACATAGATATAAAGCATTTTAATATTCTAAGGTAATGTTAATTTGTCTACGGTCCATATTAGAGGTAGAACACAATCATAATAGCAACCATTGCTTAATAGATCTTATTATTGGATGTCGCAAAGCAACTCTCTACCCATTAATATTTGTCCAATCTTTAATGCAACATGGAGCCATCAGATCTAGATTTGTACATATATGCAATCAGGTGTTAAATGTTAGGTGTAAGGTGTTAAGTGTTAAAAGGTAAAATTCTTTATGTCGCAAGGGACCAGCACAGTGTAAGACTTTAATGTTCTTTCTTGCCGGTTCCTCATTCATAAATATAATTGTATTTTGTGTTTATCTTTCGTTATGTTATTTGTATGTTGTTGTTTTTTCTGTTTTTTTTTCTACATAAAAGTAGCTGGTTATGATTTGATTACCATGATGATGATGATGGTAACAAAAACAACAATAATAATTATAACAATTATAATGAAAGTAGTAAAGACAATAATAATACTAGGAGTATATTTGTAACTATACAAGTATAGGGGATACTACTATGTACTTGTTTCAAGATTATAATGAAGTACTGTCATACGTGCCATTGTGTTTACTGTCATGATGTAATATCAACCTTTATTCTTAATATACTGTAGGACATCAACGTTTGTTCAATAGAGTAATTAAGTCCGCAGCTCTCACTAAGCACCACTGCAAATTTTGGATTGTACCTTTAACTTAAAAAATATAACTATGATCCCATTGTCTAAATGAAAAGTAAAGGGTACAATTCTTGTCTGAGCACAAACTATCAACTCCAACATACTAACATTTGGAAGAAAATCAAGTAGAAACAAGCAAGACATACACTGACTGTGAAAAGAGCATATGACTTCATCAATTAAAGATAGAAAATATTACATTAAATTGCATGATGATATTATGAGGTCTACCATTGCGCCTTAAATCTTTGAACGAAAATGCAATTGCCATTCTTGAAATGAATAGAAAGAAAGAAATTTAAAAACCTGATGATATGTACAATAGTACATACCATCAAATAATCCCAAAAATAAAATTTGTATTAACATCGTTTTTCATATTTTACGATGTATGCAGCTAATTTTTCTAGATTTGGCATATACATAAAACAAAAAAGAATGTAATAGCTCATGACACATAACCAATGTATTCGCTCTTTCCGAACAATTTGCTTCAAATAACACAACTGTCAGTATAAAAATCATTGTATTCATATACAGTTATAATAATAATAAACTGTTACATAATCAATTAAAACTGCTCTATGCACTTTCCAAACAGCTTTCCAAGATTACTTAACTACAATACAAAGAAATCCTGGACATCTTCACAATATTTCATACTGTCCAATTTCTGTCACCATCTATATTCATGATTAATAAAAAGATACACACCCTCAAGAAAAATTACAGAGAGTTCTTTTTCAGGACTCCTCAATCCTCCCTCTCTCTCACATGTTGCACCCGCAAGCCTACTGTATAATTAAAAGAAATTCTATATTTGTAACAAACACTCAAAATTAAATTATCTAGTCCTATCTGAGGAATTAAAGATAATCATACCTTACCTACGAGGTTAAAGGTGAAATATTGAATGAATCTATGGTATTCTATCCAAGCTACATGGATATTGAACATATATATTCAAATGCAAAAATATTTTTTATCTTAGCTAATGGTTTATAACTTTATCTATACAATGACAAATGAAGAAATGGTAAGAACAATTACACACAAAAAACATTTTAAAGCCTTATATTTTGTTGCAGGGTAAACAAAAATTGATTATTCTTTTTAAATGAGAAAAAAGAAAACATACCATATTATCATTATTAGGCATTTAGCTACGCTATTCATAGTACACTATATCACAGCGCTTACAATAATATGCAATATAACAACAAATCATAACATGACATTGAACAAATAAAATAATAACCATACATGAAATAACAGAAAAAGTGCTGAAACAGCACATTCTAAAGAAAATTCACATTAAGTACATGAATGGAAGAATGATTTCCAGGTTTGGCTTCATAAACTTGCTAGGCCTGCATCAAGATGTTTGTCAATAGGAAAACAAAATTTCTACCTACCTAGTAGTCACTTCAAATCATAAACATTTATTTTACAACTATGTCTATCTCCTATATATCTACCTGTGAATAGTTGTAAACTTTACAGGATCTTAATATTTGTCATGTAATATATTAACAATCTGCAGGACAAAACAATATATAATTAGCCATCTATTCATAAATACAAGTTATTATAATTAAATATTGATACACATTTATAGATCCAATTTTATATCAAAAACTTTCTCTGCAACAAAGTAAAAGCCTTGCTCAACATAAAAGTATTAAGAGGAAAAAGAATTGTCTGAAAAATGACTCGGAATGCAAGACAAGTACACCTGATACATGATCTTCACATGAATGTACACAGCCATCATTCAAGATAGGACAGATGGTGGTATTCATATGCAAGTGGTCTCTTTGTTCTATTACAACAAGGAATGAGAAACTTGTTGAGGGGCAAAAAAGCTACAATAGTTAAAGACATGGTCTTCCAATTCATAACAAATTATGTTTTTATTTTTTTTAATCATAACCCCGATATGAAGATATATTCAGGTACTGACTTGTAGGGTGTATAATATACATTACGCCCCCAGTATCTGTTATATCACATACACTGTAGCCGCGATTACACTTTGTTATACAAAATCAAAGGGTAATTCCGATCTCATGCCTTTTTTTTAATGAGCCATCCAGCTTTTGTGTCAATTGTGCATGGCTTAGGCAATGCAAACAACGGGTTAGCCCTAGTGTTACACCATGACACTCCTAGAATCATTACCCGTGCCATAATAATAATAATAATAATAATGATATTCCGCTATTATATAGTGCCCAATACCCCCATACAATGACGTATCTAAGCGCTTTACAGATACCCGGTATATCATTACCCCGGTCATCTGATTCAGGCCTACCCGCACACAATGTGTGCACATTCTCCACTCCCTGGGGAGCATTCCATAGTGGTCAATTATGTAGTGCTCTGGCACAATGGGTATCACCTGGGTAGAGAGTGGCAAGCATTGATTTATACAGTCTTGTCAAAGCACGGTGGCTCAGTGGTTAGAGCGCCCACCTCATGAACGGGAGGTCGTGGGTTCGAACCCTGGCCGAGTCATTCCAAAGACTTATAACAATGGGACCTTCTTCCTTCTAGCTAGGCGCTCGGCATAATAGATTGGAGAAGGGTAGTAATAACATATTATGTTATGCAGGGCCCGGTGGAAGAGCAGTTTCACAACCCTTGACCCTGGGTAAATAAAACGTTATTATTATTATTATTATTAGTTCTGGATTGGGATTCAAACCTTTTGATTGAAAGTGACAAGTGGATATCAACTATTAAACAACACTTGCAATTAATTTATAAATCATATTTACGCTATAAAACATTAAGTCTCAATTTGAAGCTACATGGCATAGGGCAAAATGCACCCTGTAAAAACACAATACATTTTCAGCCTAAAAATATAGTACCTATTAAACTAGAAAAAATATTACATTAACATATTGCAAAGGCATGAATTTTGTTTCACAAGTTACAACAAACTATAAATGAAGTGAAAGGGATAACATTCCCTAATATTTATGAGCACATTTACAGCAAAAGTGATAATCAAAGAGCATCACATGGACAACTGCATGTCAAAATCAAACAAGTAATTGTCATAAAAGTTATATGAAATACACAAATGCCTACTTTATTTGGCTTGAGCATGGAGATGATACATACGTAATAAGATGGGCATGTAAACTCTCTTGGAAAATACATTAAATCTTCCTTTTTCATATCATTATGGACTGCTACGTGTGACGTCGTTTTGCACGTCGACATAGTGGACTGCTACGTGTGACGTCCTTTTGCACGTCGACATAGTGGACTGCTACGTGTGACGTCCTTTTGCACGTCGACATAGTGGACTGCTACGTGTGACGTCCTTTTGCACGTCGACATAGTGGACTGCTACGTGTGACGTCCTTTTGCACGTCGACATAGTGGACTGCTACGTGTGACGTCCTTTTGCACGTCGACATAGTGGACTGCTACGTGTGACGTCCTTTTGCATGTCGACATAGTGGACTGCTACGTGTGACATCCTTTTGCACGTCGACATAGTGGACTGCTACGTGTGACGTCGTTTTGCACGTCGACATAGTGGACTGCTACGTGTGACGTCCTTTTGCACGTCGACATAGTGGACTGCTACGTGTGACGTCCTTATAAGGCACTGGTGGTGCTTATGTTGGTGGTGGTTATTTTTTACCCGACTGCTAAAAAAGCATAAATGCTTGTAAGTAAGCAACCAGACGCCCGACGGCTTTAGGTCCTCTCTGAGGGACCTGGTAGTGAGGATAAATGCCTTACCAAAGGGCACTAGCGCATCGACTTGGTTTCGAAAACCGGGTCACCGGATTACAGGACCACTGCTCTACCGACTGAGCTATCGCGCCTTCTTGTGAAATCCTTTTATTAAGGACATCACACGTAGCAGTCCACTATGTTGACGTGCAAATCTAAAAGTCCCTATTGTTGAACAACACATCCTTCTTCACTTACATTGGGTTAAGTAGAGGTTAATTGATTTTAAATACATGTATTGATTTAATTCACATCATTGCATAAGGGAAGGAGAGATCAAACAAGTTTATCACAATTCCCTGACTGGAAACATTAAATATTAAGACAATCATCTATTTTAAAATCCTAAAAAATACTGCCCCACTTTTGTACTTGAAGAACTTTTAGAACACTGCCAAGATTGGTGATATCAAGCTAAGGGACCGAATTAGCATATTTGTCTATAACAATGCACACATTTTCAGTGCCTGTTTTGTCGTCTCCTCGTCAGTTATATCTCTTCCTTCACAAGCGTCATTGTAACTGTTTGATCTGTTGCCTCCCTCTACATTTCAGACATGATTCAATTTAAAAAATGCAGCAATATGAAAAAAAAGTTGTAGCTTTACTATAACATGTAAGAAAGACGCATACTATGCAGTATTTCATTTTGGAACGAACAACGTCTATCCTATTGTTCAGTGGGCTTTTCAATTTGAAAGTGGGCTGAATTAAGTGTTTTCTTAATCGATCATTTAACCTTCTCCTGAATATTTTTAGGCACATGATTATAAATACAGTCAAACCTGCTTTAGTGAACACCTGGTCTACAAAGACCACCTGTCTACAAAGGCCACATTTGTTGTTTCCCTTGAAAATGGTTTCTCATTGAATTATGTACTAAAGGAACCTGTCTACAAAGGCCACTTTTTGTGCTTCCCTTGGGTGGTCGCTATAGACAGGTTTGACTGTATCAGCATCAGCAGCATCACTTCTGTTTTAAAATGGTGTGAAACAAATAAGTTCGTGTTAGTAGGATGCAGGGTTATTGGCCGAGAAGCAGTTGACCTTCAACCTATACGATTGTAATCTGCAAGCTTCCTGTTTGTCTAATGATAACTTATTGGCCATACTTCAATCCTCCTTCATCATGCCGCCAACATGGCCATTACATTCTTCTTCTTGGTCTCTTAATACAAGACTCTTAGCCACATAGGTGTATGCTTTAATGTGCAGAGGAAAGAGAAGGTGTTGATGTGTGAAGCCACAAACCCGGTAGAAAGGACCAAAGAATGGATCGCTAGGGGCAGGGCAAACCATCGCATTCAGATTCACTTCTGTCAACTGAAAGGACAAGAAAAATAACAGTAAAAAACGGGTCAATATTATTTTGTTGAAGATAGGTACGTGATAATACAATTGTACTGCTATTAGAGGGAAAGCAAATTCATAAATCTTAAAGGGATTGGGTATCTTTGCCTCAGATTCTAAACAAAATCCTGGATTTAGCTCATGCTGCAATGGTAATTAGAAACCTTTAGGTCAGTCAGGAATCCCATGACTTTTACAAGCCGATCGCCTATCTGATTATCAAGATATTTATTATTGGAATTAGAATGTCAAAATCTGTTTTCACAACAGTTTTTTATAACACTAGTCTATCGGGGATAATGAGTATGGTAAAACTAATCGCTCAAAGATCTTTACTCTACCCCCCACCCCTTTGGAGTAAGGAAATTGGGGTAAAATCGGGGTAAAATCAGGAAGAAAAAAAAATCAGGGAAAAAATATTTTTAAAATCAGGGGGGAAAAATATTTTTAAAAATCAGGAAAACAGGTAACTATCAGGCCTGATTCTTAAAAAATGCCTTTAACTCTGATTTAATTCTAACATGATAATAATGAGATTCTTGTTGGTAAAAGAGCTTCACAGATTTACAATGTAATAGTCTACTTACCAGACCTAAACCTTGGAGGCAGATGAAATGATAATTATGAAGAAAGCCAGCTGTAAACCAACACCATGAAAAGTCCCATATACCCTCTGTCTTATAGACGCCTAAGAGATCAGGACAAATATTACATCAATCAATGTTATTTGTTTTACTTGTTATTATAGCTTAAAGGGATCCGGTAACTTTGTCTCAGATTCTGAAATAAAATTCTGGATTTAGCTCATGATGCAATGATAATTATAAACCTTTAGGTCAGTCAGGAGCCCCATTACTTTTACAAGCCGATCGCCTGTCTGATTATCAAGATATTTATGATTGGAATTACAAATTTTGAAAACCGTTCGCCTGACGGTTTTCATAACACTACAGTCTATTGGGGAAAACGAGTATGGTAAAACCGGTCACTTAAAGATTTTTACTTTTTTGAGGCACTTCTTGATCATTTTGAAGTGCAATTTTTTTAGGGCTTCAATATTACACCATATCCCAGACACTGATAACACGTAGGGCCGTGTATCTCAGATTTAACATTGTTAAACGATCCCTTTAAATTAATTCATAAGGCTTTTTATATATGATTATTTGGTCAGCCGCCTATAGGACCACCTCCTTTCTGGCTGCTACCAGCCTACCGGTAAGCAATTTCCCTTGTGTTTTTGTGTTCATGTTTGTAAATTGATTCTGTGTCTTTCTGTGTTTATCTATGTTGGTAATTGTAATTGTGTGATACTCTGTATACTGCTTTTTTACCCTGTATGTTTTTTATTGCTTGGCAAAATTAATTAATTAATTGAATGTCATGATTGCCATCCAAAGCACCTTCACTATTTATCAATTTACTGTCAATAAAGTACAACAGATAAGACTATCTTTGTTTCAATTTGAGTATTTTAAACCAGACAAATGCGACTGTGTCTGCAATATGTGTCTCCGCCTGTAAATTTCACTTAAGATCCGGGCTTAAATTAAATGACTTGGAATATCACAATGAGAACAAGAAACCTATAGTTACATGTCAATTCAGTTTTACGACCTTTGAACTTTGACTTTTGACCCCGCAATCCTGAAATCTGATCACTTTCCCCCCTACAATGATGCATACTAGTGGCAGGTTTTAAGTTCACAGCTTGAATACACGTAGCTGAATGTAGTCATTGATTAGGACATAACAAGGTTTATAAAACTTTAATTGAATGTTAATAGACTTGCTATTCTTTGACATTTGACCCCCTTTCAACCCAAATCTAATTGATTTGTCTCACTATGGTGATGTACACTAATAATATCAAGTTTGAACTTTATGGCTCAAATCACATACGGTACATTGACTAAACAGGGCTAGAACCCTGAGATTTCATGGAAAAATTGATCTTTATGACCTTCCACATTTCACCTACATACAGATTTGTTGGGTTTTGGGGGAAGGGGTCTTGGTCCTAAAAATAGAGTGAGTCTTTTACACAGGTGCGTCTTTAATACACAGAGATTTACAGTATGCCATTTAACAAAGGTGGATAGCCTCATGAAGAGATTAATTGGGCAAAAATATTTTTTTCTTCAAAATGTGACTGAGGCCATTATTTTAAGAAGGTGACAATATGTGTATTTGATTCCTCTGTCTCTCTGATCTCTCTCTCTCTTTTCCCTGATTCTCCCTCCCTTTCTCTACTCTGTAAACTTACCTCCTAAACTTAGTAGGTAGGGCGGAATAATGAGGTATATCATTAAATGCTGTATCCAATAGATTTCTGCTTCAAATGGTAGCTGAAAAAACAAACATAAACATGCATAATGTAAGATTTAAAAGTTATAAGCAATTTCTTTTTATAGATGAATGGAATGAGATTTAATATCAATAGATTGTTACATTGCATAACATAAACGGAATGAGATTCAGTAAAAAAATATATATACATTGTATAATTGGTCTCTGTGTTATTCAACATTCAGTGTAAAGTTCATTGGAATCTTAAATATTTTAAAGTTTTTGTACCAATATCTGTTCAATGTAACATGCTGTTTCTTGATTACATGATTGCAAACCTGTACTACATGTACAAAACAAGCTGTTAAACTACATGTATTTCACATGTGTCAATTACTGTGTTGAATGTTTGGTACAAGCTCAAACTTTACCCATCTTTTATTCGCTCTTTCATTGAAAAAACTTGAAAGAGTTTGCAAAAATATAATTGTTCTTGGAAATGGGGGGGGGGGGGTATAAATGGCAATTTATTTTAGTATATTTCAATACTTTCTACCACTTAAGATGTTAAAAGAAACATTTACATGTTATAACATGTTATTACAGGCATTTTTAAAAATACCAGTACCAACAAAAAGAATATATTTTCTGTTGCAATCAGTGGAAAGTTTGTATTTGTTTCAATGAAGTGAGAGTAGTGTAAAGTATAGTAATGACACATGTGAATGAGATTTTCTACACACACAATAAAGGGTTTCATTCTCTTGATGGCAGCACAGCACAGGACAAATGTTTGCCAAGCAGGTTGAACAGTGATTGTAAACCTGTTAATCAACACTTGATTATGACTACAGGTAACCATCTTCCTTAAATCTGAGAATGATTTCCTTGTTGTCTATTGTATGAGGAATCGATCAATAATAATGTTTAAAACAGCAGGGGAGTGTTTCACAAAGACTAAGATCGACTATAAGTTGGACTTAACTATGGCAGGTCGTTCATGCCACTGTTTGCTCTCATCATTTATTGGCATTGGTCTCTCAAGGGATGAGAAATCATGGTCACAAATATACAGAATTTAGATTTTCTGATGGTTCATTATTGAAGGAAAAAATATTATCCTAAGATCATAATTGAGAGACCAATAGTGAGAGCAACCAGTGGCATGAATGGCCTGTCATATTAAAGTCCAACTTAAAATTGATCTTAGTCTTTGTGAAACACCCCCAGATGATATTAAAGATAAAGACCAGTTATGGTCATGCGATTGCATTGTGAAAGAAACGTTGTGGAATCGTCAAAATGATAAGAAATTTGGCCCATTCTTCGTAAAGTTACAAGCACTATACACAGAAAGATGTATATGGGACTACCCTATATCTCTCACAGACCATGAGAGAAACAAATTTACCAAATATATGAATTAGTAGGCGGTTTCCCGGCAAATTTTTTATCATCATGTATTAGTCCAAACATATTCTTTCACATGATAGGTAATGAGAGCTTCCATTTCATTTTTTTGAAATTGGGGCGTTTCCAATACTGGTCTTTACCTTTAAAATGCTACTACTTCCATGTACATGAACACTTCCTCAAAGAACTCAATAAAAGACTTCACACAGTGTTAACATGTCATTCAATAAATGAGGAAATGCATTGTGCTTATCTGCATCTACAAGATTACTTTAAAGGGATAACTTTGTCTCAGATCTTTCAAAAAAATCCTTGATTTAGCTCAAGCTGCAATCATAATTATAAACCTTTAGGGCATACAGGAATCCCAGGACATTCACAAGCCAATCGCCTGTATGATTATCAAGATATTTATGATTAGACATCAAAATCAAATGTTGTCTTTTCCTAACAGTTTCAGTTAGGGCTTCAATATTACACCATCCTACAGGCTAGTAAAGGACAACTCAAAGCTTACCAATCTTGTATTGACTACTGGCAAGAGTAGGGCTAGTAAAGGGCAACTCAATGAAGCCATCTGCATCCTGAAGACTACCCGTACTAGCTTGCTGGGTGGGGCGGCAAGTAAGTAAATCTGAGGGGAAGATGGATATATATTAATTCATGTTAAACAAAAATAATGGTAAACAGACATGTGTGCCAATATTCAGGGAACAATTCAATATGAGAGAAAGAGATAATAAACGCATAATTACAATAAAATGTAACTCCACAAGAAGGAAAACAATGAGATGGACTCGATAAAATGTTTAAAGGTAATACAAAGTTTTGGTATGGGGTCATGAATTTGGTTCAAATGAACATATTGGAAGCATATGCGATCCTACAATATTCAGTGATCGTTGTCGCGGTTGAAATCGAGTCTAAGGTTATAAAATTGTAAATAATACACTCTTTATGTTGTATAGCTCCCTCTCAAGGTCAAGATATCAATTAAGCTATAAAACAAGGTTTCTTGACTAAAATCGACCAATTGGCTATTCCCGTTTGGAAACTACATGTATATAGCACAACTACATATTTTGAGATTTTCATGGTCGCAGCTACCATTGTATGGCCGTAGGCGCTATTTGAAATTTATCAAAATTTACCAGGAGCACCGGTAAATTTTTATATTTAATTTTACTCAAAAGCAGAAGTGTTTCAGGAGCTAAAGTTTCTAGTGCTTATAGTACATCCACAGGGGCATCCAAATATATCAAAATTGTAAAGAATCACTATCCACTCAATTTTCAAAATTTCCCAAAACTTTGTATTACCTTTAATCTATACTTTTCAATTTTCATGTACATGTACACTGTACATGTAATGAACTTGCATTGCAAAATAAATTAAAGTTGGACAACTTTAAGAAAAAATCATGTATAATTCACAAACACGAGTGTCTTTTGACATTGTTGGTTACTATGGGGATAATTTGAAAAGGAAAACAAAAAGTAAATGTACATTACTGGAGGTTCCATGGCTGTCATGGAATATACATGTACCACCTACAAGACAGGTATGATTTTCTGACCAGTGATAAGACTTGTGCCAGTGATATTTGATATATGCTGATCTTGTGACATATAGGGTTATCCGAGTACAACTGGATTTTAGGATGGGTGAAATGTTAGGTCTAGCGTCTATCGTTGAAGTATCTAGGAGTCCGGCTTGGTATCTTACCTGTACTACTGTCAGCATATGGCATGGATTGAGCAGGTATATAACAGTCTTTGACGCAAATTTGAATCCTATCTCAACTCCAAATGTCAAACAGAGAATTACCAAGAGAAAACGCTTTCCAAATCGTTCACCCTTATCTCTTGGTTCCACCTGAAAGTGTGGATCTGATACTCCAAGCCGCTGCCATGCAAACCAACATTCCAGTGAACCTAGAGCTACAAAGATGATCGTCTCAATCACTCTTTGCTTTACGCTCAAGAAGTTGTTGCATTCTGGTCCTCCATTCCCTGCAAACTTGGGATCGACTCCTTCATAGAGCCAGCCTAAGGAGTCCATAGTCCACATACTTGGAGCTAGTGTTGTGTTCATTGGGCGATAGAGTCAATGGGTAATGGTCCTCTCACAAACAGTTCTCTTCCTCTACCACTTCAGCAGTAAGAACTAGAAAGAGAGAAAAGGGAAAGAGAAATTGTGATTATTATATGATGCTAAGTTACTATTGATTATAGCAATACATGTAATAATCACTATCATTATTAACATCATCATCATCATCATCATCATCATCATCATCATGAAATTATAATATTAATAATAACAATAATAATAATAGTTTGTTCTATAGCGCATTTCAGGACCGAAGGCCCTCTCAAAGGGCTTTACAATGTACGTTTACATAATAATTACGGTACTCGAAGCATTCATCAAAAAAGGTGAGTTTTCAGTGCTCTCTTAAAAATGATGATGATGATGCTTCGACATTGTACAACTACATTGTACGACTAGTCGAATGAGAGACACATCCAACATGGGAGACTACGAGTACATGTATATGCAGTCAACCTCACGAGGTACATGTAAGTCAACCTTGACAGGCCGGCTATGTGAAATGCGTTGACTTAGGCAATCATATCAATGTGTGTATACCGGTAAGTTGTAGAAATAAGACGTTTGCATACATGTATGTACTGTACATGTATGTCCCTGGGCCAAGCATACATGTAACTGCTTGATTGGAATTAGTTTTATCCCAGGTTGTGGCTTTAAATTGGGACTGGTATTTAATGACTTCCCTCGGCTGCTCCCGCCCCTAGCTTAGCCCTCCAAACCGTGGCACCAGCGAAATTCATGATCACAGATCCTGTGATCATTTCCTATTGACTCAGTGGCCATATTGTGCAATATGTCTAAGACACTCGATACTTGAGAGTCACAATCACTGAGCACCTTAAGTGCGAGAAACACGATACCAAAACCACCCAAAAGGCAAACTGCGTCCTGGCTATCCCTCATTTGCAGAAACCTCCATTTCTATCCTGGAACCATCAAGCAAACAGCCTACACTGCACTTGTAATACTGTTTTAAAGGGGGGTCTCAGCCCCACCTATAGTCCGGGGTTAAGCTTATTCCACTTTCTTTTCACACTGGCAAAAATTTGCTAAACTCCAGATTATAACCAAAAAAGTTAGTACGGGGTTAAGGATAGTACGGGGCTAAGCAAATTCCGGGGTTAAAGGTAAAGACCAGTTTTGAAAACGTACCCCTCACAAAAAATAAAATTGAAGCTCTTATTACCAATCATGTGAAAGAATAGCGATTTTCATGCTGACATGCAAAGAAAAAAGGTCATGTGACTTTGTAACTATATTTCCGATATGTTTTGACTAATACATGATACAAATTTTGCCGAGAAACCACCTACTAATTGATATATTTGGTAAATTATTATATCTATTTGGACCTGACAGATATCGCGCACGTGTCACGCACTTGTTGCGTAGTCCCATTTACATCTTTCTGTGTACAGTGCTTGTAACTTTACCAAGACTGGGCCAAATTTCTGATTTTTACAATTCCAGAACCTTGCAGCAATGATCAACTTACCTTTTCTGATCGATTCCACAACATTTCTATCACGATGCAATCGCATGACCAGAACTGATCTTTACCTTTATAAGCAAAACAAGTGCGAAAAGAGTATCTGGTGCTACGTCATCCTGCATGGGATCCATATTTGCATAATGATAAGGACATGCAAAGAACAACAGACTTGAAAAAAAGGCCAAGGATAAGCAGCTTGCTTTATCTTTGACATTATTCTTATCAATATTAGACTACCTATACACCAGCTTTAGATACCATAAACAATGCTATCTTGGTTCAATGATAATTCAAGAACGGTATAGTGCACTTAACTGGGTACATTCATGTTTTACAATTAAGCAGGGACCCGTTTCACAAAGCCTTTTTTCATTGACAAATGACAAAAATCAGTGACAAATCTGCTGATAACCAATCAGAAGCAAGGATTTCAGTAGCTTATAACGAAGACTGTCATTTTGTCACTGATGACAAGTTTTGTGAAACGGTCCCAGATCACAATCTGTTATGGTAGATACTGAAGAGTCTGCAGCTACATCTTTAAGTGAGGTCGTCCCATAAAGGCTCTGTGTTCATGCAGGCCTTATAAATACCTGTACACTTTACTTGGAAAAAGTAATTAATGCTCAAGGCTATCAACAATGGTATACAGACGATAAGCAGATGCAAGTTATTGCCTGTAAATCAGGGAAAAAAATACCGGTACTTTAAAAATTTCGGGGGCTACTTTTCAAGCTTGCTTGAATGAAAATAACACTCTTTAATTTGTTTTGCATTGAACTCTATGCAAATTTTTCGGGGCTCTTTTGGGCAATTTGGGGGCTACTTCGCCCCAGTGTATTTTTTTTCACTGTGCCTGTTCAAACGTTTGTGTCTTGAAGCTGTGAGAAAATGTCCGCATGATGTCAGAGCCTCGTCATACAATAACTTCCTGTTTCTTAATTATCCTCGCGGTCTCGCCAGACTGAATGCCCTTCAATATCATTTGAGAGCCATGTGTTAAAGCCCCACTGTCCTACCTGTAGCTACTTGCTCCCTCTATATAGAAAACTTCCCCAATCAGTGCCTGTTGGTCCCCCATGATCCTCTTTTTCTTATGTTAGTTGAGAGCGGAATTGATGAGATAGCCACCTGTCAGTGACCTGGCTGGGTGGTCTAATCCCTTCTGGCCAGTAGTATTGACGGTCTTTAAGACCAGCAGACTGTGTCCAAAGTCTTGGTGTTATTTGAAATCAGAAATTGTTAATGATTGATCACGTACATGTGAAAGTAAGATTTTCAATGTAGCCTCTTTATAGGGCAAATCAGATGTTATTTTAGATGAGAAATGGACAGAAAGACTAGTTCATACAAAGCCTTGTTATGTGCCACATTGATAGATACCTGTAATGCCCTTCTTTACAATCGGCCTGATAGTGATACTCAATTGAACCAAATTGAAAGAATCCAAAATCCTGATGTACGGCTTGTCACAAGTTCCCTTTCAAACGAATCTCTCTCTCTCTTTCTTATATTGAAGAAATTCTGGTACAAGAAATAGAGGATCATGGGGGACCAACAGGCACCGATTAGGGAAGTTTTCTACAATGTATATAGAGGGAGCAAGTAGCTACAAGTAGAACAGTGGGGCTTTAAAAAATTTCTTATTAGAACTTCCAATGGTAACTAATGACTTAAGGAAGTATGCTGAGTGTATCTCACTCATCTATAATTTGTTTCCTTCTCTCCATTGCAGTGCATACACCCTGTACACTGTAGAGACATGTTTTTGATATGCACTATATATGTAAGGCATATCATTATCTGTATTAATAATAAGAAATAATATGACAAGAGATGAGGTCTTCATTACAAGCAAGCTCATCAAGTTCCATCTCCCAAGCCTAAAGATAGAAAGGAAGAAAAATCTCGACTTAACCTCTTCTTTAAATTGGTGGGGGGAAGGGGGAGGGGGAGGCTTGTGAAAGCTCCCCCAATTTAAAACTTTGCTCAACCAATAAAATATCAATGAATTATCCGCAGGCGCGGATCCAGGATTTCTTAGGGGGGGGGCCCAAATTTGAAATTATGCGAGCCAAATATTGGTACGTAATGGTGACCAGCAGTGACGTAATGCAGGGGGATGTAGGGAGGGCGAGTTTCCCCCTCCCCCCTCTGCAAAGCGCGAAAGCTATATATGAGGTTTCATTATAGTATTAGAGAAAGAAGACAATTCGTTGTACCGTTCTCGACTCTTAATCCTTCTCTAAATTCAGCCCCCCCCCCCCTCCGCGCAGCGCGGAAGCTTTGACGTTTCATTAAACTATTATCGAAAGAAGACGATTCGTTATAGCGTTCTCGAAAATTATCCTCGTTTGAATGCAATTTTCCCCTCCCGCGCGAAGCGCGGAAACTTTTACGTTTCATTAAATCATTGACGAAAGAAAACGATTTGTTGTACCGTTCTCGACTCTTAATCCTTGTCTTAATTCAGCCCCCCCCCTCTCGCGCGAGGCGCGGAAGCTTTTACGTTTCATTAAATCATTGAAGAAAGAAAACGATTCGTTGTACCGTTCTCTATACTCTTAATCCTTGTCTTAATTCAGTCCCCCCCCCCCCCTCCGCGAAGCGCGGAAGCTTTGACATTTCATTAAATTATTAGAGATAGAAGACGATTCGTTGCACCGTTCTCTATACTCTTAATTCTTGTCTGAATTTCAAAGATGTTTTTTGTCTGCTCCTTTTTCTCCCTACTTCCTCTTCCTTTCCTCTCCTCTCAATTTTTTTTCTACCCCCCCCCCCCCCCTGGCTACGCGCCTGCGGTCAGATAAACAAATTTTGATACCTTATTTGTGACACTGGCAGGACACTAATTGGCGTGAGGTCCAGCGGGCGAAGCCCCCAGAAAACAGGGGTTTTAGGCATTACATTTCCGTCAGATTAGCATCCAGGGGAGTCTAGGGCCCTAGGCGGGGTGCAAGGGACGGAACCCCGGAAGCTCAGGGGGTTTAGGCGTTTAATTTCGGTCAGATGAGCAGCTAGTTAACTATTCTTTCTTTCTTGCTCTCTTTATTTCTATTTCTCTTTACTATACCTTTTCACAAAAAAAAGTGGAGGAGGGGGGGGGGGGGGGGGGGGGGGGGGGGGGGGGGAGAGGCTTGCCGATCCCCGGGCCCTAACTTTTCTCAAGAATCATATTTCTTGCCTGGCTGTAAATTTAGGAATTTGTCATTTTCCAACAAACGCATAGAAAAGTATAATTTACTAAAAACTGAGGAAAAATCTCGGAAAGAATTCAGCATTATTTGTAAACCACCGTTATGGAATTAGAAATAAAGCACACATTTGAATTTGAATTCCCCAAACCCCCCCCCCTATCAGTACGCCAGTGCCCCCCTTTTCTTCTTTCTCTTTTTTCTTCTTTCCCTTTCTCTCCTCCTTAAGGTTTGCCGAGGGGGTTGGGGGGCAAGGGCCTTTCGGCCCCCACCCCGATCCACACGTTGTTGGCGGGATTAACCGGAACTGATCTCCCGTTCTTTTCACCCTTTTCTTTTCTTCTTCCTCTTTTTTGTTCCCTTTTAGCTCTCCTCTTTCCCTTTTCCTTCTTTCTCTCTTTGTTATAGCGGGGGCGGGGGTAGGTAAGGGCCTTTTGCCCCTCCTCGATCCACCGGCGGGAAAATTGCAAATGATATCCCCTTTCTTTCCTTTTCTTCTTTTTCCTTCCCTTTATCTCCTCTTACCCTTTCCCTTTCCTTCCTTCTCTCTTATTTTTTATTGGAGGGGGGGGTGCAACAGCCTGGGAGGCAAGGCCCTTTCGCCCCCCCGATCTCCTTCTTCACCCGTTTCTTTTCTTCTTCCTCTCCTTTCTTCTGGCGCCACACCTCTTACAAAAACAAAATGCAAAAATATCCAAAAAGAGAGGACTGCAATGGGGAACTTTGATTTAAGCTACGCGACCATTATTCTCTCATTTCCTTTCACATTGTATCTCATAACCATGAGAATTGCCAAGCTATTATATACGTTATTTCGTTACACGAACACACACAAACACACGCACACACACACACACACACACACACACACAAGATCATAACCTGCACGAGTCTACAAGGTGTGAGAAAACTCAGATTCAGGAAAGAATGCAAGGGTGAAAGTAAAAGCGAAAAAAAGTGGACACTCTCACATGGCTTCCATGGATGCCGTCTTTGTTCTCTTTTTGCCTTCTTCTTAATCCTTGACCGTTCGCATATTTTTTTTACAAAACTGTTTAGCCATATATAGTACATGTGCAAGCACGTATACCCAGGGAAGGGAAGGTAATAGAAAAGGGAAAACAAAAAATACATAAGGAGAGTGCAGAGGATATGGAGAAAGAAAGACAAAGAAATACATAAGAAATACATAACGGAAGGGCTTTTAGGCACCAAATTACGCATCTAGGGACCCGCCTTAGGCCCCTTGGTTGAGTCCAGAGGGCAGAGCCCCGAAAGCTCAAGGACTTTAGGCATTTAATTACGGCCAGATGAGCAAACAGGTGCCCGCCTTAGGGCCCTTGGTGGGTTCCAGGGGGTAGAGCCCCGAGAGCTCATGGAAAAATACTGCCATTTTAGCAATACTTGTAAATCACTGGTATCAAATTAAAAATAAACCATGTTTAAATTTTATTGGGGGGGGGGGGGTTTACTGCCCCCCCCCCCCCCATCAGTACGCCAGTGAAAGAGGCGGAGGTGACGGAAGGGACTACCCCCATAAAGCTGTATGATAAGTCTTATTTGTTGAAGTTTTGTTGTGTTACAAAATTACATTCTTTAGCAAAAATACAGCATAAAAACAAGCAAGTAAAGTAATATACTTTTTTCACGCTTCACTTTTACTTTGCCGATATTTAGTGTACAGTCCGAAGGGTTGTAAATATTTACTAGGTAAATTTTAGTAAGTACTGAGCAGGAAGGGACTTCTTAAAAGAGCAAGCTGAATATTCATTTTTTCACTTTTAATCTTGTTAACATACAGTGTAATTTGTACATACGTGATACCAACAGAATACATATTTTCTTCAATATTTACTTGTATATTTTTAGGATATTATGCGAAGGAGCGTAGCGACCGAGCGAGAAGATTTTAGCATTTCTATTAGTCTAAACGCTGTACTCTTGGGCCCACCAGAGCCTTAAAGCGTGTTGCAGTCTTTAGTCAGTATTTGCTATACATTTTGTTGGTGTGCACTTTTTCAAATTATCCATGGGGGACGATCCCCCTCAGAAAATTGAAGGAAGACGTGTACCCCGTCCTTCCACCTATTTTGTGTTTTGCTCAAAAAACTATCAATATTAATGTTCACATATATCAGTCCCTTTTTGGATTGTCCTCCTCCCGTACCCCCACCCCCCCCCCCCCCCCCCCCCCACCCCAAGAAAAAATATTATCACATTGTTACATGTGTGCACAATATATATTGATGTGTCAACCTTACGAAAGTGGTGTTTTCATAATGATTATTGACCTCCTTTAAATTTATATTCATATGGAAGACTTAAGAAGACAACTGTTTACAGTCCAACTCAGAGTGTAGAGCATGCCGTGTAGACTAAAATGTGCAATGTTGTTCAATTTCTGAATTCTTTGTTTAAAAAACTTGCTTGCTGTCAATAGTGTATACATTTTTTATACATTTCAAATGTCTAGTCCGGTTAAAAATAGCACGTAATGATTTCATTATTTGACACGTACTTCACATTTATTTATCTTATCGATAAGCGAAACGATTTGCTTTAGTATCATGTAACAAATATAACAGTAATGACAAGTATGGTTTTCCTGAAAATTGCATTATACAATGTATATTCATCGTTATGGAAAATGTTGTATAATATACAACAATGGGCATTAACATTTTCCAGACCATTATTTCAATTACGTTTAATATTGAAGCTGTTGCCCTTTGTATATACATGAACTTGAAATAATAAGTAGCCTTGAAAGTGTCGCAATAAATCATGTGTGAGTGAGTTTGAAGTTTAATGGTGTAGGTTTGTTTGAAACTGTATAGCCTTTACTCTGTTTTTTAAGAGATATATCTCCAATCAAATCAAATCAAACTGAGTGATGTTATCGTACAACTAAACAATATCAATCTTCTGTTCTCCTAAATAAGCCTGGGAAACTTGAAAATTGCTTTACAATGTGAATTCATTGTCAGTGAAAATGTAATACAATACACAACGATGGGCAAATAATTGTTTCCATACCAATGATTTAAGTAAGAAAAACTTACATTTTATATTAAAACTGTTGCCGTTGTATATTCATCAGGCGCGGATCCAGGATTTCTTAGGGGGGGGGGGCAAAATTTGAAATTATGCGAGCCAAATATTGGTTCATAATGGTGACCAGCAGAGACGTAATTGGGGGTGGGTGGGTGCAGGGAGGGGCGAGTTTCCCCCTCCCTCCTCCGCGAAACGCGGAAGCTTTGACATTTCAATAAATTATTAGAGAAAGAAGACGATTTGTTGTACCGTTCCCAAAAAATAATCCTCGTCTGAATTGAGTTTTCCCCCTCCCGCGCTAAGTGGAAGCTTACGTTTCATTAAATCATTAGAGAAAGAAGACGATGTGTTGTGTCGTTATCCCCTTTTTTTTTCTTCTACCTCTTTTTTCCTTTCTTGTATCTCTCTTTTCCTTTTTTCTTTCCCTTTCCTTCCTTCTATTTTATTTTTTATGAGGGGGGCAACAGCCTGGGAGGCAAGTCCTTTTGCCCCCCCCCCCCCCCTCCCCCCGATCTACTTCTTCCCTCTTTTCTTTCTTCTTCCTCTTCTTTTTTTTCCCTTTCTCTCCTCTTTCCCTTTCCCTTCTTTCCTTCTCTCTCTCTCCTTTTTTTTTTTTTTTTTTTTTGCGGGGGGGGGGGGGGGGGGGGGGGGCCAAGGCCCGCTCGGCCCCCCCCTGGATCCGCGCCTGATTATCCGTGCAAAACAATTTGAAAACTGTAATACCAAAAATATCATAGACAGACAAGTAATACAACACCATTAGAGCTAGCACAATTTTAAAGATAGAGTGACATACTGTACAATGACACTCATCTTTCCATCTATTGAGTGGAACCGTTTGAGTGACAACATCATAAACTCCACATCAACCAGCACATTCAGGAAGGCCATGTTGGATAGAGCTTTTTAAGTACCGCAGCCCCCATTCTCACAAGTACCTTTTTTCATCTCTGTCGAGGGTTTGTTTTCAGATGCAAGAAGTGCCATTTCACCTTCCGTATGATTATAAATTAATTGCCCTTTTTACTGTGACCTGAGCACCTTTTCTTTTCTAATAAATGTCCAGGAAAAAAGGTGCATGCTTTTATAATTGATATATGACTACGTATGCATTTCTTGCTCAATATTGTTATTCTCTTAATTTGGTATAATTTAAAATTATAAAAAGAGATAATATCTCTTTTATATTCTCTAACTTCCCTCTGTTTATTCTCTCTAACTTCCCTTTGTTTATTCTCTCTAACTTCCCTCTGTTTATTCTCTCTCTCTCTCTCTCCCCTGATTTCTATACTTCCTCTTCTGATAACTTATTCTTTGCATCATGAATTCTCTCCTTTCTCTATCACTCTCTCTCTCTCTCTCTCTCTCTCTCTCTCCTCCATGCATGTCTCAGCTCTTATACATCATTGTATCCCATCTGCCACTGCTGCTAGGTCAAGCAATCCCAGGTTTTGCCCGACCTTCTGAGAATGGTAATGGGGAATCTGTTGGAGAAAAGGGGCACCGACATGTATCAGATTTTAAAAGGGAAATTTATCAGATGTTAAAAGGAGCATTTGGAAAAGGGGGAGGGGCTCATATGATTAAAAAAAGGAAAAGGGGCACTTAACCAATGGATACGGTACTTTAACCACTTATTAGAAAGGAAAAGGGCCACTTATCAAACATGAAAAGTGGCATTTAAGAGAAAGGGAAGGGAGTTCTTAATACAAAGAAATAAAGTGCACTTATTAATAAGGAAAAGGGTTCACAATTCACAATAAAAAAGGGCAAAAATTTAAGAGGTGAAAAGGGGAATTTCTCGCACCTAGAAAGAGGTATAGCCTACTCGCCAGAAATGAAAAAAAATGAAAAGAGAGGAAAAGGACAATTATTAGAAAAGAAAAGGGCACTTATCCTATGTACAAAGGGGCACTTTGGGGAAACCTGAAAAAGTGGGGGCACACGGTACGGTATAAACTCTCACACGACACAGCAAATGCACAATCTTAAAAGTTTTATATTCACTAATAATCTTGAGGCAAGTGATAATTTCGCTGTGGTAGAGGAAAGGTAATAATATTGAAATGCAAAGATACATACAATGTACATAACAGGCATATTCCTACCATTATTTAAAATGTTTTCTGAGACAGAAAAATGAACTTAATACCAAGAAGTTATCCGGCGATCGTATACCATGACGTATTATCACCAGCATCAGGTTGTCGCGTACGTTACGTATGCCTTGGGTTAGTCAAAAATATATTCTTGTTTCCACGGAAATCAGCTTTATTATTTAGAACAACTCTCTAAATACTCACAATTTCCATGTTTCATGTCATGACTGTGTATAATAAAAGCATTCTTAATACATAAAATGACAATTTTGGATCATGAAATCATGAAGGGAAAAAAGTGGGTCGACAACTCGACCTGGCCTAGATCTAGTCGACCTAGACCCCTAATATTTAAAAGGCGATCACACACAAAGAAAAAAAAAACATTGCGTCGGTTCATAACCACTTGCATAACTATAATAATAATGGGGGAGGGGAGTCCGTTTGGACACTTCACCAAAATCAAGCCCTCTCTTAGCTTTGCGTCTTTTGCCTATAGATTTTTATGAAAACATTCGATCAATTAGCATGGGAATAGACTTATTCACTCAGTCTCGCTCTCGGCACTCGGCGGTCGGTACAAAAAGAGAAGCCAGTCGGCACGGCGCAGCACGGCCACGGCCTGCGGTACTCTCCGAGTGGCTTGTTCGCAATGACAATCACATTCACAATCTCAACGGCAACAATCTAGTTTCATTTTCAGCGTAAATCTAAGCCTATTTAGGAGAAAAATCTGAATTATCACACCCAAATATTTGAAATGAGATAAATCGAAATGCAAAGTACATTCATAATGATTACATACCTAACTGTTATTGTACCAAAATCAATATCCGGAGAGATACACTAGAACAGGAATACCGGCAGAATCTCCATTCTCTTTGTGGGTAAAGAGCTTTACTTTAACAGAAATCCTACTCACTGAACAAAGCACACATTATCATGTAGTAAAACCAGGGAGGATCCTGCGGTAAAACCAAAAATCGATCGAAGGATCATGATCACGTTGCGTTTCTTCCGCAATTGTATAAAAAGGCAATCTTGACAAAGGCCTACTCATATTCACCAGTTATGCTAATTATGCCCCTATAGCGCGCTTCTGGGGGGGGGGTACCCCTTTTTACATAGAAAAGTGCCCCCTTTTACTTTGTAAGGAGTGCCCATTTTTACATAGAAAAAATGCCCCTTTTACTTTGACAAATGCCCCTTCCCCCTTCCACCTCTGATAAGTGCCCCTTTTATTTTGACACGTACCCCTTTTCCTTTGACAAGTTCCCATTTTCCTTGCAGTAAGTGTCCATTTTCCATTCTCATATAAGTGCCTTTTTTTCAATCTCTAGTAAGTTCCCCTTTTCAGATACGAGAAGCGACCCTTTTCACTTTTGATAAGCGCCCCCTTCTGATAATTGCCCTATTTAAATCTGAAAAGTCCCCTTTTACATTGACAAGTGCCCCTATTAATTTGTAAAAGTGCCCCTTCCCCCTTCCACCTCTGATAAGTGCCCCTTTTATTTTGACACGTACCCCTTTTTTATTTCCTTTGCAATAAGTGTCCATTTTCCACTCTCATAAGTGCCTTTTTTAATCTCTAGTAAGTTAAATTCCCCTTTTCGGGTACGATAAGCGCCCCCTTCCCCTCTGATAATTGCCCTATTCAAATCTGAAAAGTCCCTTTTTGCTTTGACAAGTTCCCCTTTTCCTTTGTAAATGGTGCCCCTTTCCATTTTAATAACGACCCCTTTTCAACCTAGACTCTAAGCGCACCTTATATTTTCACATGTGCCCCATTCCTTTTTAATGAGTGCCCCTTTTCTTTATGATAAGTGCCCTCATTTAAAAGGGGCCCCTTTTCCTTCTCATAAATGCCCCTTTTCATCTATGACAAAAGTTCATATATATTTTTATTCTTATATGTCCACCTTTTCATCTTTTGTACATGACCCTATTCAATTCTGAGAGATACTCGTTTGACAAGTGCCTCTTCCCCTCCTGATAAGTGGTCTTTTCATCTCTTATAAATGCCCCTTTTATTTTGACACGTCCCTCTTTTCCTTCTTAATAAATGGTCTTTTTCCTTTTATAAGTGCCCCTTCCCCTTCTCATAATTACCCTTTTCATCTGTGTTAAGTGCCCCGATTATTTTAACATGTGCCTCTTTTTCTTTTTATAATAGCCACTTCCCCCTTTCACCTCCGATAAATGCATCTTTTTAAATCTGATCGGTGCCTCTTTTTTTCAACGCTAATGCATAGTTCCCTTTATCTTTAGTGTCCTTTTTTTTTCATTTTCATAAGTGCATCTTTTCATATATGGTCAGTGCCCCTTTCAGATGCGATAAATGCCCGTTTTCCCCTCTGATAATTACTCTTTTAAGTGTTAACAATGATGTGCTCCTTTACCCTTTCTAATAAGGAACCTATCCATTTTTCATAAATGCCCCTTTTCACTTCCTATAAATGCCCCCATCAAAATATGATGGGTGCCTGTTTTCCGTCGACAAATGCCCATTTCCCATTCTCATAAAACGTCTTTTCATCCCTGGTGCGCGTGCCTCTTTTAATTTGTAGGTGTAAGAAGTGCCCCATTTTCACCTCTCATTATTAGCCTTTGTACTTTGACACGTGCTCCTTTTCTTTTCTATCAAGTGTCTTATTACCATTTCGATAAGTGTCCATTTTTCCTCTCATCATTAAACGTGCCCCTAATTTCAAGCGACTAAGAGCAGTTTCCCCTAATGCTCGCTCGCTACGTTCGCTCTTAGTTAAAGATTATAGAACTTATCAAAGGTCTTTTCAGTCTTCCGTTATGAGAATGTGCTTATAACCCCATCAGGATTGGGTTTTTCCTCTTTAAAGTTGTAATTTTTCGCACTGCGACCTGACAAATTTTTAAAATTTTCCTAACTCTCAAATGAATTTTCAGACCATCACACCCAACTGCAAAGTATGATACTTAAGCAATATCTTATATGATGTATGAAGAGAAACAAATATTGAAATCATCTCTGATAATGTAATCACAATATAGGGGTATATACCAATGTCTAAAAAATTGTATATTGTCGCTTTGAGATTTTTGTCCATAAAAGTTCCTTTTTTTTGTTGGTGACCCCCCCCCCCCCCACACACACACACACTTTGGAGGAAGTCGTTCCGCTGCCTCTGTTCTGTACAGTCTAGGTATTTTTAGTTACAGGGGGAGTTCCTCCTGATAGGTATGTGGAGAGGGGGCGGACGGTGCCGCGCGCGGTTGCCCTTCTCCCAGTGGCGGATCCAGGGGGGGGGGGGGGGGCAGGGGGCCAGGCCCCCCCCCCCGAAAAAAAAACGTGTAAAAACACGTTAATATTACTATGTTTTGGAGATGGCCACCCCCCCCCCCCCACTGAGCGAATTATCGAGCGGCCTGACTTTAAAAAATTAGTGCTCACTACCCCCCCCCCCCCCCCCCTCCCACTGAGCGAATTATCGGCCGGCTATTTCGCCGCTATTTTTTTTCTCTCATGAATTGGGCTTCCTTCCCTGTCGCCCGCCCCTGCCTTCTCCAACCTTGGCCGTGAAATGAATGTCGTCAACTTTTTAAAAGTGGGGGGGGGGGGGGCTAGCTAACAAAAGAGGCACTCTCTGAAAAGAGAGCTCCTACAAAGGGAAACCGCGAAGCGAAAATATATAATTTGTTTAGGCATTGGTGTACCACTACACTTTTTTGTGAAATTATATTATCAGGGATGATTTAAATGTTTAAATCTAACTTTACATGGTCCATGTTACTTTGCATTTGGATGTGATGGTCTAAATATTTATTTGCGAGCGAGCAAGCAAAATGTTAAGATTGACGAGGGTGCAGTACGAAAAATAACATCTTTTAGAAAGGAAAAATCAATCGATCCTGATGGGTTTTAAATCAAAATCTAATCATACCCAGATAACAATACGACGTTACGCCAACGTGGGGCCAACGTAAGCTGTTACGTTGGTCCAACGTCGCCAACATGATGTTGGGCCCACGGCTTTCTTGCCGGTGGCCAACGTTGGCCCGACAGTGACAAAATGACATTAAGCCAACATCGGGCCAACGTTATGCCGACCCCTATCCGACCATATGTGCCGATGTCCTCCCGACATTGAACCAACGTTATGCCAACCTCTTTTCCACCATATGCCGACGTCTTTCCGACATTGGACCAACGTCGTCCCAACCCTTTTTTAACCATGTGCCGACGTACGAACAACGTTACGCCAACCCCTATCCCACCATGTGCCGACGTTGTTCCGACATTGGATAAACGTTATGCCAACCCTTATCCCACCATGTGCCGACGTCTCCTCGACATTGGCCCAACGTTATACCAACCCCTTTTCAACCATGTGCCGACGTCTCCACGACGTAGGGCCAACGTTATTCCAACCCCTATCCCACCATGTGCCGACGTAGTTCCGACATTGGACCAACGTTATGCCAACCCCTATCCCACCATGTGCCGACGTCGCGGGCTGTTTCGTTGCGCCATCGTCGCCAATGTGATGTTGGGCCAACAGCTTTCTTGCCGGCGGGCCAACGTTGGCTCGACAGCGACGAAATGACATTAAGCCAACATCGGGCCAACGTCCCCCCGACGTATGACCAACGTCATGTCAACCCCTATCCCACCATATGCCGACATAGGACAAACGTAATGCCAACCCCTTTTCCACCATGTGCCGACGTCTCCCTGACGTAGGACCAACGTAATGCCTACCCCTTTTACACTATGTGCCGACGTCTCCCCGACGTTGTCCTAACATAATGCCAACCCTTTTCCCACCAAGTGCCGACCCCTCCTCCACCACGTGCCAATGCTAGACCAACGTTATGCCAACCTCTTCTCCACCATTTGCCGACGTAGAAGCAACGTTATGCCAACCGTATCCCACCATGTGCCGACGTTGTACCTCCCCTTTCCAGTTCATGCCAACATCCTTCTGACATTACCAACACCAACTCAAAAACATATTCACACCAACATCAGTCGTCCGTTTATAAGAACATCGTCAAGCATACTACATCGGACATGTACAATCATTCAAACACATGCATCACAACGTGACAAGGAAAAGCCAAGTAGTTCAAGATTGGATTAAATAAATAAACAGGGCAAAATCCACAAAATGAAGATAGTAACAATTTCATCAAAATTAGACTGAATTTGAGAAAAGTTCATTATAGAACTCGACTTAGATCCCTCTGGAAGATATGTATAATAACAATATTGAAGCAAGAGGGACATGTTATTTTAATTTCGTCATGTCTATTATATTGTACATTTCAATCACTATCAAAACTTTATAACAACTTATTTGTCCCATTTTAATGAAAAGTTCACCATCTTGCTTCTTAGAATTTGCTCTGAATACATCCCCCTCCTCCAAAACAAAACCAAGGAAAATAAACTGATTTTGTGATAAAACATACTTTATTTTATGTGTAATAAACAAACTGTTGTAAATGTGAATACAATTATTGTACATCTTTCTTTTGTATTTTCGTTTGAATTCGAAAAAGATGTAAACATAGTTTCAAGTTCAAGGTATCTCAATGTGTCACAATATAGGCCTACTATCAATGAATGCTAGGACCATAGGAGCTGTTATAAAATGAATTGTCGCTTACACGTAACACAACATAACATACTGAAATTCATTGTACGAATATAATAAACAATCCTCACAACTTCCCGAGTAAAACAAACAAACTTTCTGGCAGACGAACACGATTGCTTATGACAAGATTCCTCTACATATGTACAGCACAAAAATATAAAGAAATTAATAAAGTGTCCACCATTTGCATACCAAGAACTAGGCAATGAATGTAAACAATGTTCCATAAAAAACAAAAAATAAAATTCAGAGAAATTGCCAACATTTTTTATGCTTAGGCATTTCAGAGATGCTGATACACTATTGTTAACACATCTACAAACTGTTTTTTTTTAGGAGGGATAGTATACATTGCTTGAATGTGTGAAGTAAAGTAATCGCTAAATGTTTATATAAACAAGAGAGGAAATTTGAAAGTGAAGTAAGAAAGAGCAGAGCTTGTAAAGGGACAAACACAAGTTTCTTCACTCTGATATACCACTTTCAATATTTCTTTAAATTGAGAAGAAGGTAGTACGAAAAACATTCAGTCACTTAGATATATGAAACATTTTTTTCTTACCTTTGAAATTCTTTATAGCATGCATTTAGTTGACACGTTATACAGGCATTCAAATCAATTACGACCTCTTCGACTCATGGTATACAGTAGCTCTCTTTTTAAAATTGGGCCATTAGTGAAATTTCACCACAATAAATAACAAGTAAAGATGCATAGCACACTATTTAATAACAAAAGTTATTGTTTATGTTTGTGTAAAAAACATAATGCCTGCAGAGCTGGCTAGCAAGCACCGTAGCTTGCCTAAGCGGAGATCGTTCTTGATATAACATCACTAATCCTTTGGTCAATCATTCCGAGGAACTCTGAGAATTGTAAGGGGCGGGTCCACTATTAGACGAGCAACTTGGAGAGGTTTTCAAAAAATTGTAAAAAATATAAGGAGGCATTTATTTATGAAACAATTGTTATTATGTTGCTTTAAAGGGTTTTGATACAAGACATAAAAGTTTTAATTTCCTAAGGCAATGGACCTTTAAAGAATGGGTTAGTCGGAATCAAAATCTTGTCTAGCTTGTGGTGGTACAACTTCGACATCTGCAGCAACAAAAAAAGAAGAAAGAAACCAAACAAGATTTAAAAGCAGATCATGGAAACATCACCTTGAAATAGTACGGATATTAATCAAATACGGCATTCAAGGGAAGTAGTCCTGAGTGGCACATCCTCCATAGTTTTGATGAAATTTCATGGATAGAAGTACTTTGTCATGAAAATAACTTCGTTCAAACTTTAGAGCGAATGACCCAGACGTATGGAAATTAGAAAGGAATGAATTTCTTTTATTTTTGTCTTGTTTAATTAGAATAGCACCAAACACTCTTCTTAACAAAGGAAATATACATTTGAGGTAAAATGGCAGTAATATTCTTCAATAGAAAGAACCAATTTATAGTATCTGTTTGCTCAGTGTTGAGATGCTTGATTGATAACAGTTTAAAGCCCTCTTAAGTGTTGGATCCCAAAATTAGCCAAAGAATAGATGGCACAATCAACTTAAATGGTATGATGTAAAAGAGGATGTCATTAACACCCGGACACTTCTGCAAATAGAATATTGCCCTAACAAATGTGTTTGAAGTAGAATATGGATGAAAGAATACAAAATTTGCGTTTTCTGCATACAACACAAAACCCTTAGTAAGTTTGTATTCTTTCTAATTTTAGGACAAATGTTTGAAGAAGAGTGGCATTTTCTTTCACATCATTATAACATTGAAGTGAAATGTGAAGCTCCCATACTTTTTTTTTGTATTTATGTAAGCTCCCAATACTTGAGAGAGCTTCGAGGGGCTTCAAAGTAGAAACAAAAACACAAAGCTATATCGTTAGTTGCTTATACAAGAAACAAATCAATTGACTGTGTTTTGTTTTTTGTGGCACCCTGCATTCAGAATTGTTTCCAAAAAATACTGCTATAAGCAGTATTTCATGATTTGTTGTAGTTGAATAGTTTTTGTAAGTGATCACAGTGCAGTTTCTCAATATAATCAGGAAAAAGATACTAGCATCCGTTAGCAGCTATGTCCTACACAAACGTACATTATCCAGTACATTTGTACTTTGTGTGCAGGGCACAACTACAACGAATACTAAGAAGTGCTATCATGTCTACATGTATAACTAAATACAAAATGAATAAATGCCAAATGACATACCCATATTTCTGATGTTGAGGTCAATGGGGTCGTTGGGGTCGACAGTGTTCTGGAGGTTGATGGGGTCGATGTCGAAGGGGTCCTTGGTGCTGTTGATGCTGTTCTGGATGATCGAGGTAGGGGTAGCTGGATCTGAACGGGTAGAGGAATCTGGAATTTGTTGTGAAGTTGACGATATGAAATGCAGGATTTAATATTTAAATTTCAGAATTGTAGGGATTATGGGAGAAAAAAGTATTGGGATTTGGAAGAGCTATATAGAATTTAATGTATTAATAAAGAACGTCAGAATTTTAAAATAAATAATTAGAATATTTACCTTCAGTTCAAATTATAGCAATTTAATATACATGTGCATAAACAATAAAAACTAATTTTAAAATGAGAATAAAATGCAGCAATAATCAATTTGTGAATGAAAATTGTGAATGAAAATTATGGATCGATCAGTGTTACCTCCGCCCCAATAGTTTTTTCCTATTTACTATTTGATCAAATTGAGGTTGTTGGCCAATTGCGACTTTAATGATTGCAAATGCCAAAATGAGGGTAATTCCCACCAGCTACCTCTTTCACATCACACTCACAATCCACTAAATGTGTTGATACAAAGTTCTTGCATATTTTGGCAGACTTGGCACCCTTGTAAGATTTCAGGAGGCTAGAAACATGTACGAGCGGGATATCTTATTCACAGCCCAATATCTCGTAATTTATTCCTTTTCGAACTGAATCATCATCAGCATATATTGAGCTACTACAGAGTATAGTATAGACCTACTTCTAAATCTGAAAGTATCAGAGACTATAATATCATTTAGATATGCATAAAAAAATGATGCGTCTTCCCATTCAGCTCTATTTGATTCAATTGGTCTTTCCAACAATGCATCAGCACCTTCAACACTTGTAACACCAACAGATTCACAAATCATTTGATTCATGGTCGATATTGCATATTGGGATGAACATTATCACTGTCACGGACGCTGCAACATGATGCATCAATACATCACCTAGGTCTAACTCTAAGTCAGGAACATATTAACATTTATCACAGCAAACACTCAATGCATCTGAGGCCCCCATCATAGACATCATAGCCATCACTCACACTTCAATTGCACGCAGCGGGTGTGCATGCTAAGCGTACGCCGAGCGGTACACTAGCTCAGGCGCGGATCCAGGATTTCTTAGGGGGGGGGGGGGGGGCCCAAATTGAAATTATGCGAGCCAAATATTGGTACGTAATGATGACCAACAGTGACGTAATGCGGGGGGGGGGGTCGGTGCAGGGGGGGGGGGCGATTTCCCCCTCCCAAGCTTTGACGTTTCATTATATTATTAGAGAAAGAAGACGATTCGTTGTACCGTTCTCGAAAATAATTCTCGTCTGAATTTAGTTTTTCCCCATCCGCGCGAAGCGCAGAAATTTTTACGATTTATTAAATTATAGAAGAAAGAAGACGATTCGTTGTAAAGTGCTCTACTCTTAATCCTCGTCTGAATTCAGGTTCCCCCTCCCCCTCCCGCGCGAAGCGCGGAGCTTTTACGTTTCATTATATCATTAGAGAAAGAAAACGATTCGTTGACAGTTCTCGACTCTTAATCCTTGTCTAAATTCAGTGTTCCCCCCCTCCTGCGCGAAGCGCGGAAGCTTTGACGTTTTATTATATCATTAGGGAAAGAAACGATTCGTTGACAGTTCTCGACTCTAATTAATCCTTGTCTAAATTCAGTGGTTCTCCCCCCCCCCCCCTCTGCGCGAAGCGCGGAAGCTTTGACGTTTTATTAAACTATTAAAGAAAGAAGACGATTCGTTGTACCGTTCTCGACTCTTAATCCTCGTCTGAATTCAGTTTCCCCCCCCCCCCTCCTGCGCGAAGCGCGGAAGCTTTAATCTTAGTTTAATCATTAGAGAAGAAGAAGATTCGCTGCACCGTTCTCGAAAATAATCCTTGTCTAAAATCAGTCCCCCCCCCCCCCCCCCCTCCTCCCTCCCCCTCCTGCGCGAAGCGCGGAAAATTTTACGATTTATTAAATAATTAGATAAAGAAGACAATTCGTTGTACAGTTCTCGACTCTTAATCCTTGTCTTAATTCAGTCCCCCCCCCCCCCCCCTCCCCCTCCGGCGCGAAGCACGGAAGCTTTAACGTTTTATTAAACTATTAAAGAAAGAAGACGATTCGTTGTACCGTTCTCGACTCTTAATCTTCGTCTGAATTCAGTTCCCCCCCCCCTCCCCCTCCCGCGCGAAGCGCGGACGCTTTTACGTTTCATTAAATCATTAGAGAAAGAAACGATTCGTTGACAGTTCTCGACTCTTAATCCTTGTCTAAATTCAGTCTCCTCCCCTCCCCTCCTGCGCGAAGCGCGGAAGCTTTGACGTTTTATTAAACTATGAAAGAAAGAAGACGATTCGTTGTACCGTTCTCGACTCTTAATCCTCGTCTGAATTCAGTTCCCCCCCCCCCTTCTGCGCGAAGCGCGGAAGCTTTTAACCTTAGTTTAATCTTAGTTTAATCTTAGTTTAGAGAAGAAGATTCGCTGCACCGTTCTCGAAAATAATCCTTGTCTAAAATCAGTCCCCCCCCCCCCCCCCTCCCCTCCCCCTCCTGCGCGAAGCGCGGAAAATTTTACGATTTATTAAATTATTAGAGAAAGAAGACGATTCGTTGTAAAGTTCTCTACTCTTAATCCTCGTCTGAATTGATGTTCCCCCCTCCCGCTCGAAGCGCGGAAGCTTTTACGATTTATTCAATAATTAGATAAAGAAGACAATTCGTTGTACAGTTCTCGACTCTTAATCCTTGTCTAAATTCATTCCCCCCCCCCCCCCCATTCAGGCGCGAAGCGCGGAAGCTTTGACGTTTTATTATACTATTAGAGAAAGAAGACGATTTGTTGTAAAGTTCTCGACTCTTAATCCTTGTCTTAAATCAGTCACCCCTCTCCCTCTCCCGCGCGAAGCGCGGAAGCTTCTACGTTTCATTAAATCATTAGAGAAAGAAGACGATTCGTTGTGCAGTTCTCGACTCTTAATCCTCGTCTGAATTCATGTTCCCCCCCCCCTCCCGCGCGAAGCGCGGAAGCTTTTACGATTCATTAAATTATTAGATAAAGAAGACAATTTGTTGTACAGTTTACGACTCTTAATCCTTGTCTAAATTCAGTCCCCCCCCCCTCCCCCTCCCCCCCCCCCCCCTCCTGAGCGAAGTTCGGAAAATGTTACGATTTATTAAATTATTAGAGAAAGAAGACGATTCGTTGTAGAGTTCTCGACTCTGAATCCTCGTCTGAATTCAGTCCCCCTCCTAGTCCAGATTCAGTCCGTTCGTTCTTTTTATCCCCCACACACATCGCGGTCTCTCCACTGATCGCGCAATCCCCAAATTTCCGTCCACACGAACGTATTCAGGACCCAGATTTAGAGGAATGGCTAGGTCTACTTTCAACGTTGAGGGTGTGTTATTTTATTAGCTGATTGGGTGCGCTAAACGAAAACGGTACAGAGGCTGGACTATATCCCCTCCCCTCATGCGCGAGGCTTTGACGTTTTATTATTAGAAAAAGAAAACGATGCGTTGTACAGTTCTCTATAATCCTTGTCTGAATTTCAAAGATGTTCTTTGTCTGCTCCTTTTTCTTCCTACACTGTACGTCCTCTTCCGATTGGGGGGCGCCCCCCCCCCCCCCGGCTACGAGCCTGCGGTCAGATAAACACATCTTGATACCTTGTCCGACCCCGCAAGCTCAGGGGTTTAAGGCAATACATTACTATCAGATTAGAGAATAAGAAATTACCGTCAGATGATCATTTAAGGACCCGCCGTAGGGCCCTAGATGGAATCCAGGGGGCAAAGCCCCCGGAAGCTTAGGGGTTTAGGCATTTAATCACGGTCAGATGAGCATATTTTGATGCCTCGGGCCCTGACATGTAGGAATCTCAAGAATCATATTTTTTGCTTGGGTGTAAATTTAGGAATTTGCCATTTTCCAGCAAACACATACAAACGTATAATTTACTAAAAAGTGAGGAAAAATTTCGGAAATTATGTCATTTCAGCATTATTTGTTATCAACCGTTGTCGAATTAGAAATAAACCACGTTTGAATTTAATTTCCCCCAAGCCCCCCCCCCCCCTCTATCAGTACGCCAGTATCTCCTCTTTTCCTTTTTTCTTTATCTTTCCTTCCTTCTCTCTTTTTTTTTTGATTGGGGGGGGGGGGGGTTAACAGCCTGGGAGGCAAGGCCCTTTCGGCCCCCCGATCTCCTTCTTACCCCTTTTCTTTTCTTCTTCCTCTTCTTTCTTTCCGTTTTTCTCCTTTTTCCCTTTCCCTTCTTTTCCTTTCTTCTCTCTTTTTTTTTTTTTTTTTTTGCGGGGGGGGGGCCAAGGCCCGCTCGGCCCCCCCCCTGGATCCGCGCCTGCACTAGCTCGTACTCACTTTCACTTTCATTTGGACAGGGAATTATCAATGATTACTTTAACAATTTCTCATGCTATTTCCCTCGCTTTGTGACGGGGAGTTCTCACACTATACAATTTATCAGTTTCACGCGACATGCTCACAAAAAATAACGTTGAAAGAGAAAGAAAATCATTCATTTACCATGCAGTGTTGGTACTCCCCGGCAACTGATCCAGACAAATGGACAGGATATGGCTGACGTACGTTGCAATTGCATGAGCACATGGGCATGCGCACGCATGCAATTTTTTTTACCCGGATGTAGCGGTACTAGGTCGTATTTGATACGTTGGCCCAACGTCATATAGCCAACCAATATATACATGCACTATTTATCAGTAAAGATGGAGACGATATAGACCAACGTTAAGCCAAGGTTGGCCCAACGTCGTGTATATTAGCCAACATATATCCACTATTTCTCAGTAAAATTTGAAACGATGGACCAACATTGAGCCAACGTTAATAGCCAAACGTTGAATAGCCAATTAACAGCCACAATTTATCAGTTATAATTGAGACGATGGACCAACGTTCAGCCAACATTAGCCCAACATCGAATGGCCAACCAAAAGCCAACATTTAAAATTTAAAATTGAGACGATGGACCAACGTTCAGCCGACGTTAGCCCAACGTCGAATAGCCAACCCAAAGCCACCATTTAAAAAAAAAATTGAGACGATGGACCAACATGAAGCCAACATTGGCCCAACGCCGAATAGCCAACCAATAGCCAACATTTATAAGTTAAAATTGAGACGATGGTCCAACTTTCAGCCCACATTGGCCTAACGTCGAATAGCCAACCAAACGCCAACAGTTATCAGTAATATTTGAGACATTGGACCAACGTTCAGCCAACATTGGCCCAACGTCGAATAGCCAACCAATAGCCACCATTTATCAGTGAAAATGGCAACAATGTACCAACGTTGAGCCAACTTTAGCCCAACGTCGAATAGCCAACTAATAGCCACCATTTATCAGTAAAAATAGTGGCAATGGACCAACGTTCAGCCAACATTGGCCCAACGTCGAATAGCCAACTAATAGCCACCATTTATCAGTGAAAATGGCGACAATGAGCCAACGTTAGCCCAACGTCGAATAGCCAATCAAAAGCCAACATGAATCAGTAATAAATGAGACAATGGACCAACATTCAACCACTCAATCACTTAAGTACCCATCTTTCAACAAAATTATTTACCTAAATTTTGTGAGCAATAATGAAAAAATGCACCTTATAATATCACTTTTTCATAGATGCCTGTACAAAATCTGCTAAACAATTTCTTATTTCTCCGAATTTACAAAAATGAATTTAGCTCCTTTTGGAATCAAACTCTTCAGTGATAAAGTACGACCATATTGTTTGTTATCGAATAGCAGCCTGCCAATAACAAAGGATATACCAGTATTAAATAGTGTCGCGAGTTACGTCACCATTTTGCTAGATAAGAAAATTGCTTTCACCGGATAACAGGCCGTTAACAGGTAAGGCGCAGGACTATAAGGAGGAGGGATTTTTTTAAATTAGGGGTCAGACTCAATTTAGTGGCACTTTCAGGATTTTTATAACTACGAAGTGGGAGGGGGCACACTGTCTTATCTCGGCCAATTAAGCAAGCATTACAAAAAGAAAAGGGTCTAGGGTTTTCATATTTCTCGTTTCTGGTCACTATTTGGCCGGGATGACTCACTATTTAGACACACTTTCTGCGAATTTGTAGTAGATGTTCTTATGGTATTCAAACTTGGATGTTGGCGGTGGGGGAGGGCACCTGAATCTGCTGAAGATGGAAATCTAATGTAATCTGATACGTAAAACAAAAAATATATCTTCTTATCATTACGGATGAAAACCTGAAATAATCAACAAGATAAAATTAAACAAAATTAAAACAGGATCGATCTACATTATATTTCATTTTACTGTAAGCCTGTACTGTTTAAATGGAATGCTAATAGACATAAAGTCAAAGGCGGCTTTATCGCCATGCTAATTCGTCCCTGATATCTCTGCCCCTCCGTCTAGCTCTCTCCCTTTTCCTTTTCTTTCCCGCTTGTTCACAACGTTCTCACTTGTCTTCCCATTTTATTTTTTCGTATTGCTTTATGTCTTCTTCTTCCGTTTTTTGTTTTGTTCTTACTTTCCATTCTCGTTAATCATCTTTCCTTACGTACCTGTTCTCTTGTCTGAATTGTTTTTCTGGCAATTATTTTTTCTCTCCACAGCTAGTGCTAAAAGAAGCACTGGCAGGCTTATCGGTTTCGTTTTTTCCGTTTTTTTTCTGGGACGCACTGTATATAAATTTGTTTGTGTTGAGGAAAGCACAGAACTCTTCCCTTTTTCCAAATTATTTACGATATGTTTAGTAAAATGTGTCACTTAAAGGTAACCTTCGTATAATCATATGCTTTTGTAAATATGTTAATTCAGATACCCTAATTTATATATAAACCTATGAACCGGGACCTATAATACAAGCTTTGCTTTTTAGAAGATCCCCCACTTTATCGATTGATTTATATGATTGTATTCTCTGTTATAACTATTACCATGTACATTATGTGTTCTATATTGTATGTTTAGTTATAATAATTACCATGTTCATTATGTTCAATTTATGTTATCTTTGATAAAGTGAAATAAATAAACTTGAACACTTGAAATAAGTAAAAAGCTGTGGCAGACCCTTGTATAAATAAAGTTATATATTTCTATATTCTATGGTCGCCATTGGCGGGTTAAATGGGCATGGGGTAAAGGAAAAAAACTGCAGGCATCTCTCTAAAAGGTAAAGACCAGTATTGGAAACGCCCCAATTTCAAAAAATGAAATGGAAGCTCTTATTACCAATCATTTGAAAGAATATGTTTTGAATATTACATGATGATACAAAATTTGACGGGAAACCGCCTACTAATTGATATATTTGGTAAATTAGTGTATCTCTTGCCTGTTGAGAGATATGAAATGCACGTGTCGCGCATGTGTGTGTAGTCCAATATACATCTTTCTGTGTACAGTGCTTCTAACTTTATGAGACTTTTCCAAATTTCTTATCATTTTGATGATTCCAGAACCTTGCAGTACATCTATGCTAGTTGATCAACCTTTTCTGATCGATTTCACAACGTTCCTTTCACAATGCAATCGCATATGACCATAACTGGTCTTTAGCTTTAATTTATTTTGTATTAAAAATTCCCAAGTTTATTAAAGGTACATTTAGATGCTTCTTTCTTTTTATATGAAGGTAAGATTTCTGAAAATAAATAACTAATTGTTGTTATGGTAAGAACTGACCGACCATCATGGCCGTATTGGTCAAGGCAGGATCACCTTACCTGTAACCATCATGGCCGTATTAAGGCAGGATCACCTTAATGTGACCATCATGGCCGTATTGGCCAAGGCAGGGTCACCTAATACCTGTAACCATCATGGCCGTATTGGTCAAGGCAGGGTCACCTTATTACCTGTGACCATACGGTCCTGCATGCATGTCCCGCATTCTGCCCATGGCTACGCCAGAGTTTGCACCGAGAGAAAATGCATAAAAGGGGGCTCTGCAAAGAAGACCAATCATTCCCCAGCCTGGATCGACCTCGACAAAAGCAACATAATATTCCCTGCACCATACTCTAGAGAGATCTGAACCACACTCTTCAACCGTCTTCATCTGACCGTTCCTATAGCTGTATTGGTAAGTAATAACAGTTATAGAGGTGTTGTGGTTCATTCACTTGACACTCAATCCAAGGGCTGAGGGTTCGAATCAAGTGGCAAGGGTAGAAATAAGAATTCAATCAGTTGGGTTATAAAAGAGTGTCCTCTGCATGCAACATGGGGCTTCAGGCATCAAATTGATGTTCTTTTAACTTCGCCTCTTTGATGTGTCGATGATCGAACTGATGTGTGTTTCATTGACCCGGCTTAAGTTTGATATATTACATCGTACAGCGCTTCCATGATTACAATATCTGTGAAGCATTTTGATATAGTCGTGAGAACTATTGAATTGTTAATCGTATTGGCTTAGATTGTGATAAAAACATTTTTGGGAGTGTTAAGAAAATAATTTATGATAAACATATAATAAGGGATAGTTTTCAATAGTCTTTTTCAACAGGAGCACTAAGAATTACTTTCATACCGCCCGCCATAAAAATAAGAATGAAATCATTGTTATAATCATTTCGCCGGTGCAATTCCAAGGGAATAACACCAATTAGCAGGGTTGACTGTCTTGCCCGAAGATCAACGCTCCGGCCATATTCTCAATTATGCATGCGAGCGAGTAAAATACGTAATATTTTGTTATGACGATATCAAGGACAATATAAAATGACAAATAGACTACTAGTACCTTGCTGTCATTATGTATGGCGGTGATTGTTCAGATATTAATATTTTTTAAATTCTTGGATAGCGGATTTAGCCCCTCCCCTCCTCATACGCCAATATGCCAAGTATTTAAATCAAGCTTTCCATTAAATTTAAATTCATTTAAAATTCAAATTAAGTTTGAAATTAAATTAAATTCAAATTAAGTTTCTTACCGTAGAAGAGTATGAATCTACGTCCGATATTTAATATTGTGCTGAAAACGCGTTTTTTTTTATTTTGTATTATCATTTTTGAATATTTTTTATTTTAACACTTTTTCCACAGATCATCTTTGAAAATGAGAGGCACAATACTCGTAACCCTGGTGGTCCTTGGTTTGGTGATCCCTCACGTGACTGCGGCCAACTTGGAAGATCTCTTCGATGAGGAAGGGGACCTCAAAATGTGTAAGTTCCAAAGACGAGATTGAATACGAGAGAGAGAGAGAGAGAGAGAGAAAAGGGGGCGGCGGGTGCCAAATTGAAATGGATAGAGAAATAAAGCGAAAGAGAAAAATAAGGGAGAGCGCATTAATTTTTACAGTAGAATAGAACTTACTCCAAATAATGTTGACACTATTTAAGTTTAAAACATGCAATCTCCATTCTAATAAAAGTTTATTATTGTTATTGTCATTAATAATAAAGTGTGCTTTTAAAGTATGTCATACTATTAAGAGTGTTGTATTTTGATGTTGTTTTAGCATAATATATATTTTAGTGTCTTTTATAACAAGATTACACACAATCATTGTATTTATTTCCCTTATTACGTAACACCAGTTCTTGATGAGGAGGCCTTATACTGTTTTCACACTGGCAATATTTTGCTTAACCCCGTACTATAGGTGGGGTTAAAGGGTATTTTAACCCCACCTATAGTCCGGGGTTAAGCTTATTCCACTTTCTTTTCACACTGGCAAAATGTTGCTTAACCCCGTACTATAGGTGGGGTTAAAGGGGGGGGGGGGTTTTAGCCCCACCTATAGTACGGGGTTAAGCTTATTCCACTTTCTTTTCACACTAGCAAAAATTTGCTTAACCCCGTACTATAGGTGGGGTTAAAGGGGGGTCTTAGCCCTACCTATAGTCCGGGGTTAAGCCTATTCCACTTTCTGTTCAGACTCGTTTTTACCAAAGTGGGCTAACCCCACTTATAGTACGGGGTTAACTAACCCTGCAAAATAGCAGGACTAACCTCGCAATTGTGGTGCTAACTCCTGCTTACTCCGCAATTGCGGTGCCAAGCAAATGAATGAGAACAGAAACGAAAAATAGTCCGGGGCTACGCAGTGAAGCGAATTCCATTAAGGCCATGGCTAGTACGGGGCTAAGGAATTGCAGTGAGAAAAGCCAAAAAAAATAGTCCGGGGTTAAGGAAAGTACGGGGCTAAGCAAAGTACGGGGTTAAGCAAAACCAGTGTGAAAAGAGTATAAGACAACGTCCTGGCTGCGAGCTGGTTCTCGAAAACGATCCACGATGCTGGTTCCTGGACTAAGAAGGCGGTAAACGATGCCGGGGCTTGGACCAAGAAAGCCGCCAGTCGGATGTTGCGGATACTGTCAAGAAGGGGTGCGGTGTGATCAACTCACTGCCTGGAAAGGAACTGAGTAAGTAGATTGAGTGAGTGAGTGAGTGAGTGTGGGTGTGTGATTAATTGAATGAATGACTAATTGATTGATTTATTGAGTGTGCGTGTGTGTATGTGTGTGTATTTGGGTTTTTACAGACGTGTATCTATCAGATATGATCATATACGTCTGGAGACCGACCTTTAACGTCATCATGCACCATCCGATTGATTGGTTGGTTGATTTTATTCATCGAGTAGTGAGAGAGAGAGAGAGATAATATATTATAACAAAGAAAGAGGAAAGACAAAACATTGAACAAAACGTGAAAGGTCATTATATATGCCCTTTTAAGATTCAAATTTCCCGCGGGGGGAGGGGGGCACAAAAGCAGGTGTAAACTTTGTAGTATAGGTGGAGAGGGAGGCGCGTACCCCATACCTCCCTTCAATCCGCCACTGCTAGCTGTTCTAATTAATAATTTTTCTCTTGGTTTAATTAATTCACGACAGTGATGCGTAGGGAAGAGGCTCTCCGCGAACGTGGGATCAGTGAAGACCAGCTTGCCGCTGCGTACTCGGGCTACAAGGTCTATAAGAGTGTCTGCCAAACTGTGGGTTAAATACCAGTAAGTATATCCCACTTCTTATTCATTTTGCTAACGCAAGACTGCGTCATTGCATGATGCGGCAGTCTTGATCGACGCGTCATTTTGGAGTGTAATATTGAACACAAAGGGGATGCACGCAAAAAAATTATTATCTTTAATCCTACGATAATGAGAAAGCTATAGACGCAACCGTGTTATGAACTAAACGCGCAACAATTAAAAGCCTCATTCTGGCCTGAAAAAGTTGAGCATGCAGTTGTATCGGGCTGACTTGCCTGTACATGCTTGATAACGGAGTCAAAATAACGCTTCACTTTGCAACTGACGTCAAAGTTTAAAAGTGTTGATTTATGAGTGAACATAGAACACAAGTGCCAAGAAAGAAATTAAAATACTATTAGTGCGTCACACGGTGAGGATCCCCACAAAAAAACAAAAAAAATGCAATAAATTTTCAATTGCATTATTGCATTTTACCCCGGTCCCCAACGTAAAAAAATCCTCTGGACGGCCACTGCATTATGGCTCAAGGCATGGACACGCGGAGGATTTTGTTATGTTGGGAACCAGGGTAAAATGCAATAAATTATTGAAAATTTATTGCATTTTCTTTTCTTTTTTAATTTATGGAAACTTCCCCTACCCTAGCCCCCGCTGCGTGCAGTCATGGTTCAGTGACAAAGTAATGGCCTCGTAACTGTGAGGCCCCAGGATCAAAACCGTGTCGATTTGCTATATTAGTGCCCTTTTGTGGGGCATTAATCCTCATTACTGTCATTTATGACTTAAGGGCGTAGGTCCCCTAGTTGATAAGCATAGTAGCAAACACATGCTTTAGCAGTCACGCAAAACACACATTGTCAAATTATCATTCAATAAAATCAGCATATGAACAAATTTGACCCACATTCGGCCAAAAGATCATGAGGCATTTTGTGTACCTCCCACACAGACGACGAACAATCGAGTGCACTAGAGCGTAACACCAAGGTGTCGGACTCGTCGATTTTTATGAAATGGGGGTTTATCGTAGAAAACTGGTGAGAGTGTGAATGTCAACACGGCTGTGCGAGCGTGACTTGTCAACTCTCTCTCTCTCTCTCTGTCCATGTCCATGCTCTGTCTCTCTCTTCCCTCTTCTTCTCCCGAAAAAAGAAAACAAATCAGGAAATTATATATGTTAGTCTAGTAGATGCAGATGCACATCACAATGCATAAGTCCATTGTAATCCCTCCGTCTAAGATGGGCGGGATCACCCTGCAATATGAATACGCGATTCCTTCACTAGCAGATCGACCATGAATATTTAGATCTGCTCATAAAGCGAGTCAGAGTGCCATTAATTTGCTAAATTTCAGGAAAACTAGAGAATTCAGTGTCTCGTGAAAGATATAATCTAATCCCTACACACCTTTTTTTGTAAAAGATCGTCCATAATATCTAAATTCCCTTCAGTAAATTGCTGAAATCAACATAAAATGTGTCTTTCCATCGCCGCGGAGCCGAGTCAAATGTGGTGGTCGAAATACGCACGGCTGCGAGCACGGTGTGTAAGCCTCATTGTCCGCTGTGTAAAAACTTCGCTTACGCACAATGCATAAATTACGGAGGTCGATACGTAAATTTCAGAAAGCTTCTTTTTATTGGATTGAAATTGGCCCTAATTTCTCGACAACCAATCAAATTATGTGTTACATCAGACGGCAGGGGATTATATACCCTATGTTTTGGCGTCCGACTCGGAGCTGGCCCAATAACAAGTAGTAGTTACGAGCAATAAGTACACAACCCCAGTGAAAAAGGTGAATTTTCCTGTGACCTCCATAGAGAAATCACAAATTGAATGATTGTTGTCCATTTTTGAAGACGAAAAGGCCCTATTTTCCAGTATACAAATCAGTTCGAAATTAGTATCAGTGGAAAGAACAGTACTTGAATATGTGATTTCCACCCGAGCTGGTGTGAAATCAAAGTTTGTTTTCCTTGTAGGAGCATTTCTTTGCACACTTAGCGCATTTTCAAAGACGATTTCACGTGCTGTAGACCGCGGAGCGAGACCGCGTGAGCAGATGCCCGAAATTTGTTCATATGAGAATGTTTACTAATATCTAGATATATTATTTTTAAATTATTTTAAAAATAATTCCATAAATTGGGGTAAAACAAAAATATTCCATCTTTATGAGCGACAGTGTAGTTGTGATAAATAATTTCCAAACGGGAATAGCCAATCGGTCGATTTTAGTAAAGAAACATTGTTTTATGGCTCAATTAATATCTTGACCTTGAGAGTTTATTATTTACATTTTCATAACTTTACTGGACTCGATTCCAACCGCGACAACAGTCACTGCATTGTAAGATCGCATATGCTTCCAATATGTTCATTCGAATCAAATTCATGACTCCATATACCAACACTTTGTATTAATTACATCAGTACTTTTTGTTTGTTTCCAAAATCATCAACTTTTTAAATACTGCAATAATCATAGCGCCTTTGCAGTCTATATTCATTATTGGACAATTTATTTGGACACGTTGGACGTATTTTTTTCTTCTTTCATGTGGCTTTTAACAAATTATGAAGTAATTAATATCGATAATCATTATTTTTATCTTTTTTGCAGAATTTACGACAAAGCTAGAGGACAAGGACGATTACAAGGAAACATGATGATCGCTTTCGATCCTTATTTAAATTCATCAACGATCTATGTTATCATTTTCTCATAATATACATAGATATTTTCGGTTCCATGACACATGCTCCGCCGACGATTGCTCCGCCGACATTTACTCCGCAAAACGCGACAATTGCTCCGCGACATTTGCTCCGCGACATTTGCTCCGACGTCAAATGCTCCGCCGACAGGTGCTCCGCCGACAGTTGCTCCGCCGACAGTTGCTCCGCCGACAATTGCTCCGCCGACAGATGCTCCGCCGACAATTGCTCCGCCGACAATTGCTCCGCCGACAATTGCTCCGCCGTCAATTGCTCCGCAAAACGCGACAATTGCTCCGCCGACATTTGCTCCGCCGACATTTGCTCCGCCTGAAGCGACACTTGCTCCGCCGACATTTGCTCCGCCGACAATTGCTCCGCCGACAATTGCTCCGCCTGAAGCGACAATTGCTCCGCCGACATTTCCTCCGCCGACAATTGTTCCTCCGACAATTGCTCCGCCTGAAGCGACAATTGCTCCGCCGACATTTGCTCCGCCGACAATTGCTCCGCCGACAATTGCTCCGCCTGAAGTGACAATTGCTCCGCCGACATTTGCTCCGCCGACAATTGCTCCGCCTGAAGTGACAATTGCTCCGCCGACATTTGCTCCGCCGACAATTACTCCGCCGACAATTGCTCCGCCTGAAGTGACAATTGCTCCGCCGACATTTGCTCCGACGACATTTGCTCCGCCCAAAAAGTGTCCCAAACTACAAATGCTACTAGTACTACGACAAATGCTTCGCCGACAATATTTTTTTTACACGGGTTATTTTCGTTTCTTTTTTTTTCTTCTTCATTTTCTGAATGCATTTCATGAAATAATGTAGATGAAATGAAATGAATGAATGTTGATGAAGTGGGAGGAAAAAGGAGTTACCTAAAAGTCATTTCGAATATACTGAAATAACTTTCCATCTATCACTGTACGTCCCATATAATGTACACTTAACACTCATTACATGTCGTGGGAAGTTTTTAAAAACAAGTAGAGCAGCAAGCCACATTCCCCAATACGCGCATACCTCCTAGTCAATTTCTGGTAATTAGTGCAATAAATGCTCAGCCGTTTTTTTTGCTATTCCCCATGTTTGATTAAAAAGAGAAAATCAAATTATAGCTCCTTTATATGCAAGTTCTCCGGCGAAAGATAATTACTCCACTCAAAATCTGTTACATGTATTACTCATTAGCTGATCCAAAGCTCAAGGCTATCTCTCTCTCTTTATCTCTTGCTCCTCCTTTTCCTTTTTACACCCTTTTCTTGTCTTCTTGGCTCTTTTCTTTCCTCTCATGCTATTAGTCTTTTTTCAATTTCATCACTTCTTCTCTTCTCCCCCTCTCGAGTTCTATTTCTCTCGTGAAATTGTAACATAATGTAGTACATTCTTGTTTAGAATAGTATTTTCAATAATATCCAGTCCGTTTTCTATAGGTTTCTTTCCTTCAGTTAAGTGTATGTAGCTTTACTATAAATATATATATATATATATATATATATATATATATATATATATATATATATATATATATTTGTGTGTAAAACACCCCGTCTCATTCGAGTACTTTGTTTTCACTGACTTTAAGGGACTCACGGAGCCACCTGAAGAAGAACAATTGGCTTATTATGAAGAACTAACATCAAACTGCAACATAATGATTTGTATAAATGGGAATAAGCAGAAAGGCTAAGAACTAAACCATAAAGATAATAAAATAACAGTGTTATTCATTTTCTTTATTCGTATCGTTTCAAATAATAATTACAAAAACTTACATCACATATTCAACCAAACAATTTCATGATGCAGATATGTTATATCATAAGTTACTATCATTTCCTGAAAGAACTTTTTTCAAAATTATCTTCATATTGTTTCAACCTAATTCTTCTACAAACTGTATAGGCCTAATTTTCATGACCGTCACATCATTTTCTACTCGGTTTATCTTCTTCTTATCTCAATCCCAATCAATTTTGTATTGGAGTTCTGGTCATCCAATTACATTTCGGAATAAACCGTTTCAAAGCATTATGAAATTAGATTAGGTGTACATAAACAAGATTTAGGGATTATCGAATCGATAATTTTGCACACGAAAGTCCGCCTCAGGCACTTGCGCTGCATGCATAAACGAGTAGTACTACAAGGGACCAAACTCAATTTGTTCTGGCATGAATGTTCAGCCAGAATCCAGCCATTTCTTGACATTACTAAATATACATGATAAAGGCCTTTGACGAGCAACTCCCTTTCAGGGAACCTTTAAAAAAAGTTATGACATTCTTCCTAACTCATAAGGGGGGAAAATGCGAAAACACACAAAAAAATCCTTTTCCCAAAACTTAAGGTTGTTTTCAACCCGTTTTTGGATATGCATTATTATGCAAGTACAAAGTAGGCCTATTTATGCGTCATTCCGAATCGTCTCCAAAACTAGGCAACACGCAAAAAGAACAGACATCCGAGATATTGATCAAAGAATCTTTTAAAAACCAAACTCGAAAACAAGAGGATTGAGCACCATACAATTAATACAATTAACATATCAAAGAATCTATGCTGATATTGCAAATATGTTCAAAAAGGATAAGAAACATTTCTCTTACTCCTGTTAACCGAACAATTGCCAAAACACTCTCAAATGGTATGCAACAGGCAGCATATAACATAAAAACAATCCTACATATCAATTGTTGGATGGTAAATATCCTTAATAACAATCTAACAAATTACAGCTCAAACAGGAAACGTACATTCGTCGAACTGCTCTAAAATAGAAAGATTGCAAAATAAGCTTTTAAAATTAATAGGCACCGTTAAACGGGGTGGATGAGAAAAACAAATGAAAACATGTTTTGGGTAATTTGTTTTCTTGATTATTACCCACATATTTCCAGCTTCCTGGCTATGACTATCATGCTGTGAATCATCAATCAAGTAATATATCCTCTCGGAGGGAATATGTACATTGCTTTAATGTTCTGTCTACAATTTCTTTCTCTTGACCTTCTAGATAATCATCTGATTTACATGAAGACCTCACAAGTATGGTGTTTCATAACATTCCTGAGGAAGAAAATGATTGCATTTTGAAAGGGTTATAATTTGTTTTCGCTTTAAATAATTTTTTTTTTTTTTTTTTTTTTTTTTTTTTTTGGGGGGGGGGGGGGGGTAAATAACCGCAAGATTATTCAAACTGTCATATGATTACATCTTATGGTAACTCTTCAAGATATAAGAAAAACCTATGGTGAAAGAACAAAGAAAATGTCTAAAATAAAAACCTCGATTTACTCCCAAATAGCTAAAGTGGATTTAGGTCCTTTTGCAAGAAAACTCTTCATATTCTTGGCGTATAACATACCTACATCAAGGGATTATACAGCTCCACACTACTAAGTACAATTATACTGATATTGCAAATGGCTATATATTATGGAGGTATTAAACAACTGGTAAGCCGGAGAACATTACTGAACGGCATCTCCAGAACAGACATTTTCAGGCACCTTAAGAAAGCTTAAATAATATCCGGCACACTTCGGCAAACAATATATCATATATTCTCTTACAAAATTAATCCAAAGAGAGTATAGGAATGTTCAGAGTAGAAATATCCAGTGGACATACACGGGATGTAAACTCAACATCAGAATCCTTGTTTACCGAGCTCTTCCCCCACTGTTTACTACCAAATTATGAACAACCTGGATGTTTACGATGCAAAATAAGCATTCATTTTGAAATCAAGTAGCTCTGGAGCCACATTAGAGCATATCAAAACAACAACAACAACAATAGAAAAGTAACATGACCATATACTCCACTTTCATCCACAAGAAATTCCAGTATAGATGAAGAGTGATTTTTTTTTGCAGGTCACATTCATTGGTTGGGTACAAACTATGGTGCCTGCCCATCATGATGCCAAGCTTTATTTATCCTAATGGATGGCCCAATAGCTCTGAGGAACACTTCCATATCTCCATCCGCATCGTATCGCTGGCACAGAACCTTCAGCCTGTGCTGGTGTGCCACATGGCTTCTCCTCTTCCTTCTTTTTACTGGAATTCCCAGCGCAGATTGTTGTAGTTGAGTATCTGTCAATACCCAATCCTTTCGCAGGGCCGAGAGGAAGGACCAAAAGGGAGGATGAACACGCCCTTAAAAAGGAAAAAATACCAAGCATTATACAGTCTGAATAAACAAAGCAAAACGTAAAGTTCACGGACACCAGAACAAAAATAAAAGTTGATTAAAAGAACGTGAAGACTTGGTTTAAACCAGCATTTTTGAGCTAACTTTTGAAATGTGCAAACGTCAACTAAAATGGTATAACTTGATCTGGAGATCATTTCCATAGGCAATATCATGGGTACTGAAATCACTCTCGACCTTCTACACTCGTCCAGGCGGGTACGCAGGATTTTTTCAAGGGGGGGGGGGGAGGGGGGTGGGGTTTAACATTAATAAATCGGGCCGAAAATTTCGCAACGACTCAGCCAGCCGCTGAATAAGCGGGGGGGGGGGGGGGGGGGGGGAGGTAAGAGGACACTTTTTTCTTCTTTTTTTTTGTCCCAAAAAAATCGCAACGACTCAGCCGACCGCTGAATAAGCGGGAGGGGGGGGGGGGGGGGGGGGGGGGGTAAGAGGACACTTTTTTAGGTCATCCATGGGAGTAATTTTTTTTTTAAACCTCTGGGGGGGGGGGGGTTTTAGGGGGTTTACACACATAAAAATACCAAAGGACACTTTTCTTTTTTTGTTGGTCTCGAAATTTGAAAATTTGAAAATTTTGCTCCGTTGGGGTGGGGGGGGGGGGGGTAAGGTCACCTTTTTTTAGGTCAGCCATGGGAGTAATTTTTAAAAAAAACCTCTGGGGGTAGGGGGGTTTTTAGGGGGGTTTACACACATAAAAATACCCCCCCCCCCCCTGCGTACGCGCCTGCACTCGTCATGCCCTTGGTGTCATCTAATCTCACTTTGTGAATAAATAATATTATGAAAGCTTATTGAAGTGATCCCGACCAATACCTGCATGATGTAGTGATTATATTTTGCGCATATTTAAGTTTCTAACGAATGCAATGTTTAATCCATTATTTCTAAATGATATCTACCAACAAATTATTCTGATTAATAGATAACAAAAGGAAAACAATTTTTCTTTTTCTATGAATGGGCGCAAAAAGAAAGCATATTGACAATATTGCGATCGGAAAGTTCGATGTCGTAACGCACCGCGCTACAACTAAAACAAATGTATTCTAGAACGAGTTCGAACTTCGCGCACATCAGCTTATAATTACAAATAATTTATCTCAATATAGAGATCCAATAAAGGTAGGGCAACCAGGGGTGTCGCCAAAGGGGGTGAGGGGTGCGACACCCCCCCCCCCCACCTGTTAGGATATTGTCGGTAAAATTGCGCTGCCGTCGGGGAAAAAAGAGAAAAGGGGGAGGGAAAAAAAGAGAGGGAAAGGGAAAGACAAGAAAAAAGAAAAGGAAAAGAAAAGAAAGAAAGGAAAGAAAGGAAAAGAAAGGAAAGAAAAGAGAAGAAAGAAAAAGAAAAAGAAAAAGAGGGAGGAGAGGAAAGAAAGGAAAAGAAAGAAAAGAAAGAAAACGAAAAAAAGAAGAAAAAAGAGAGAAAAGGGAAACAAAAGAAACGGGGGTGAAAGAGAGGAGAGAGAGGAGAGGTAAGAGCCTGATAGAGGAGGAGTGGGTGTAAAAGAGAGAGGGGGGTTGTTTGGTTGAGTCGTCTCGTCGAGGGAACAAGAAAGACACGGGTAAATATGTTGCTGTGTCGGGTCAGCTGTGTCGGTATTCTTGCTCAATCCTCGTGTAGGCCTATATATATATATCAATGCAGAAGTTTGAAGTCGGTGAGATGTATATTGTCGGTCGGCCGACAAGTTTTTTCCCCTTCGAACTGTGACTGTTTATCCGCTGTGTCGACTTCGAGAGGGACTGCAACTACAATATTTGTATTTTCTCGAAGTTTCACTTTCCTATAATATCAGCTAAAGAAATCAGAGGTTTAAAATTTTCGGGGAAACTAATTTCAAACAAGGATTAAGAGTCAACAACGGTACGAATAATCGTCTTCCTTTCTCTATATTTTGATGAAACGCCAAAAATTCCGCGCTTCGATCGGGGGGGGGGGGGACTTCATTTAGACGAATCGTAAACGGTGCAACGAATCGTCTTCTTTCTCTAATAATTTAATGAAACGTCAAAACTTCCGCGCTTCGCGGGAGAACTGAATTCAGATAAGGATTAAGAGTCGAGAACAGTACACCGAATCGTCTTCTTTTCCTAATAATTTAAGGTAACGTCTAAGCTTCCGCGCTTTGCGCGGGAGGCCTATATCACCCACACCCCCTAATGAGCGCGCAAAGATGATTCGCTTACTCACCAGCGCCCCTCCCTAAAATAAGATCCTAGCTCCGCGCCTGCATTAAAATATATAGCTATGATGCTGTCTAAGTTGACTAAATCATTCGTATATTAAAAAACAATTTAGCCTTCGGCCCCGGGTTTATAGCGCTAAATTTGTAGATATTGTGATATTTAATTTTGTCGGTAATTGGTGGCTAGTTTTGTCGGTAATCGTTGGCCTCTACACCTCCCCCCCCCCCCCCCCCCCCCCCCACTGAAAAAGGTCTAGCGACGCCCCTGAGGGCAACTGCATGAACATCAAGGCAAAATACCATAGAATAAGGGAGTTTACAGATACAATATACGCATGAGTAGATAAAGGTCATTTGTACCAAAATGGTAAAACCCACAGAGATGAATACTGGAAATGCGCTCAAGAAAGTTATGTAATATTATTCATTTATGTAACAACGGTACATTCTATGATACGCAGGTGGAAGTATTCTTTTCAAGAGGTCAAACAAAAGGTATTCATGAAGCACATCTAGGATTTTGCAGTTATTATTCTAAGATGCTCAAAGTGGAACTTCTCCATGTGTAAAAGATCTGTGGATATTTGGGGTCATTTGTACCATGTGCTATCTGTAAACTCCCTTATTATTTGATACTTTGATTTTGATTACAAGTTTCTTGACATCTTCTTTCATGCTTATGTTCATGCTCATGGTCATGCTCATGTCTTTCCCATTTTCAAATAAAATTGCGTCCTGAGGTAATTCTGCGTGCGTCCTGGGGTAATTCTGCGTTCCTCTATCCATTGGTGCTATTTGGTTTTGAAATAATTTCTAGGTTTTGAGATATACCTTGTGCATGTGTGGAGCCCCACAGAATACCCCCCCTATTTTTTGTGTATCTTTGACTTATTATGTATGACACAAGTATATTTCTAGCCCCCACAGTCCCTCCTCTTAGTTGATTAGGTACCCCCCTCCTGTGAGAGTGGCCTCACCCACAACTAACCTAAACACACCAGCTGGGATACCAGGAGTGGCTTCTCACTTTGTTTTGCCATGCATCCTAGTCAACACCTTTCTTATTTTGTCTTCCTTTCATAGGTAAGAAAGAATCTCTTATTATTCAATTGTGTTATATTCTTGTTCTTCATAATATGTGTATTTCTAAACTATTATAACTTCACTATTCATATATCTTGTATTACTGTATAAAAGGAGATATTAATGGTCTTTGGCTATGAGATGTTGGATTATATGACATGTGGACTATGGGTGGAAATATAAGAAATGCCATGTGGGAAGAGATGCCATGTGGGAAGAGATAATGTCATTGATGTACATAGTAATTACTTGTAGAAATGATAAGAAAGTATTATCGAGTGTGTGAGATTGATGATTATGTTGTTTGATTTAGACAACATTTAAGTAAGTTTTGAGAAGAGAATATTACTGTCAGTATATTTGTCTTTTGCTCGATATTCATGTGTACATATATATATTCTTAGCCAAGGACATGTGCCATTTACTATGCATTATGCCAAAGCACATTGTTATATATTCTAGTTTGGTTAGATACAGTTTTAATAGCGAAATGAGTGGTTCAAGTCCAGATTATCTTTAACTTTCAGTATTATGGTATGAGCGAGTGTGGACGCACCATGTGTATAATATTAGTGTGTTATTAGGTTATGGCAGTGCGTTCAATGTGAACACAACTTCTTATCAGAGTTCTTAATCCCCTCTCCCCCAAGCTTGACCATCCACTGCAATGCATTACACGCACACAGTGTAGATAGAGTATATGCTATACCCAAATGCTATGTTGAGAAGTGTTAGAGATAAAATGTGTTTGCTTTTTGACCCATGCTGGAAATGGTAGTTTAGGCGGGAATGAAAGTTTGGTACAGTCAGCAAGATTGAAAAGTGAGAAGACAAAGGATTTCTGTTGGGAGATGCACTTGTTGAGAAACACATGGTCAAACTGTCTAGTAGTTAGCTAGTGATGGATAGGTTGATGAAATATTGTAGTTGAAGACTTGCATAATCACTGTCTGGAATTCATTGTATTATATTGTTAGGAATGATAATTCAGGTTAAATGTTATTGGGAATTACTCTCTCTCTCTCTCCCTCTCTCTCTCTCTCTATATATATATATCTCCCTCTCTCTCTCTCCCCCCCTCTCTTTATATTCTCTCCCTCTCTTTCTCTCTCTCTCTCTCCCTCTCTGTATGGTTCACCCCTTCTCTTTCACTCTCACTTTGCTTTGTATATAACCATGAAATGAATATACATGTATTTAGTAAAACTATTGGTTGTTGTTTAGAATTAGAATATGAACTGTATGTGAAGATGAGATTATACAGTAAGAGGAATTCGTAATATTGGTTGTAAATTTGTTAGAGCTATTAGTACAGACTGCAGACTAAGACTATTTGCCAGTGCTGTGAATATTGTAAGGAGTTATAAGTTGTTGAAGATGTATCTTTTCAAGTTCAGTAATCTCGCTGAAAAGGCAGTATTAGATCAAAGTGATACAGATGCCTATTGGAAAATACATGAGCTAGTTAAGGAAGAGTTATGAGTTTATTCAGTATTAATGTGAATACCTAAGACAAGAAAGTGACTTGTGAATTTAGGGATTAGTGAAGGCTGAGAGTAGAATTACATTCTAAGGGTCTATGTGCACAAGGGATCCTCAGTCTTGGAGCGTAAAGAGTAGAAAGCTTATTAGGCAATAGTATAGGGATGATTATGCCAACATTCTTGTATTATGTCTATATAGGTGATTTCTTGAAAGAGACGCTAAGTGAAGAGTTATATGATTAGAAGCTAAAGTAGATTGACTGATACCGCAATGTTATAGACATTTGATAAGGGTTAAGTTATTTATTAGTAGCCAAGTTATGATTATGAGATCGATGAAGAGTTGCACTTTTAAATAAAGCATGGAAGTAAGGATAGTTTCGTTTAGAGATATTAAAGTAATGAAACTAACCAGATGATGTTCTTAGTGATATAGTAAGAGAACACGGAGAGCTAATGAATCAATGTATGCGAACAGGTAGATTTATTTGTGTTTAATACTTGAGGAGTATTGTTATGCCATTTGATCGTATATATGTGATTGTAAGAAAAGACTGTTATTGTAGAAGATTAAGTAATAAAGACTTTGTTTTGCCATGCATCCTAGTCAACACCTTTCTTATTTTGTCTTCCTTTCATAGGTATGCCCCCTCCTTCGGGGTGTGGGCGCTACAAATTTGGCGACCTTGCCAGGACGGCCATCGTCGAAGAGACACGAGGACGATGTGCTGTCCTATATGACACGAACAGTTGGATCAATCGAAAGAGAAGCGCAGTGATGTAACGATTAGGATAAAAAGGACCAGAAGTCGGAGAGCCGGAGAAGACCATCCCTGATTGGAAATGAGGTTGGCTCAGCATCAGAGAGAATGGGACAAGCTGCAGAGAGGAGAAAAGGCTACTACGAGCGTGCAGTATGCAGCAGGGTGCTACAGCAAGGGGATAGGGCCCTGGTGCGAAGTCTGGCCCCGCCAGGTGGCCAAGGAAAGCTTCACCCTTACTGGGAGGAAATAGATGGCGGAGCAGTGAGTGGAGTCAAGGAAGTCCAGGGGTTCTCCAAGGGCCTGCACCGTTCCAGTACCGGTATGACCCACCATTCTACCTCCCCATCAAAGGCCATTACAGATGCAGACGCAGTAGCCCACCAGCAACCAACCCACTACTAACAGCAGATGACAGAAGACCAGCTGAAATTTTCCTAGCAAGCGAGTCCATCATTGAGGAATGCCTCAAACTGATTTTCTTTTAATTTTTACATTAGATGCATCGTTATATAGAATCATGTGTGCTAGCTGTTTAATAAACCAGAAATACGAGTAATGAGAAGTACTAAGATGAAACAAGTTGTAAATCGTTTCATGAATTGTGGTGTAATATAAGGAAACAAGCGATGACACTCGATAGTGATCAATTGATCTATGTGATAAAGTCTTCGGGATGAGTCGCGAGCTTCCCAAGAAACCTTCACCGTATGTCAGGCGCGCCCGTAGAATGGGTTAATGTTTCGCAAAGTTTATTTGTATGGAAGAAAAAGCCACGTAATTCTGATATGATATTATGATATGTAATTCTGAGGTTTCAAGTACCTATTAGGTTTCGCTATAACAAGTTGCAACAAGTGTATATGAACTCGATGTACTACATGTATTTCGCAGAGGAATTGGAGCTCGATGATCTGGGATTGTGAACGTAGCAAGGATATGGACTATAAATAATCATGAACTTTGGTGATAAGTCTCACCTCCCTGATCTGTCCTAAGTTCATAACGACATTGAACGAGAACTATATGAACATTAGATTGTTGTGCTATATTAATGAATTGTTATAAATGTTTGAAAGTTGAAATGTCCAGGAGACATTTATTTTTGGAGGGGAAGGTGTGGAGCCCCACAGAATACCCCCCCTATTTTTTGTGTATCTTTGACTTATTATGTATGACACAAGTATATTTCTAGCCCCCACAGTCCCTCCTCTTAGTTGATTAGGTACCCCCCTCCTGTGAGAGTGGCCTCACCCACAACTAACCTAAACACACCAGCTGGGATACCAGGAGTGGCTTCTCACTTTGTTTTGCCATGCATCCTAGTCAACACCTTTCTTATTTTGTCTTCCTTTCATAGGTAAGAAAGAATCTCTTATTATTCAATTGTGTTATATTCTTGTTCTTCATAATATGTGTATTTCTAAACTATTATAACTTCACTATTCATATATCTTGTATTACTGTATAAAAGGAGATATTAATGGTCTTTGGCTATGAGATGTTGGATTATATGACATGTGGACTATGGGTGGAAATATAAGAAATGCCATGTGGGAAGAGATGCCATGTGGGAAGAGATAATGTCATTGATGTACATAGTAATTACTTGTAGAAATGATAAGAAAGTATTATCGAGTGTGTGAGATTGATGATTATGTTGTTTGATTTAGACAACATTTAAGTAAGTTTTGAGAAGAGAATATTACTGTCCGTATATTTGTCTTTTGCTCGATATTCATGTGTACATATATATATTCTTAGCCAAGGACATGTGCCATTTACTATGCATTATGCCAAAGCACATTGTTATATATTCTAGTTTGGTTAGATACAGTTTTAATAGCGAAATGAGTGGTTCAAGTCCAGATTATCTTTAACTTTCAGTATTATGGTATGAGCGAGTGTGGACGCACCATGTGTATAATATTAGTGTGTTATTAGGTTATGGCAGTGCGTTCAATGTGAACACAACTTCTTATCAGAGTTCTTAATCCCCTCTCCCCCAAGCTTGACCATCCACTGCAATGCATTACACGCACACAGTGTAGATAGAGTATATGCTATACCCAAATGCTATGTTGAGAAGTGTTAGAGATAAAATGTGTTTGCTTTTTGACCCATGCTGGAAATGGTAGTTTAGGCGGGAATGAAAGTTTGGTACAGTCAGCAAGATTGAAAAGTGAGAAGACAAAGGATTTCTGTTGGGAGATGCACTTGTTGAGAAACACATGGTCAAACTGTCTAGTAGTTAGCTAGTGATGGATAGGTTGATGAAATATTGTAGTTGAAGACTTGCATAATCACTGTCTGGAATTCATTGTATTATATTGTTAGGAATGATAATTCAGGTTAAATGTTATTGGGAATTACTCTCTCTCTCTCTCCCTCTCTCTCTCTCTCTATATATATATATCTCCCTCTCTCTCTCTCCCCCCCCCCCCTCTCTTTATATTCTCTCCCTCTCTTTCTCTCTCTCTCTCCCTCTCTGTATGGTTCACCCCTTCTCTTTCACTCTCACTTTGCTTTGTATATAACCATGAAATGAATATACATGTATTTAGTAAAACTATTGGTTGTTGTTTAGAATTAGAATATGAACTGTATGTGAAGATGAGATTATACAGTAAGAGGAATTCGTAATATTGGTTGTAAATTTGTTAGAGCTATTAGTACAGACTGCAGACTAAGACTATTTGCCAGTGCTGTGAATATTGTAAGGAGTTATAAGTTGTTGAAGATGTATCTTTTCAAGTTCAGTAATCTCGCTGAAAAAGGCAGTATTAGATCAAAGTGATACAGATGCCTATTGGAAAATACATGAGCTAGTTAAGGAAGAGTTATGAGTTTATTCAGTATTAATGTGAATACCTAAGACAAGAAAGTGACTTGTGAATTTAGGGATTAGTGAAGGCTGAGAGTAGAATTACATTCTAAGGGTCTATGTGCACAAGGGATCCTCAGTCTTGGAGCGTAAAGAGTAGAAAGCTTATTAGGCAATAGTATAGGGATGATTATGCCAACATTCTTGTATTATGTCTATATAGGTGATTTCTTGAAAGAGACGCTAAGTGAAGAGTTATATGATTAGAAGCTAAAGTAGATTGACTGATACCGCAATGTTATAGACATTTGATAAGGGTTAAGTTATTTATTAGTAGCCAAGTTATGATTATGAGATCGATGAAGAGTTGCACTTTTAAATAAAGCATGGAAGTAAGGATAGTTTCGTTTAGAGATATTAAAGTAATGAAACTAACCAGATGATGTTCTTAGTGATATAGTAAGAGAACACGGAGAGCTAATGAATCAATGTATGCGAACAGGTAGATTTATTTGTGTTTAATACTTGAGGAGTATTGTTATGCCATTTGATCGTATATATGTGATTGTAAGAAAAGACTGTTATTGTAGAAGATTAAGTAATAAAGACTTTGTTTTGCCATGCATCCTAGTCAACACCTTTCTTATTTTGTCTTCCTTTCATAGGTATGCCCCCTCCTTCGGGGTGTGGGCGCTACACATGAATATTTATCTATTTGACACGTGATAATGTGCATTGCATAGAATTTTAATTTAGGGAAATAAAAGCTACATACCGATGAGATTACGGAAGGCGTTGTTCCACCCTTCGCACACATTGTTTGTCCTATCCGCATCATGGATAGTGATTTGGTGGACGTTCCACGCTTGGGGGGGGGGGGGGGGGGGGAATCGTGGCGGTGTTAAGTGTCCGTCCGCTCTTAACGTCCCGGTGACATATGTCCTGTCGAAGTAATCTACCACAGGCTGAAGGGCAGGGGTGGGCATGATGCGCCTCAGGAATTCCATGCCTCGCACCACGTCTTGAGGAGGTAGGAAGGCCAAACCGTCCATCATCCCAAGGTAGGTGCGGACTCCCTCATCTGTTGACAAGATATGAACAAACATTTCTCATTTATAAGCAAATTACAGTACTGCTTTGTGACTTGAACTTAGAAGACAATCCAATATTTTGTTACTCATCTAGTTGATTTGTCTTCAAGTTGAAAAAAGAGGAGGGAATGGTAAAGGTTGTAATACTTGAAAGGTTCAGACATTTAAAAAAACTATGATAATATACAATGATCTCTCAATTTAGTTTCTTAATTGTGATATGTAAAGTATGGCCAGATCCCAGTTGTTATACATGTACACTAAACATATATTCTTTATCTTAAGATTCTTTTCCCAAGAGTCAGAACTAAAACTACATCATTGATAACACATTGTAACTGACAGGCCTAGGACCTACTTTTCCCCATAATTTCGAAGAGGGAACTTTGTGTTAAGTTTTGATATGCATGCGCATAGCTGGTCGCGGTAACCCCCCCCCCCCCTCCCCCCCCCCCCCCCCAAAAAAAAAACGAAACATATGACAAGAAACGTCAAGCTTCACCTCCCAAAAGCTGCCCTATTACAATATCGCAACTTTGTGAACGTATCTGATGTGAACGTGAATGTTTACCTTGCAAATATACCCTCTGAGGCCATTGTCAGCTACCCTCTTCCAAGTTCGTTGGGTGAGATGGAAAAAACATCCGTGTAGCTGAACTGCATTTCCCAAACAAAACTGGACCGCACTCCTAGCGGCCTCTTCAAAATCGGTCACGATTGTCCTAGGTGCGTGTGCATCATGCCCTCTATCAATGAGGGCTTCCATCAGAGCGTTGAAGAGCCTGATATAAAGAGCCCGAGTCTTTCCTGACATCGGTGCATAAACACAAGATACTGCGCCTTCGTCAACTTCTGCTCTGATGCAGTATACCTGCAATTTTAATGAAAATGGACTTCATTTTATAAACAATACATGAAAATGGAGTAGAGGAATAATTATGAGAAAACTAGTGAGCATGACACAGATTTTAAGAATTTATACTAGTCTGGTGTTCATAATGTACACGTGTACAGGCGTGTTAATATGGTCATAGCTGGAGGGTGGGGGGGGGGGGGCAAACATTCCTGGGGACCTCAACAAATAATTACTACCAGCATACAGCCCTAGCCCCCTCCGAACAAGCATATTTTTTCCCATCTTTATATGTTATAAGTGCAAGGTCTAGAATTTTCTTTAAATAAATACAAAAAAGGAAAGTAGCTTCACTAGGCAAAGTAGACCTATTAACACTCCACATAACAGATTACAATACTAAAACGGAGGAGGGGTATGAATATAGCAAGGAATAAAGAAAAAAATTTGAAGAGTTTTTTCTTCCTTTTTTCATTTCCCCCATTCTCCCCTTCTGTCTTTGAGCCCCCCCCCCCCGTCCGTCTCCCCACTTGTGTGTCCGTCATGGAATATCAACTTTTGAATGGCATGTGGTAATTAATCTGTATTAATCTTGTGTTAATATATTCTTCGTATAGTGCATCTTCCTCTTTCTCACAAATGCTCTCTTCACCTTCTGATAAGTGCCCCTTTTAAGCTGAGATAAAAGCCCTATTTCGTCTGATTACTTTCCGTTCTTACAGTGCCACTTTTCATCACCGAATAGTTCATCTTTTGAAGTGCCCCCTAATATGATCTGTGAACCCTTTTCCTTTCTGATATTATTTTCCCTTTTGATAATTTCCCCTTTTCCCTATATATCCCGATGTCAAATTATGCTCTAGAGTAAACAAAGGAGGCGACCACCTCCAGATGACTAGAGAGGCTTGATAACAGATTCCCCTACTAGAATCAGCACAAAGTGCAGCAGTGGAGCAGGGCGCAGTCCTGAGTAGAAAGGACACAATACCCTAGACTATACCACAGGGGCGGCAATTTCTTTTCATGACCAGGAGAACGAAATGCGAGGGACGAAGGAACAGTGGCGTAATGAGCAAAAACGTTTGGGGGAGAAGAACAAAAACCGCATCACCACCACTCTTACATTTTACGCAGGCCCTGGGAACGTTTTTCCAAGTGGGAGGGGTGGGGGGGGGGGTGCTAAAGTATTTACGATCAGGTAGAGCAAAACAAAGCAAAGTGGAGCGTAAATTGGGTGTCAAGGGGCAGAACCTCAAGAAGCTCAGCGGATTTAGGCATTTTTTAAGGTCAGATGAGCATATTTTAATAGCTTATTTGTGATACTGGCATGGAGGTCACTTATTGGAGTGTGGTCCATGGGGCGGAGCCCCCGGAATCTTAGGGGTTTTAGGCATTAAATTGTGATCAGGGGCCGCCTTAGGGCCCTTAGTGGGGTCCAGGGGGCAGAGCTCCCGAAAGCTCAGGGAAAAATCATGCCATTTCAACAACATTTGTAAATCACTGGTATCGAATTAAAAATAAACTACGTTATAATTTAATTTCGGGGACAACTGCCCCCAATGCTCCCGCACGTGTAAGCAAGTGCGAGGGAGCATAGTGAATGAGAGGTGTGAAGGTGACGGAAGTGACTACCCCCTCACAGGTTTTTGAAGTTTTGTTGTATTAAAAAATTACATTCCTTAGCAAAACTATAGTATAAAAACAAGCAATATACTTTTTTCACAGTTCAATTTTCTCTGTATTTACTTGTACATTTTGAAGGATAGTATGCAAGGGAGCGTAGCTACCGAGTAAGAAGATTTGTGCATTTTTATTTGTCTAAACGCTGCACTCTTGGGCCCTCCAGAGCCTAAAAGTGTGTTGCAGTCTAGTCAGTATTTGCTATACATTTGTTTGTGTGCACTTTTTCAAATTTTAAAAAAATTGAAGGGGTCGTAACTCCCCTCCCCCCGTCCCCCGGGATCGCCGCCCGTGCTATACCATATTTAACAGTGCCCCTAAATCACCAAAGGAGTGTGGAGAAAAAAATAGGTAGGTTTTTACAAAGCTCGCTCGCATTTACTAGATACTATATTATCTTATCATATAAGGCAAATCTTTGTACAACACCATAGCCTTCAGTGTTAGAAAACCTTTACAAAATAAGCTTGCTCGGTTGGCTCGCAAATTAATATCAGATCATTACCATGCAGATATTTATCTGGAACCATGTGGAGATGACGAAAATGATCCCCGATTAATCAGATGCGGCGATATGATGTCTCAAAGTGGTATTGTCCGCCTTGTTTTCACCCTTTGGAAGTGCCCATGTTAAAAAGTGCCCCTATTTTGGTGCCCCTACACAGACGCTCTGCCGCCCCTGGTCTTGTTTGTTGCTCGGACAGGATGCCAGTATAGACAGATTCGTTTAATAAATCATGGAAATGCAAGCATCACATTACACCAACAGAACTTTTATTATCCCTAGCTCATTTTTTTCCGAATAGGGTGTCATGCGAATACTGATGACAGGGCAGAAAATGAATTCTCTAAGAAACATGAGAAACGTGATGATCTCTATGAAATTGAGATATCGTTGGCCGAATGACTTTTAGGTAGCCTGCTTCACTTGGTCTTTATTCACTCTCGTGTGAAGTATGTATCAAATGAGAGGCATCAACATGAAATAAGATGATCCAAGAGTCAGCTGGATACAAGTAATGTGAATAGTCGTAATTCTAATCAGAAATGACTGGGATCTAGTCAAAATACGACTAGAATCAGTAAGAAGAAACTGTAGAATAATAGTTGCACCCAGCCGAGGTAGACCCTTTCGGTCTAGTCACAATAGTTTCTCTATTTTTCGCGCCGAAACTTTGACATTTCATTAAAATTATTAGAGAAAGAAGACGATTCATTGTACCGCTCTCGACTTTTAATCCTTGTCTGAATTCAGTCCCCCCCCCCCCCCCCCCCCCTCCTACGCGTAGCGCGGAAGTTTTGACGTTTCATTAAATCATTAGAGAAAGAAGACAATTCGTTGTACTGTTTCGAATCTTATTCCTTGTCTGAATTCAGTTTCCCCCTCCCGCGCGGAGCGGAAGCTTTGACGTTTCATTAAATTGTTAAAAGAAAGAAGACGATTCGTTGTACCGACTCTTAATCATTGTCTGAATTTTCAAAAATGTTTCGTTGTCCGACAAAAAGTCACAGTTCATAGGGAAAGAAAAGCCGGCCGACCGGTATATTACATATCACCGACTTCAATCTTCTGCATTTGTATAGTACACGAGGATCGAGCAACAATACAGACACAGCAACATAATTTTCTATGCGTATCTTTCTTGCTCCCTAGGCCGACGCGGCGACTTCACCCAACATCCCCTCTCTTTCTTACTCCCACCCCTCTTCTCTCAGGATCTTACCCCTCTCTCTGCTCTCTTTCACCCCCGTTTCTTTTGTTTCCTTTGTTTCCCTTTTCTCTTTTTTTTTCTCTTTCTTTTCTTTCTTTTCCTTTCTTTCCTTTCGTTCCTCTTTTTTTTCTCTTTCTTTCTTCTCTTCTCTTTCCTTTCTTTCTTCTCTTCTCTTTCCTTTCTTTTCTTTCCCTTTCCCTCTCATTTCCCCCTCCCCTTCTCTCATTTTCCCCGACAGCAGCGCAATTTCACCGACAATGTCCTGACAGGGGGGGGGGTGTCACACCCCCTCATACCCCTCCCCTTTTAGCGACGCCCCTGGTTAGAGAGGATAGGGCACCGAAATTTTTTTTGAGGGGGGGGGGGGGGGGTATAGAAAGAGTCATGTCTTTGCTTCTTTACTACATGCATGCATACCTGTGTGAAAATAGCGGGTGCTCTGGAAAAGGTGCCATCCATGTACCACGTGCTAGCAACGGCGAGACGTCGTAGTTGGGAATCAGTGGCAAACAATATCAGCCTGTCTTGCCCCGGCCCGGAATCGTAGAGGAGAAAACGCTGTCCTTCTACATCACCGGTCAGTGTCCATTCGTCAGGAATCTCCAAGGTTTCTTTTGATTCGGGTTCTGCCGGGTATGCAGCTCGTCTGGAAAAAAAAGTAAAAGATCAACAGATAAACAATCAAAATTTCTGTCATTTCGCTTGGTGTTTTTAAGTCTAGCTGTATATCAAAATGAGAGAAGGGGAGATTAACATTGTTTTGAGAGAAAAGACATCCATCATAGCGCGGCTTTAAAAAGCTGATTACCTTAAATAAAAAATAAAAAAGTTCAATTCAAATATCATAACCTAGTACAGTATATTAAGTATCTAAACACCTCTGTAGCCCCGCCCCTGACACTCATGATGTTTGCCAAAACAGAACAGGCACGAAACTACATTATACGTAGGATCCCTGATAAATAGGCCTGCTGGTGGGACCTGAATGGGGTGAGTGGGGTATCCCTCCCAAGATGACTCCGTCAAATTAAATTGATATATAAAACTAACATATTAATTCGGCTTATAATGTGATTTTGTATTGTAAATAATGATAATTCTCCATAAAGTGTCAACATTTGTGATTGCTTTAATAATATTAAAAACAACTTTTCATTGAAGGAGATTTTAAAGAGTTTTTAAAGGACGGTGTGTGGTTATCCATCGCCCCAAATGGTAGGGGTGGGGAGTTTAGATGCAGCAGATACAATTATTTTATTCATACCTCTGTCTTTGGACGTCCCTCCTAAGGCTGACAGCTGTCCCAACTGCCCTCGAATCTCCGGGTGCGCTACCATGAGGGCGTTAGCAACTATTTCGGTTGTCGGGCCACTGTTGACATCCCTCGCGGTTCTCTTTAGGCCTGCCCGCGCTGCTATGACCCTTGTTCTATCCTGATCAGGTTCGTGGTTATGGGGCGTCGCCGCCATAACTCCCCCATATTGAGGGGGGCCATTCGTTGTTATTGCCCCACTGCATGCTTCAGATCGTTGTCTCTCGCACTGCCATCTAACTTTCCCGTCTAAATGGGTCCTCTTCTTAACGTATGCGTGTCCTTCGAAGCTGATTTTTACCCCTCCCCTGTTATTTTCTAGAACTTCCATGACTTTACTTGCAGACGAGTAAGATGCATGTGCTTGCTTGCATTGAGTTTTATTTTAGGTCTTACATATTGATGAGCTGTTTGAAATTAACTAGGAGGTATGCGCGTATTGGGGAATGTGGCTTGCTGCTCTACTTTTTTTTAAAAACTTCCCACGACATGTAATGAGTGTTTAGTGTACATTATATGGGACGTACAGTGATAGATGGAAAGTTATTTCAGTATATTCGAAATGACTTTTAGGTAACTCCTTTTTCTTCCCACTTCATCAACATTCATTCATTTCATTTCATCTACATTATTTCATGAAATGCATTCAGAAAATGAAGAAGAAAAAAAAAGAAACGAAAATAACCCGTGTAAAAAAAATATTGTCGGCGAAGCATTTGTCGTAGTACTAGTAGCATTTGTAGTTTGGGACACTTTTTGGGCGGAGCAAATGTCGGCGGAGCAATTGTCGGCGGAGCAAATGTCGGCGGAGCAATTGTCACTTCAGGCGGAGCAATTGTCGCTTCAGGCGGAGCAATTGTCGGCGGAGCAATTGTCGGCGGAGCAAATGTCGGCGGAGCAATTGTCACTTCAGGCGGAGCAATTGTCGGCGGAGCAATTGTCGGCGGAGCAAATGTCGGCGGAGCAATTGTCGCTTCAGGCGGAGCAATTGTCGGCGGAGCAATTGTCGGCGGAGCAAATGTCGGCGGAGCAAGTGTCGCTTCAGGCGGAGCAAATGTCGGCGGAGCAAATGTCGGCGGAGCAATTGTCGCGTTTTGGGGAGCAATTGACGGCGGAGCAATTGTCGGCGGAGCAATTGTCGGCGGAGCAATTGTCGGCGGAGCATCTGTCGGCGGAGCAATTGTCGGCGGAGCAACTGTCGGCGGAGCAACTGTCGGCGGAGCAACTGTCGGCGGAGCATTTGACGTCGGAGCAAATGTCGCGGAGCAAATGTCGCGGAGCAATTGTCGCTTCAGGCGGAGCAATTGTCGGCGGAGCAATTGTCGGCGGAGCAAATGTCGGCGGAGCAATTGTCGCTTCAGGCGGAGCAATTGTCGGCGGAGCAATTGTCGGCGGAGCAAATGTCGGCGGAGCAAGTGTCGCTTCAGGCGGAGCAAATGTCGGCGGAGCAAATGTCGGCGGAGCAATTGTCGCGTTTTGGGGAGCAATTGACGGCGGAGCAATTGTCGGCGGAGCAATTGTCGGCGGAGCAATTGTCGGCGGAGCATCTGTCGGCGGAGCAATTGTCGGCGGAGCAACTGTCGGCGGAGCAACTGTCGGCGGAGCAACTGTCGGCGGAGCATTTGACGTCGGAGCAAATGTCGCGGAGCAAATGTCGCGGAGCAATTGTCGCGTTTTGCGGAGTAAATGTCGGCGGAGCAATCGTCGGCGGAGCATGTGTCGGGTTACCATATTTTCATGATACCTGATTGCAGTTGATTTAATTACCGATATGCAAAATATCTGCAGTTCTTAATTCTTTTTTTGTTCACTTCAAAAGAAAATTCATTATGTAATTCTAATATTCTGTTATAGCTCACCGTATTTGCGTAACGAAAAGGGATAAATATGAATGTTTGACGTTTTATAATGATCATGGTAGGTATTTAAATATTAAAAACGCCGCTCCGCCCTAGCTGTTTAGGAATGCAGTTTGAACATAATTATTGTGAAGACCAAGAAGTCCCCTTACAAATTATTTGAAACGTCATATTTAAAATAAAAAGGAGTATTTATTGTTTACGTACATTCCATGATAAACTGGTATAATTATTGTAGTTTGCTGATCGTTCGTCCGAGGAGTAAATTACAATAAATTGAAGTAGAAAACATAATAAGTGCATTTTTTGTGTTATCTTCTGTGAATTATGATAAATGATAAACCATCAGGATTGGGAGAGAGAGAGGGGGGAGAGGGGGAGAGAGAGAGGGGGGGGAGGGAGGGGGAGAGAGAGAGAGGGAGAGAGAGAGAGATCATGTACGTAAAGAGAGGGAGAGAGATGAAGAGAGAGAGAGAGAGAGAGGAAGGGAGAAAGAGTGCTATATAGTTTTCATAGTTAAAATTGTTATAATTAATATCGCCAATAATTCTTGGTCATTTTCCAGCGCGCCGCGATACCCCCCTGCAACTATTAAATATTAAAAAATAGAGAATATAATGCAAGAGTAGAAGAGAGTGAGAGAGAGAGAGAGAGAGAGATCGAGAGAGAGAAAATGAAATGTTTGTGACAATCACCTATAAAAATTTACCCTCTCAAACTTCAAGTCACCAGCACAATCTGATTCACCATTACATATGAATTACTCCTTCCAAATCTTTCCACACAACTCCATTGTCATATGTAATATTGTTTCGAAGCTTCTTTTGTTTTGTCATGAGCATCCCAAGTGATTAATCAGACGTTGTACTATTATTTTTGTTATCTAACAAAATAATGTTTTATTGGTCACATTCTTTTCACATACTTGATTTGACCACAGTGTGCGGTGAATTATTCAAATGCACTGAAAGCCTTGATGGAGCTGGGACTAAGTGTCACCTCCTTTAGGCCTAAACAAAATGTTGTATGGCCCTTTGAGACCGACCCCCAAAATCTTGAAATCTAGGTTGTTGTTTTTTTTTACCGTTTTTTAGAGAAAAAAATGTATTAAAGCATTAAACTGAAAAATATCAGCCCAAACAGTAAAAAAAAAAAAAAAAAAAAAAATGAAGATAAACATTGTACACCAATAGAGGCATAATGCATGTATGTAGTTACAATTCCTTTGTATTCCTATTCAAATTGTTTATCAGAGCCAGTAAATCATAAGTATGAAGATGTTGCATGCATGTACATATTAAAAGTTATTCAAAGTTTATTTTCTCTCATAAAATTACATTTGGGGCAGATTGACCCATAGTATTCAGTCATCCTTTCATTATCATGAACATTCTTTCACTCTCTCTCTCTCTCTCTCTTTCTCTCTCTCCCTCTCACTCTTTTTCTTTCTCTCTCTCTCTCTCTCTTTCTGTTTCTCTCTCTCTCTCTTCTTTTTGCACTTCCAGTCTGTAGCTTCTGGACTCTTACTTACATTAATGGAAGTATCATATGGTATGGCAGTTTATTAATTTGATCAACCCTCATTCCAAGTGTTAGGGGTTCAAATCCCAGCCAAGAATTGCTTCTTGTAATGGTTCACAGAAAACAGCTACATGGGTTAAAATGAAAACTTGAAACAAAGGTCTCATTTTTATTGAAATACAATGATTGTGAACCTCACAATATGTTGCTAATTCAAGGATGTGAAAGCACTTTTACTCTTTTTTTTCCTTTCAATTCAAGGCATCAATTGCATGCAACAAAAAGGATGCATGTTCATTCATTTTTTGACCTTTCAACTCAAGCATCTTGTATATTTTTCAGGGCTCTGGATAACAAAATTTGGAATGATCCTCACGATAGAGATATTGAAACTCGTTACATAAGTTTACATGGCAGAAGAAAATCAAAATTACATATATCTTTCACGTTTATTAGTAGTGCATTAATTCTGCTGTTGAAAGCACAGAGTTTCACTCATTTTAACATTGTCTGGCTTAATTATATTTGTTAAAGAAGTGCATGATGAAGGTAAACCAATTTCAACCATGTTATCACCATTTCAGGGCTTGAAAAAAGGCCTGTAGTGTAGTTTCTATTTTTCATGAGGTGCCTACATTTGTCCTTACTGCCACAGAAACTGTTCATGACTTTTGTGACGTATGTATTAATGGAAGTTCATGGATATATCTTATATGTTGCCCATATATATACAGGCGCGTACGCAGGGGGGTGGGGGTTTGGGGGGTTAAACCCCCCCCCTTTGGAAATTTTTTGTGTGTAAACCCCCCTAAAAAAAACCTAAAACCCCCCCCTTTTGGATTTTTTTTTTTTTTTTTTTTTTTTAATTATTAAAAAAAAAAAAAAAAAAAAAAAAATTATTCCCATGGCCGACCTAAAAAAGGTGACCTTACCCCCCCCCCCCCAACGGAGCAAATGTCAAATTTCCAAATTTCGAGACCAAAAAAAAAAAAAAAAAAGTGTCCTCTTACCCCCCCCCCCCCCCCCCCCCCGCTTATTCAGCGGTCGGCTGAGTCGTTGCGATTTTTTTGGACCAAAAAAAAAAAAATGTGTCCTCTTACCCCCCCACCCCCCCCCCCCCCCCCCCCCCCCCCCCCCCCCGCTTATTCAGCGGCTGGCTGAGTCGTTGCGAAATTTTCGGACCGATTTATAAATGTTAAAACCCCCCCTTGAAAAAATCCTGCGTACGCGCCTGTATATATATATATATATATATGCACCTAATTGATTAAACTATAGAAGGGACATATCTAGTGGCAGTACATAACTCTTATAATGTACAGTGAAGTAATATGGAACCCCATGTAGCACTAAGTAATTAAGGAATGAAAGTAAATAGCATGAATACTAAACAAGTCATTAGGCATATAGGCTAATGTAGATTTTTAACATGAAATACAATAATATTAATTATCCATTGTTTCAGCTTTTACTTTTAAGAAATAGGGGCATATCTCTCTTGATTATATAACAATCAAAAACACTTATAAAAAGCTTCATAAAAATGTGGAAATGTTATGTTTCATCCTAGTAGGATAATAAGCCAGATTTCTGTAGGTATACATTTTGATATTGATAAAAAGTAACATACCATGTTATTACAAAGTAGGCTATTACAAAGGTACCTTCTAATTAGTATCATAAATGCTTGTATATAACATATACACGTATGAACATTACACTTCTAAAATATGAAAAATCATGGATTTAGCTTGATTTCCAGTGCCCAATTTTTTATATCAATTTTTTCTTCTCCTAGTTCACAGGAATAAAGTATCACATGGCAACTACAGTTTTATGCTGTCACATCATTACACACATAAGGGTAGCAGCGCTCAAAATACACGGGGGCGGTGGGCGATTCGCCCCCGTGAGCTACATAATCGCCCCCGTCAGGTTGCTCACGGGGGCGATTGCAAAATTAAAAATCGCCCCCGTGGAATTATAAAATAAAGATTTTCTTTTCTGTTATAACTTTAACACAATATTGAGTTTTCAATTTTCAAATGAAATGGAACTTAGATTAGCGTGCAAGATTTCTTGTTTTATGAGTATTATTACCGATTCAGCTCACAGTGCAGTGCCGCCGTCAGCAGTGGTTATAGGCCTACTGCGCCCTTAGTAGCGGTACGTGTGCACGCTGCCGCGCTATGTCTGCTGGAGCTGGAGGCGATCGCGCAAGGGCAGAAACATGGTCATGGAGAAGTTTTTCGTTGTGAAAGCGTTAACCCGCTAAAATCTGGTGATTTCAATGACTAGCAAATAATGAACCTCGACCAGTAAATCAATATTAGGGACCTTTAGATTTGCACGATGGGAACGTGGACTGAAACGTGTGACCTCCTTTAAGGCAGTGCCAGTGCTTAAAAGGACGTCACATGTGACTGCCAGTGCCTTAAAAGGACGTAACACGTCCACGTCCACGCAATCTAAAAGTCCCTATTGGGAAGAAGAGGAAGACCAAGATGTCGTGGAATGATATGGTAACATGGGCAGATCTACGGGTGGGGGTTAGGGGTTTAACCCCCTCCTCCCACCCCCGGCCCCCTTGGGCTGCCAAGTGAAAATGTGATATTAAAGCGGGGGGGGGGGGGGGGGGGGGGGGGGGGGGGGTGGGGGATGCTGGAGAGAGACTACTGATCTATTTTATTTTTTTCATGGGGGGGGGGAGTGAAAGCGCCGTTTTAGCATGACTTTCTTTTTAACTCTTTCTTTCACCTATCTCAGATAACCCTAAGTTTTTGGTTGCTGCTTTATATGTATTTGATAATGCATGATTAAAGTAAAGAGAGAGAGAGAGAGAGAGAGAGCCACCATCATTTTGCAATGGTTCAGGGTTCGTGTAATGTACATTTGAAACCATTTCTTAGCGTCTCAACCCTAACAAAATGGCAAAACTATTTTTGAGGAAAAGCATTATACTGAATTAAATAAGAATATAGCTTTATATTGCATGATACTAATACTGATACGGGCTAAAGACAATGTGGTATTTGTATAGAGGTATTCCAAAATGACATTCTGATAATCAACATTTGTTCTGGTATCATAATGTATATACGCATAATACAACTGATCTTTATGATTTCTTAACGTGACATAGCTTCTTTTCCCCCTGCAAACAAAAAAGAAAACAAGGTTATTTAATAAAAGGATCATGCGACAAATAATCATTGTGATTCAAATTGATGCAAGGATTTTTTTGAATAAGCAATGCTTTTCACCAGAATCTTCTTTGTAAAAACGACTTTTACAATCTCAGCCATGCAAATCTGCCACTGTGTTGTAAGATCACTTTCAGATTAGGAGAAGTGTATTCTTTAAAGAGTATTTTACATTGAATGGAACGTCTCAACTCAGTAAGCATGGCTGAGATTTGTAAAAGTTGTTTTTACAAAGAAGATTCGGGTGACTAGCAGTGCTTATTCAAACAAATATTCGCATCAATTTGAATCACAACCATTATTTGTCGCTTAATCCCTTTTAAAGACCTTGTTTTCTTTCTCGTTTGCAAGGGAGAAGAAGATATGTCACGTTAAAGACATCATAAAGATCAGTGTTGTATGCGTATATATTATATACACAGGCCAGTAACAGCTATGTAGCTTGTAAATTTGTAAGAGGGAAAATGCTGATTGGAATGATAATGATGAAATAGCAAATAATTGAGGAGTATCATAGGTACCAATTCAATGGATATTTGTATAAAAAATAGCCCCCGTCAGTACTAAAAGAGCCCCGTGAGAAGGTTCACGGGGGCTCTTTTTTTGGGGGAAGAGCCCCCGTGGACAAAAAATTAATTTGAGCCCTGAAGGGTAGATATACCGTAAATACTCAGCAATGCATAACATATCTACCAAAAATATATGCTGATTAAGCGATTTGACTCCCTATCCATCAAGATGACAAAATCCAGTAATGAGCTTAATCTCAACTTCAATCTCTCAAATTACAGTCAGACTTTGATGCATGGATCATCATACCGTTTCATTTCTCTGCTGCTTTAGCTTGTTCACTCTCCTCTTACTCATGGCTGACATCTTGGCTTTGTACTTGTTCAGATTCAATTTTTGTTCAAACTCAAAGTCTTCAAATCCTTGATGTGATCTTCCAGGGATTTCCACCAAACACTTGTGTTTTACCAGCAGTTTAGCAAGATTTGCAGTGTCAGATTCCCCGGCCTGGACTTCAGGTTTCTGTACAACTTTCCTCCTCCCCATCGTCATCCTCCCCGTCGTCATCTTGGGGTCGAACTTTCTATTTATAGTCTTCCTCATTCCCACTACTTGACTGTAACGTGATACATTACTCTCATTTAGAATCCCTCCAGCTCTGTCAATGGACACCTTGTTGTCTTTATCCTTTCCTACGTTCTTCCCCTCACCACCATGTATGTTCTCTGTCCTATTCCACCTAAGCTGATGAGCTACCCTTTCTGATACTCCACCATTAACATCCATGATCAGATTGTGACCTTCGATTAGATATTTCCAGTGATGTTTTTCATAGAAGTGGATCATATCTAGACGCCAGTGTAGGATCATGCGATTTCCATCTCCCTCTCGTACTGCATCATGGCGCACCATCTCCCCAAGCCCTAAGTGCAGTATAGCTTTAGAATACTCAAATCTTGTATCTGGATTAGTCTCCTTTCCCTTCTTCTTGTTCTCTCTTTCCTCTTGATGCTGCTGACGACACTTATCACTGCAAAACCACTTTCCTTCGGAAGCTCTTCAAAATTGAACTGCAGACACTCAAGATGAAACCATTTCCCCCTGTCACATCTTTTGTTGTGACAGAACACCATTTCTACGTCTTCTCTTGTTTGTTTACAGATGCAGAAAGGTCCAAGCTCCTCATCCTCATCCTCCTCGGCCTCTAACTCTTCCTCGTCTTCCTCGGCAGGATGACCAGGCTGGTAGGGATGGAAAGATTTGTCCAGTACAGATTTACATATTTCACTGAAATATACTGACTTGGCCTTGGGATCCTGGGGTAGATCTTTGGGGGATCACTGGGCTTTGATATGCCCATGTACTCACACGCTGCAGCAACCACGTGTGCTTCTGTTGCAAATCTCAACATACTTGTGGCGTAGTTGAAACAGTAGGAGACTTTCGGTGTGACATGAGTGTGTTTATATCGGCTCTTGATGAAAGATAGACTCCCACATGACTTTACACTTTTTGCATCAAACAGAAGTTTGTATGTGTCCTGGAGAAGAAAAAAAAAAAAAAAAAAAAATCATGAATATGATGTGAAAAAATATACTGTTATTGTTGTTGTTGCTATATCCAAGACATGAATTTACACAGGGCTGGACTTGTTTTGAAGAGCCCTAAAGTAGGATATCTATTGTCTACATGCATTACATGAGCTTCCTGTGACTATATTTGTACACAATACATATAAGATTTGAAAGTTATTCAATATTATAAAGGTTTAATATCTGAATGACAATATGTCAGGACAACAAGAGGCGGATCTAGGAGCCCCAAAAACAGGCAAATTAAAAATAAAAAAATAAAAAAAGAAGACGGACCCCCTCCCCCTGGTCCAAGGTGGGTGGTGTTGATTCAGCGCTAAATATTTATTCACAAATTTGTAGAGGAAAAAAAACTAGTGCTCCTTACCCCCCCCCCCCCCCCCCCCCCCCCCCCCCCCCCCCACACACCCTCCCTTGCCGCTGGCTGGATCCGCCCCTGAGGACAACTAATCCTGTAAGGACACTTCTCAACTCCCTTCCTCCAATCAACTTTTCTTCTGGACAGCTGTATACTGCTATGAATTCATTACCTTCAGACAATTCAGGGCTTATTGATCTTAAGTGGTGCTGGGGATAGTTATCTGGGAAATAATTGTCCCAGGGAAGCATACATGTATGTCCATGTCCAAGGATAATTGATCGTATTGTGTAATTCTCGTACCCTTCAGTTTGATAGTTACGAAATTCAATGGAACTTTTTATCTCCTTACAGAAGTACTGTCTGCAATCAGGGCTAGTTGATTGTACAGGATGACTGTGGATTATGAACCAGGATCCAGTTTGACTATTTAGGTGACATAGATGCTTAGAGAGCATGCTGCTTGGTACTAAGCAAGGATCTTAAGGACCTAGAAAAGTTCAGAGAATTTGCTTCCTCCACACTTCAAGAACAAGAACAAATAGGAAATAGGTACCTCTAGGAAAAGTAAGCACTTATGCGACTCCTGTATGGATGGTAGTAACCCGCCGAGGCGATTCCACGGTGTATCTTCATTACTACGAACACCGATGGCATCTCGGACCCTCTCACAAGACGGCTGATCCCCGTACAATATCACTGGTATCGGAGACTCGTGTCCTGGAACATGCTTGTGCAGATGTGTCAGAACGTCTATCATATCTGACACATTTGTTACATCTTTTTGCAGGACTCCTAAAGGTACCTGTACGTTTGGTGGAGTATCAGAAAGGGTAGCTCATCAGCTTAGGTGGAATAGGACAGAGAACATACATGGTGGTGAGGGGAAGAAAGGGTAGCTCATCAGCTTAGGTGGAATAGGACAGAGAACATACATGGTGGTGAGAGGAAGAAAGGGTAGCTCATCAGCTTAGGTGGAATAGGACAGAGAACATACATGGTGGTGAGAGGAAGAAAGGATAGCTCATCAGCTCAGGTGGAATAGGACAGAGAACATACATGGTGGTGGAGTATCAGAAAGGGTAGCTCATCAGCTCAGGTGGAATAGGACAGAGAACATACTTGGTGGTGAGAGGAAGAAAGGGTAGCTCATCAGCTTAGGTGGAATAGGACAGAGAACATACTTGGTGGTGAGAGGAAGAAAGGGTAGCTCATCAGCTCAGGTGGAATAGGACAGAGAACATACTTGGTGGTGAGAGGAAGAAAGGGCAGCTCATCAGCTTAGGTGGAATAGGACAGAGAACATACTTGGTGGTGAGAGGAAGAAAGGGTAGCTCATCAGCTCAGGTGGAATAGGACAGAGAACATACTTGGTGGTGAGAGGAAGAAAGGGCAGCTCATCAGCTTAGGTGGAATAGGACAGAGAACATACTTGGTGGTGAGAGGAAGAAAGGGCAGCTCATCAGCTTAGGTGGAATAGGACAGAGAACATACTTGGTGGTGAGAGGAAGAACGTGGAAAAGGATCATGAATACAAGGTGTGACCATTTCATTCAATGGATGAAGTACAAATATGTGTAAATAATTGATATATAATGTGCAATAATTACTATCTATATGATTTAGATCATATGCTTGGAAATCACTGTAGATAAAACCTATTATATTCCACATACTAAGAACCTTGCTCTACGATTGGTCATAATTAAATCATGTGATGACAGATAGTTCGCCCATCATTGCTGGGAGAAGCAAAAAGTTCATTACACTGTGTAGATAAGCTACTATCTACACAGTGCAACTTACTTTCACTGAAGATAGAAGTCCTATCTACACAGTGCAACGCACTTTAATTGTATACGCTGCATTTTACTCTCCTCTTTAAGCGCTTTTAGTGTTAGTACGCGAACTTTGGTCAGGCGCGAACTATATGGTCACACCACCATACTGCATGCACTGTATGTATCGTACACCGTTTGCTAGCTGTTAATTGATGACTTGTTGCTCTAAAATGATGGAAGAAGTGAAATGTTTCCGATGTGGAATATTATACAAATAATACACATCAGTGAGGGCATTAGTAAGAATTAACCACACGAGGTACCTTTGGAACAGTCTAACACGCCTGAGGCGATAGCAAGTGTGGGTAATTTTACTAATGCCCGAACAAAACAATGTGTATTATTTGTTTTATAAGATTATGTTTTATTTGTTTTATAAAATGATGTTTTCTAACATGATTTTGATAATGACAGGTCATTACCCAAATTACGCGTGATTACGCGTTAGGCAAAATAAATGCCTGGTCACGTGTACGCTTTCAACTAATCATTTGATTAGGATCCACGTCATCATCTTATAAAAAGCAAATAATCACCTTTTGGTTTCAGGCGATGGCAAACTATCACTTCCTCGGCGATCTGAATGTATACGCAGTGAATCTTTCCTCAGCTTTGCTTCTGAAAGATAGCTACATTCAGATCGCCTCGGAAGTGATAGTTTGTCCCATCACCTTCACCAACGGTAGTTATTTGCTTAATATCACCAAATTTAAGAAAAAATAATAATCAGTACTGTATGCATGCAACACAATTTAGATGTGAAGTAATCATCTTTTGGGGGATAAATACTTAATTGGACATGCATTATTAATAAACAAGCATTCAAAAGATATTAGTGTGTGTATCGCAGTGGCTGCCTTGCTAAAGCCAGGGTAATAATTTGGGCAGCGCCAGGAGCGTCACAACGTGACGGACATGTGCGCTATATAAGAAGCCACCATTATTATTATTATTATTATCGGGGAGGGGGTGGGTGATTTCCATAACACTTTTGGGATAAATACTTAATTGCACATGCATTATTAATAAACAAGCATTCAAAGGACATTAGTGTGTGTTTCGGGGATGGGGGGAGAGGGGGTGGGGGGGGGGGGAGGGGTGGGTGATTTTCATAACACTCTGAAATTTTTTGATAGTAACTTTGTAGGATGCCAAATCAAGATGCCACCAACCGTAGTTTATATATTTATATATATATATATATATATATATATATATATATTCTTAATCCTTTAACAATTGGAATATATATTTACCATCACACTTTTTTTCTTTGTCTCTGCCTGATAAGGATGCGGGATGTGTTCTGTGACGTCTATATCCTTGAAGCATGGGATATGCTTGGACAGTATCCGTTCAATCATCACTTCATACTCATACCTGTGTGTATAATGAAGGGTCATTAACATGACAAGTTGTATTTAATCATGTATGATAGCAAAGCAAATTGTAAATTGTTACAAATTATTTTAAAATCTCTTTTATAACAAAGATTGTTTAAGTATACAATAGCAGTAATGATATTCCATTAAAACAGTTATGATAAAAAAGAACTTCAGAGATATTTCCCATGAAATTCAAATAAGTATTGTGTTTTATATACATGTATGTATATATATCATATGTCTTCATCAGAGATACGGTACCCTTCCACAATCAAACCAAGGAGATATATATTTCTGGGTAAAGGCAAGAGGTCAACATTTCTAAAACAAATTTTGACAAAAAATATTATTTGGGATCCAATGGCATAGAAATTCCCCTTCAAAAGCACTTCCATTTATTGAACACTTGTAAGCTATATAGGTAATTCAACGTGCTTTGTATGAGAGGCATGAACTGAAGTTTTCCTCATACCGGTATTTATACACATGAGAGGGAGATGATCGGGAAAGAAAGAGGGAGATGATCGGGGGAGAAAGAGAGAGAAAGATAGAGAGAAAACACAGGGAGGAGAGAGAGAGAGATACAGAGAGGGATAGAGAAAGAGAAACAGAGAGAGAGAGAGAGAGAGAGGGGGGGGGGGGGGGGGGGAGGGAGGGGGGGGGGAGACCACTAAGTATATTTACCTTAGCATGTCGTTGTCTTCAGTAGTGGGGATGAAGATATCTTGAGATATGTTTGATAGCTCTTTCAAGGATGGAGCCTCATCACTAAGGTTGAAGCATGACACACGGTCTATAGCTGCATGAGACCGCACCAAGTTTAGCTGACCTGAATAAAACGGTGTCCTTGAAGGCCACAGACTCACATTGTCAAATGTCAATGTAAATCCAAATGTTGTTGTGGTCGTGTCATCAATGTTGGCACCTGTCAGGGAGGAACAGGTTCAAAACTAATCTAAAATGATATAGACCTGTGCTTCTGACATGTAACATTTTTCTGATTTAACTTGTATGTAAATTAAAGGCCGGCTGTATTAGTTTGGCCGAGAGGAGTTAGACCACCCAGGAAGGTCACTGACAGGTGGCTATCTCATCAACTCAGCTCTCAATTAACATAAGAAAAAGAGGATCATGGGGGACTGATGGTCACCGATTAGGCATTATTTTCTATATATAGAGGGAGCAAGTAGTACTATGGGCCTTTAAAGAAGTATTTTCTTGAACCTGTAAACAAGCAGTGTATTTCTATTTGTAAACATGTGTCCTATACTGTATACACTAGTTAGTATACACCAAGGGAAAATGTGCCAAACACAAAAACTATGAAGATGTTTTCATCCATTGTTTATTTCTGGAGATTTTCTAATAAAATGATTTCCAAGATATTTTACATTTTTCGTTCTCGATTCCAGATGTGAAATACTAAAAAAGACATTCTTTGTCAAATCATAGTTGTCAAAAGCTAGACTTTGATAAATGCACGCACATCAGTTTAGCAATCGAGTCAAATTTCAGCTAATCATACAACTCAAGAAATTACATCAAATAAAAATAGGTATCCTGTCATGATAATAGTAATCCGTTTTTTTATAAGGCGCAATACACCGATCCAACGGTGTGCCCAAGCGCTTTACAGATATATTATTACCCCGGTCATCGGATTCAAGCTTACCCGCACACAATGTGTGCACATTTTCCACTCCCTGGGGAGCATTCCAGCCAGTCGCCATTTTACAGGCGCACACTTGCTCGTTCAACCACATGAACGTTCACATCCTACCGGGTACCCATTTAACACCTGGGTGGAGAGTAGCAAGTGCAGGTAAATATCTTGCCAAAGGATATTAGTGCCGTGTCGGGATTCGAACCCTCAACCTTCCCATCTACAGTCAAGCGCCTTAAACCACTCGACCACGACACTCCCATGATAGAAATGTTCTTACAATTGAAGGTTGAGCTATCAGGGTCAGGTTGGAGTGCATCGATGTTATGAGGACCTTCGTCCACTGGAGATGATACAAGGGGGGTCACTTCTTCAGGGGTTTCTTGAACTATATAGAACATAAAATAACAGCAGTGATTCATTGTCATTTAATAATCATAACATGCTGCAAAGTTTCACTTTATAGCATTTACCCTAAAATACACACATTTAGTATTTTCTCTCTCTCTCTCTCTGAAGTTTCATATTTTTAACCATCCCAGGCTCTGTATGATATGTCTGTTCTTGTAATTCAGAATCATGTAATCAATTTCTTTAACTTTCACAGTCACGGATGGGTCTCATACTATTTTAGTGGCTTTCGGAACAAAACTTATTTTGACTAATTAATTTCCTTTCCTACGTACCTTCCTCCCATCCACCTTCATCCTCCCATTCTTCAGCAGGAACCAGTCGTTTCTTTGCCCTTGTGGATCTCCTCTTAATATCTGCGATTTGCAGTTTCTGGTGATGAATGGTAGTGTCAAATTCACCCCTCAAAGTGTCTATGCAATTTGTGGTGGTCCCAATGTTGGTGCATAAACCCAGCCTAGACAGCCTCTCGAAAATCTGTATCAAGAAATTAAGAAAATATCCCTGAAATATATGAATGCAGCACTGTCAAGCAGGGTCATGCAGGGTCAATGAGAGGGGAGCCACTATCAACCTAGCTAGGCTGCCCCCTCTTTTAGTAGACGCTATACATTCCATAATGCTTACAATATCAGAAAATACTAGGGATTCGGTACTCAATCGCAAGCATCCCCCCCCCCCCCCCCCCCACTTCCGCAGCTCCAGACAATGAAAGACACGACTCTTTCTCTTCTGCACTTTCTTGAGTCTGCAGAATAAGGATATTTCAGGATCAATCGCATTACTAATACATATGATATTTCATGCCATCTTTATGACCCCAAATGGTGGTCAGGGGGGGGGGGGGTACTTTTGGAATACTATTTCAAATTCCCCCAGAGCGCCCCTTTTCATTTATAGTAAGTACGTACCCCTTCCACCTGTAATAATTAAGTGTCCTTTTCCATCTCTGATGAGTTCCCCTTTACTTTGACACAGTATGTCCCCTTTTCCTTTCTAATAAGTGCACAAAAATTATCGTAACGACTAAATTCTGTGATTTTCGCCCCCCAAAAATGATTAATTCACCTGTCTCTTTGTTCCTGCAAACCACATCAACAATCCAATCAACTCCTGAATGAATTTGTGTTTTCTTGGATCACGGGTGTAGAGGAGTTGGGATGCTGCCATGGTGATTCTCACATTGGTTTCTTTACTGGGCCCCCTGCTGTCCGTTATTGCTGATAGAACTTTCATCATTGTTGGGCAATTTTCTTCAGACGTTGATTTGTTTTTCTCCATGAAAAGCTCTCATAACTCTTTGCTTTATTGGTGTCATTGATTTCGAAGATTGACTGATTAGATTTGATTTCAGTATTGATTTGTTGACATACTGAATTTATCATCATGTTATTAAAGGAGCTTGAAGACTTCATTTTTTTCATCATTTGCTTATACCGCCCAGCTGCCAGGTGGGCCGCAGCTTGGGGGAGGAAGGTATTGGTATATTTCTGTGAGAAGAATAGAGAGATAACATACATATATGTTTTTATATATCTGTTGCTAATTATATGGAACATATGAATATGGGATTGGAATGACAAACAAGGGAAACGCAATTCGATATGATAAAAAAATTGAGGTTGGAACATTATTTATAGGCAGGGTGGCCCATTAGCAGGCCCCCAAAAATGAAATCCTCTGAATATAATCACATTTTGAAGTGAATATTGACTAAGAATCATCAGAAGAATTATTTACTATTCTTTTGTCAACTCTGTTTGTTGCTACGGCAGGCACCCAGTGAAAACAAATTCGTTTGGTGAAATTATGAAAATGCAAGCACTACTTTAAACAAACAGAACTTTGTCATACCTTGCTCATTTTTCCTGATTGAGGTGTCATATGAGAGAGCAGAAACTCAACTTTCTAGAAATGTGATTTTCTCCTTAAAATTCAAATACAGTCCGCCAAATGAATTTTTTGTTTCCTCTCTTCAAATTCATTTTAATCACTCATGCGTGAAATATGCATCATATGAGTTGCATCAAATGAAAGAGGAGGTTCTAAGCTTTCCAAATATGTGTCACTTAATAATTATAAATGTGATTAAGTTAATATTAAAACAACGATAATTCTCGGTTTTGTTTTTTCTGGAAACACTGTACATGTAGATCTTGTGGGGAAAAATGTGGGGAAAGATGCCCACTCTTACATTATTTTGTGGCCCTGCCCAGTTGCCCCCCACCCAATTTATCCTGGTGCAGCTATAAATGTTATGCTTTTACTGTGAAATAAACAAATAGAAACTCTAACTTACCCGTTTCTTGGGTGGGTCTCCGGGGGTCTCTGCCATGGGCTCAGTCTGGGTCTCTTGGGTATTTTGTTGGGGCGTTTGAGTAAGATTTCTTCTCTTTTGAGGTGGAGAGGCTGGCGGAGAAAGACATCGTTTAATCTTCTGCCCAAGGTAGGTGCTGCCATCACTTATATTCTGAAGGCTAGAGTGTGATTCCTCTATTTCTGTCTTTGATTGTGATATTTTGCCGATCAACTGGGAACAGATTTTGCATATGCGATACTTTCTCTCTTTACCAGGGCTTACAACAATTCCCATTGATTTGAGTCCATCGACCGAAGATACACCTCTCCCCCTGATTATGGCATTTAATGTTGGTCTTTTTAAATCCGTTCTTAACTCAGCTCCACAGTTGCAACAATGACCATCCATAATTGCATCAAAATATTGGTAAATCTGGCAGAAAGAAAGAAAGAAATTATATTGATTATTATAGGCCCGGTCTTTAATTAAAGTTGATACTCTAAGCAAATAAATGTCCCTTAATTTGTTACCTACGGCAAGTATATGTTATTTTTAAGTTTTTCAATTACTTAGTATATCACAAAAAATTCTGTCTACTCGAAATCCTCAATTGAAATGTCTAAAATATCCGCCTCTCTTTGCATAGAAAATCAGTCACGACGCTGGTCTACTATTTATGACCTCACGTCCGGGAGAGAGTATATTCACGTACCCGGATGTTCCATAGCAAACATGTGCAGAGTGATACGATTTTCTGCATATTTTTGTTTCAAAGGCTGAAAAGTCTAATAAATCATAATTCTATGTACAATTCTTTACCTTCCCCTAGTACTTCATAGTATTAATATCAATTCCCTTTTTAAAAATTATGACATATACATGCCAACGATGTGCTATTAGTCGATATTTTCACCATGTAATTTTTGTTTTGGTGTTGAAATCGGCCCAGGCACGGAGTGAACAGTAGCTGTCTACCCATGCACAGTTCATTACCAACAGTAGCTGTCTACCCATGCACAGTTCATTACCATACACTAACAGCGATCTCCCGATGGTTTCTTCTTCCTTTTTTCCCATGTCTTTCGCCTTCCTTGGCCCTGAAGATCCTTCATCTACCAATTCTGACACCGGTAGTCAGGAGCAAGTCTTTGTTAGTTGTTTTTCTTAGCTGGCAACGTCGCTTTCATTCTCTTGCAATTGCCGATAAACATATAACTAGCGCACGTACGTTCCATCACAAGCAAGCAGCGCCTAGAGCAGCGGCTTGGTGTTACCTCCCGATTCTGCTCGCTCCACGAACGTTCCTGCAAGAGCCGCATCACTCGCCAAAAGATATCATAGAGGAAGCGCGCTTGCATGCATGATCTCGTTCAAGTTTGATATTTTACAACATAAAATGTTTAACTGGTACTGTATCCTTTTTTGAGGCAGTCACACACATCTATGATAAGCACTATCATAGTTCTAGACCTATTCGTTTTACAAAACTGCTCATGTACATCTGATGACAATATAATGCATCCGCCTATTCATAAGTGCACGATTTAACTTTAATTCCTAAGCAGTAAACTCGTCTTAAATCTCTACCAAATAGGTGAATATGAGGATATAAAATGAAATCAGCGACTGGAAAATGTTGCTTCGTTATTCTTCATTCAAATGAAAACAGAAAATCCATCAAATATACTCCTTAACAACAACAAATCTAAGCTCTGACAGGATAGCATTTACGTAGGGATATCACTGCCATTCACTCTCGCTGAGCCCATGACTCCCGTTCGTGACGTCACGGATAGAGGCGCGACTCTACGTGCACTTCCGGGTTTCAGACTTAGATATTTTGGTAGAGTTTACTCGAATAAATTCATTATTCTAAACTTGTTTTGTCGGGTGGACACAATTTGGTGTTATTATGGGGGTTAAAAGCTTTCTATTTATGTAATTATCTCAGTATTTGGGATTGTCTTAGAGTATCAACTTTAAGCAAAGATAAATGTTCATGAGACATAAAACTTTGGACTAAGATTCTACATAAGATTGCACACATAGTATTGTTGTGTTTATAAGGAAAGATCATGGATTACAAGCATAAACCAATCATACATGTATGTCAAAAAATAAAGTCCTCTCCGAATTTTAGTCTAATCTCCAAAACACTGATATATGGTTAACTATTCCTAAAAACTTGTAACTATAGAATCACAGTATTGTCCAGGTACATGTACCTTCTGATAGTAAAGTTCAATGTGATTCCAGTTTTCAGTACAAGTCTTAAAGTGAGGGAGAACATAATTTCTCTACGATGGGTGATTGAAGATCTATATGCAGATCATAAATGGGTGCTTACAGGATAAAATATGTTCTAATAAACCTTAAATAGATCCAGTTTCATTAATGCCATGAAATAACTAATTATATTTGTATCAGGCAGTTCCAACTGCATGTCAAAAATAATGTCCTCTCCGAAATTGTCCTCTCCGAATAATTTTTGACGCCACATACTGGTATCTCAAAAACCATTTATCCTTTTATTCTGGAAGTTGGTATGCAAAAGCACCCTTGCCATGTGTAGCTGTGCAGTATAAAGGGTCAAACTGCTCTGTGATCTTTTTAATCAGTAACTTCATGCTGTCAGGCCATCATTTTGTGGTATGAAAAGATGCAAAACTGATTTATTTTTTTTCATGAATAAAACTGCTTTGCACTCTAAATATTGAGTTGTATTCTGATTTCATATCAAGTTATCAAACTATGCCATTCACATTCACCCAAAGAAACAATAACAAAAAAATTCTGCAAAATGTCATCAGGTGACACTTGACGCTATTTTTGTCATTAAGGACATGTTTCATGGTTGGAAAAAAAAAGTTTGACACTTGTAGCCCTGAAATTGTACAGACTTTACCAGTATCAAGTATACAACACACAAACAAAAATTCAGAATAATCAAAAGAACTTTTTTTCTTCACCCCAAGTGAGACAAAGTGTGTACCCTGATTAGAATTCACCTTTCTTCCTTCTACTGTACTAACCCTCTGACATACAAAAAATCCTGGAAAAATTCTCAAACCACAGAGATATCTATGGTTTTCTTTGAAGGTGTCATGGTGCAACACCCTCTAACAGTGATTAACAGTAAATTCTACCAACCATTTTTGAATTTTCCCAACCGTCTTTCCATGAAAAAAAAGACATAAAACAGGTTACAGTATTCAAAATCTTTCAACACTTTTATGTCTGGAATGGTATGTAGAGCCAATTTATTGCTTTAAGACAATTTACATTCTCCTAAAATACATAAATTGTAATAATATAGTTGGGAGGATTAAGGAATCGATTAGATCAGTTTTTCCCAATTTGTATCATTAATAATGGTCCGTTTTACCGTTTTCATTCAAATTTTCAGATTATCTTTAATTGTATATCTAGCATTGAAGTCACTACCTTAGCACTACCGGTACTTTCTCTCATAACAATGTTAAAGGTGAAATTCAAAGAAAATCACAATATGTCAACTAATGTATCACTAGAAACTGGTAAGCTAACAGATGCCCATCGTACAAGGTTTAGGTCAACTACATATCGGGTGATTTATTAAAATACAAATACAACCACCTCCATAACAGCTGGGATATACGAGAGATTCACCAGAAAAATAATGATGTTTTAATGACGTCACTATATGGACCAATACCGCCCAAGCAGACGACATCCCATAAAGAATGAACATAATTGCAAAGCTTTTATTTGTCAAATTGTAATGAGTTTAGTGTATATAAATAAAATGGCATGTCAAACCATTCAAAATGGGATATGACCCGATTCTGATAACTAAAATCTTTTGCTTAAATACACAGGATAGGGGTTAATTAACAATCAAAGAAACCAGACTTTCAAATTGAAAACCCCCAGGAATGATATTAAGGACGGCATTTGTTCCCTCTTGAAACGACGAACATACAGCGGTGTGTGCAGCTGAATATACAATGGCGTCTTATTTTGTTTACAAGCGACAGATTCCTTTTTTTTTGCATCGCTGCATTTGTCATCAAAATAAAACTATGCGCGGGTTTAGAGTGAGGCAATAGATTATACAATTAGCCTGGCGGTAGTGAAGTAAGAGAAAGAACTCAAGAGAAGATGAAAACACAGGCACTGAAAATGTGTGAGATGTCATGGGACATCGTCTGCTTGTGCAAATCATGTCCATACTGTGATCTCACACATCTCAGCAGCGTTCGGAGAGCTATTCAGGTGCTATGCCGGGGGTATATTTAAGCGTTTTGTAATTTATAATAATCATTACTTCGAATGTTTCCAAGCATTGAATTTTGATTACCTTGTCGAATCAAAGTTTCAACTTTGCAATAATGAAAATAAAGTTAGTTTTTAAAATCAATGAATATCTACTTTAACATTTTACCAAGTCCCTTTAACTATTAATATAAGCACTAGAAAATTTAGCCCCCAAAACACTAGCTGCTTTGGAGTAAAATTGAATATCAAAATTTCAAATAGTGCTTATATAATACGCCTATTCAATTGTAGCTGCGACCATGAAAATCTCAGAACATGTAGACTAGTTGCGATGTATAATTTCCAAACGGAAATAGCCAATCGGTCGATTTTAGTCAATTAAGAAACATTGTGTCATGGCTTAATTAATATCTTGACCTTGAGAGGGAGCTATACAACACAAAGAGTTTAATATTTACAACGTCATAACTTTAGACTCAATCTCAACCGCGACAAGGATCACTAAATATTGTAGGATCGCATATATGCTTGCAATATGTTCATTTGCACCAAATTCATGGCCCCAACAGTGTGAGTCAAAAAAAAGTTTACACCTCTCTATTATATCATTTTGTGTGGTATGTGTTCACACTTGGATGAACAGGAAGCATTGTTTGCGAGAGTACAAAAATCGACTTGCGGCAAAGTTGCTTAGACTAGATCTCTAGACTAGCTATGTGATGTAATAAAACAATTGGGATTTGGGTATTAAATCGTTTTTTGCAGATCCAAATAACATCCCTTACAACCAGTGGCGTAGACAGGTTCGTACACCTGGGGGGGATGACTCAGGGGCGGATCTAGCTTTTTGCTAATGGGGGGGGGGGTTGACCAATAATGACGATGCGGAGCATCGTCCACGAGCCGCAAAGCGGCGAGCCGATTTTTTTTTGGGTGTTTATTTGAACCCCGTAAGTGATGTTTTCCTGGCATCTATTAACACAATGGAGACCATAAAAAGCAGTGCATGATAACGTCTTTTTAAATCAAGTAACAGTTAAATACACAGTTATATCCAGAGTTATCATGTGTTTGGTTAAGTTACCAGATGAGTTGAATATCTTCTCACAATATTTGCACTTGAAAGGGTTTCTCTCCAGCGTGCGTTCTTTTTTCTTTCTTTTTTTCTTTTTTTTTCTTCATTTTTTTCCTTTTTTGTTTGTTTGTTTTTTGGGCCGCCCAAGGGGGGCGGGTTAAACCCCCTAACCCCCCCCCCCCCCGTAGATCCGCGCCTGTTTAATCTTGTGGTTATCTTGTGGTTTCCAAACCACAAGATAACCACAAAATACTTGTAAGATTTTCTTTTTTTTTAGCGTCTGAATTGGCTTTCACCGTGTGAATGCGGCTAATAACAATAAACACAATTACAATAATGATGAGGATTATTATTATCATCATCATAATTATTATTATTATTAATATTATAATTGTTATCATTATTATTATTACTATTATTATCATCATTATGACTTATTAAGTAAGCAAATATCATTCCCCAAAACCTGGGGGGGATGATTGTACATGCCATCCCCCCCACCTTGTGAGGTGGGGGGGATGCATCCCCCTCATCCCCCCCATTGTCTACGCCCCTGCTTACAACATTAATCATGCCACACATATCAACGAACATGTACATGTATGCGCGTTTGTGTGTGCGTGTGTGACTTTGCGATCTACAAAAAGCATATATGCAATGCATTTCATTTGATACATTCAATTCATTCTCTCACTCCGCTAATCCAACATAGAGTAAAGTACCCGGTTTTCGGCCACTTAAGACAAAATCCTATTTATTGGACTCTTTACTTCCTATTTATTATCATTTCTTGTTCAAATCATGAAGCAAATATTATTATTATTTAAACAAAAAAAGAATCCCAAAAAAAAATCACGAATTGCCATGACAATATTCATTTCAATTTTCACTGTTTTGGAGCCGGTTATCGGCCGAGCGTTTCAGTTTACGGCCGCATGTACAAAGTCAATAGGAAGCGCTCGCGCGCGCCGTGCGTTTCTGCGCTGATGTATAGCACAAGCGGGCGGAGCAAGTATCCCACCCCGGAGCTCCCGGGTGCTCGCCTGGCCGAATACAGGCACAGCGGTGATCGGAAGTTGGAATCTGAATTAGACAGACATATCGTGTGTGCGTCGCGGTGTGCGGCTGCATTGATTTAATACATGCGATGAGATACTTTTGAGCTTGCGACCAGCACAAAATCGGGCTCTATATCTGAAAAATACTTGAAATAAAGCTCATTTTATGGTACCCATATTTCTTACATACACGCGTAAGAAACTCGATTTTTCAGATTTGGGTAGCGGGACCGCCGATTACATCGCTAAAATGTGATATTTTAGGATATATTTTTCATTGCAAATGTGGTTCTTCAGTGACACTGGCATGGTATGGTATGTGTGGGATATGTGTTATGCTATTATGCGATGTATTTTAAAGTGATTGTACCATGTATCCAACCAATTGGCCGAAAACCGGAGCTGACCGATTACCGGGTACTTTACTCTAATACATGCTGTAGGCATCACTTGGCACAAGTCGATTTTTGCACTGTTCATCCAAGCATTAATTAACACATACCACACAAAAATGGTACCTAATGATTTGGGATAAAACACTCTTTCATTAAGATGTATAATAATCTACTGTTCATAGATCTAGATGATTTTTAAAATAATTAATGATAGTCTAATAATCTTTTAAAGTCCACTCCAAATTTTATTAAGTTAAACCGAAAATGGAAATTCTTTTTGTCCAATTTTCTAGATGTAAACTTTTGTTTGACTCACACGGCCTTAGATCTAGTCAACTTGTACTTTAATATAACCCATTGCATTATTAAAAATCGTCGTAGATCTAGGTCTAGGCCTAGATCTAGATCTAGAGCTAGATCTATCCCAAGCCAGATCCAGGAAGCTCTGATGCGACGCCGACGCTGAAGCTTCCATGAGTTAGATCTATTCTAGATTAAAAGAGTAGAATACTAGGCCTAGACCTACTAATAAGTAATAATAGACTCTAACATTAGACCGAAAGCTTCAGTCTCTATAATCGACGATTATAGAGACTGAAGCTTTCGGTCTATAACATTAGATCTAGAATCTAGATCTAGGCCAGGGCCTTGGCATTAAATTAGGGGGAAACCCCAGTGTATAGCGATCCACCTGCACACCCCAATCGGGACCGGATCGAGACTCGGTCACTGCACTGCTAACTCCAGCTCAGCTCCAGGCCAGCTAGGATGGGAGCTCCTCCACCGACGCCTGTCCTTAGGCGCCGGAGCTCCCTGGAGTTCGGCCACTGCAAACTAAAAATATGCTGCAATCGTCGACTAGTCGACGATTGCAGCATATTTTGATATAGACCTAACCTAGAATAGATTAACATATGCATGTGATGTAGACCCTAGGCATAATTTAAATTAATAATTATCTTTATTGATGTTCTGAAGTAAAATATAAACTTACAGAACCAGAAAATATACAGCCAGAACATGTATTTGAAGCACGGGCTTGGCCTTGGGTTTCACAATCCGAACAGAAGTGAACAGACATTATCGAAAATGACAGCCATGTCAGCTCGCCTAATGTCAGCCCGCCCCCTTACAAAGTCGCCCACAATTGGTCATGTCGCCTCCCGATTTTTTTGGCCGATTTTGGGATTCTTGGTCAGCTCGCCCCCATTTTTTTGGTCAGCTCGCCCCCTAATTTGTTGTTTTAATTTGATGTCTTTTACAAGTCAAAGTCAAGCCATTTTTAGTTCCTGGCATCTCAGTACTATGATATTACTAAATATTGAACATTTTCCATTGTAACTGCATATTTTCGAGGATATTTGCATCTAAGTTTCCACCAGCTTACGTATATAGTGCGTCTTTTTCAGCTAAACGGCGTCGTCGACGTTTTCCTTGAAATTGTTTTTCAGGCAATATGGTCGCAAAAGTTCAAAAGTTTGACGTTTTCTAACAAACGCCATTAGGGTCCATTTCGGAAAAAGTGCGAGTCATACGCCATAGGCTCATTTAAGAAAAGGTGCGATACGCCATTATAGGGTCCATTTAAAAAAAAGGTGCAATATTCAGAGGTTGATGGACACGGGTGGGTAGCACTTGTGTATGAGAGTGATGCCCCCCCCCCCCCCCCCCTGGTGGAGGCGGCCCTCCCGGGGGCGATAGAGGGCACAGTTCCCATCACTTTCTCAAGTACCCCAAAAGTGCCCTTTTTACTTTGACAAGTGCCCCTATAATTTAAACACGTGCCCCTGTCCCTTCGACAAGTTCCCATTTTCCTTTACAATAAGACAGTGTCCATTTTTTATGAATTCTCATAAGTGCCCTAGCTGTTTCAATTTAGTGCCCTTTTCAGGTACGGTCGAGATAGTGCCACTTTTCACTTTTGATAAGTGCCCCATAATTCACCTCTGATAATTGCCCTATTCAAATCTGAGAAGTGCCCCCTTTTACTTTGACAAGTGCCCTTTCATGGTCTTAAACTGACTGGTTTGCCTAAATTAAACAACAACAACAACAGCAACAAAAACAAGCAACATCAACAGCTGTACGTCCGGTCCACGTGTGCGTTCGATCGCGCGCGATTTCTGGCTGTCATTTTCGATAAAACGACCGTTCGTTCATTCGTTCATTCACTTTATCTTTATTCTTTATTCTTTATTCTCAGTTTTCTTATGAAGACTATAACTGATTTTCTTATAAAATTGAAGATATTTATGGCGTATATATTCATTACTGAATGAACGCCACTAAACATTTACCAACATTAAACAACAACAACAACGTTCATTCACTTCTGTTCCTGGATTGTGAAATCCAAGGCTAAGGCAAGCCCGTGCATTAAAGGTATTCTGGCTGTATATTTTATGGTTCTGTAAGTTTATATTTTACTTCAGAAGATCAATAATTATTTATTTAAATTATGCCTAGATCTAGGCCTAGGGTCCACATCACATGCATATGTTATTCTAGGTTATAGTCGACGATTAACGATTGCAGCATATTTTTAGTTTGCAGCACACATTGCAGCTCGATTGCTGGTTTTCAGACCTCCGCAGTCCCGTCCATCATAGCCATGATGGGCATGCCCACCAGGGCCCTGTAGGGAGGGAAGCCATGAAGCCGACATTAATGTTCTCACCAGATGCACCCTACTTCTTCGTACTCTCCAGTTTACATGTCTTCTTCTGCACAATGTCTGGCTTCTTTTACTTGCACGCATCACGCACTCACACACTACCACTATTACTCCACCCTGGACAGCTGTCAACGTAGCTTTTTGGGTGCAACAAATTCAAGATTCAAGATTCAAGACATAGGAGCATCACTATCCTGGCTGTGTAGTAAAAGCTGTGCTTTTGATTCTCAACATTTCAAAAACCACTGTACAAAACTCAACTGATTTCACTCAAAATCGGTACTTTAGTGACTATTGATGACACCTAAATAGCAGTAAAATACATTTTTTTAAACTTACTGATGTTAAAAAGAATAATTTAAAAATTCAAATTGTAAGTCTAGTGTCAAACTTTGCTTACAGCTGCATCGACATGATTGCGATATTGTGTGGTGTGTGTATTTGTGTATAGACTTCTAGGTCCCTGCCTCACAGCATGTATGCAGTGCTAGAGGTCAATACGCATAAGCATTGACTCTCTTAGACCGAAAGCTTCAGTCTCTATAATCGTCGGTTGTTCCACTGAGACTACGTCTGGCTCCACTAGACCTCCGGTTATAGAGACTGAACGACTGCCTATGCCAGCCTGTGTTGAACTTATTCCGCTAGATTTTAGCCGCTAGGCCCCTCCCACAAACTTGCCACGGCCGTATTGTTATGCCCCCAAAATCCCCCAAAATGTCATTTTACCTCGTTCATTTCCAATTTTAAATTAGGCCTAGGCTATAATACATCGGTTCCACTTACTAACTTGATTGATATAATCCGTTTAATGGTCCCTTTTAAGGAAATTATCGGTCAAAATCGACATCCATGTTGAAAATCTTGCAAGCCGTGTTAAACTCTCGCTGCCGTCTTCTTCTTCTTCTTCTTGATTTGTTTTTGTTTGGCAATCAGTCACAGTTGACTATTTTTGCCACACACTATTTTATGAATTATTTATATATATACATATATGTACAATTTCATGTCATAAATGACTATTTTTAGGATTCTTTCTCTTTCCATCCTCTTTCCATCCTCTTTCCTTCCTCTTTTTTTCTTTTTAGACTCTATAACTTTTTTTAGAGAGAAAATTCAATAAATTAATAATTTTGGAAAGAGACGACGGCCTAGCAAGTTGTGAATGAAAAACGCCTATAAACTAAAACTAAACGTACGTACTTGTGTTTACGCGCACGTGCGCGTTCAAATATCACCTCACGTATGCACATGTGTACTTCGCACTTACCCCCACCCTTTTTAAAATGCCATCTTACCAGTCTTTGAGGTATATTTCGCAGACTTTCGGTTTTAACCTAGGTCACTCCGGCATAGGTGAGGGGGTGCCAGCTAGCATGTGATGTTGGAGGTGATCACCGAATTGTTAGAAAAAGTAAATGGTCAAATTAGTTACAAGTATTGTGGGCTTTATTGGTGCAAGAAAAAAAAAAAAAAAAAAAAACCTCAACAACAATTTAATTGTTTTGATACAGCCGCTTTGTTCTTAAAACGAAGCGAACTATTGCTTTTTGTTTAACTCTCAATCTCTCAATCTCTCAATCTCATCCCTTCTAGTCTACGCCGAAGGCAAAATGATTATGAAGGAAAAACTGTGCGCCATCTACACGTTCGTAATGGCGTTATCACAGTTTTTCCTTCATAATCATTTTGCCTTCGGCGTAGACTAGAAGGGATGAGATTGACGGCAGCGAGAGTTTAACACGGCTTGCAAGATTTTCAACATGGATGTCGATTTTGACCGATAATTTCCTTAAAAGGGACCATTAAACGGATTATATCAATCAAGTTAGTAAGTGAAACCGATGTATTATAGCCTAGGCCTAATTTAAAATTGGAAATGAACGAGGTAAAATGACATTTTGGGGGATTTTGGGGGCATAACAATACGGCCGTGGCAAGTTTGTGGGAGGGGCCTAGCGGCTAAAATCTAGCGGAATAAGTTCAACACAGGCTGGCATAGGCAGTCGTCGTTCAGTCTCTATAACCGGAGGTCTAGTGGAGCCAGACGTAGTCTCAGTGGAACAACCGACGATTATAGAGACTGAAGCTTTCGGTCTATGACTCTCTTAGACCGAAAACTTCAGTCTCTCTAATCGTCGGTTGTTCCACTGAGACTACGTCTGGCTCCACTAGACCTCCGAAATACAAGGGTTCAAAGGTAGGTTCGCCACCCCCATTTTTGAAAAAATCTCAAAATTTGGTGGGCAGTATCTCCCAAACCCCTCACCCGATTAACCTCAAATTTGGGATTTGGTGCTGTGAGATCACACTCAACAAGTACACTAAGTTTCATCAAAATAAAAAATGGTCGGGTTAAGATTTTCAGATTTTTTGGGTGATTTGACATGGAATGACCCCTGGACGATACTCTGATTCTATATAGTTACAATACAAGTCTTAAGGAATAGTTAACCATATATCAGTGTTTTGGAGATAGACTATAGACTAAAATTCGGAGAGGACTTTATGTTTTGCCAAATGATTGGTTTATGCTTGTAATACATCTTTCCTTATAAACACAACAATACTATGTGTGCAACTTATGTAGAATCTTAGTCAAAAGTTTTATGTCTCATGAACATTTATCTTTGCTTAATTAAAGACCGGGCCTAGAATAATCAATATAATTTCTTTCTTTCTGCCAGATTTACCAATATTTTGATGCAATTATGGATGGTCATTGTTGCAACTGTGGAGCTGAGTTTAGAGAGGATTTAAGAAGACCAACATTAAAGGCCTTAATCAGAGGAAAAGGTGTATCATCAGTCGATGGACTCAAATCAATGGGAATTGTTGTAAGCCCTGGTAAAGAGATACAGTATCGCATATGCAAAATCTGTTCCCAGTTGATCGGCAAAATATCACAATCAAAGACAGAAATAGAGAAATCACACTCTTGCCTTCAGAATATAAGTGATGGCAGCACCTACCTTGGGCAGAAGATTAAACGATGTCATTCTCCGCCAGCCTCTCCACCTCAAAAGAGAAGAAACCTTACTCAAACGCCCCAACAAAATACCCAAGGGACTCAGACGGAGCCCATGGCAGAGACCCCCGGAGACCCACCCAAGAAACGGGTAAGTACTTAGAGTTTCTATTTGTTTATTTCACAGTAAAAGCATATCATTTATAGCTGCACCAGGATAAATTGGGTGGGGGGCGACTGGGCAGGGCCACAAAATAATGTAAGAGTGGGCATTTTTCCCCACAAGATCTACATGTACAGTGCGTCCCAGAAAAAACAAAACCGAGAATTATTGTTGTTTTAATATTAACTTAATCACATTAATAATTACTAAATGACACATATTTGGAAAGCTTAGAACCTCCTCTTTCATTTGATGCAACTCATATGATGCATATTTCACGCATGAGTGAATAAAATAAATTTGAAGAGAGGAAACCAAAAAGTCATTTGGCAGACGATATCTGAATTTTAAGGAGAAAATCACATTTCTAGAAAGTTGAGGTTCTGCTCTCTCATATGACACCTCAATCAGGAAAAATGGGCAAGGAATGACAAAGTTCTGTTTGTTTAAAGTAGTGCTTGCATTTTCATAATTTCATCAAACGATTCATTTTCACTGGGTGCCTGTCATAGCAACAAACAGAGTTGACAAAAGACTCAACTCCATTTCGTTGACAATCAGCCTTTCAAATTCCATGAAACTTGTACCCAAGGGTTATCAAGTATCACAAATCATATGACACAAATTCCAGGTCACAAGGTCAAAGGTCAGTAGATTTGGATTATGTTTTCACAACTTAATATGAGAAATAATATTTTTTTAAATGAATTTGTTCATATTTCATTTAAGTTATCGATCGTGGTACAATTAATAGTAAATAATTCTTCTGATGATTCTCAGTCAATATTCACTTCAAAATGTGATTATATTCAGAGGATTTCATTTTTTAGGCCTGCGAATGGGCCACCCTGCCTATAAATAATGTTCCAACCTCAATTTTTTATCATATCGAATTGCGCAATGCAGGCGAGACCGCCGAGAGCGTTTCCCTTGTTTGTCATTCCAATCCCATATTCATATGTTCCATATAATTAGCAACAGATATATAAAAACATGTATGTGTGTTATCTCTCTATTCTTCTCACAGAAAGATACCTTCCTCCCCCAAGCTGCGGCCTACCTGGCAGCTGGGCGGTATAAGCAAATGATGAAAAAAATGAAGTCTTCAAGATCCTTCAATGACGTCATGATCAATTCAGTATGTCAACAAATCAATACTGAAATCAAATCTAATCAGTCCATCTTCGAAATCAATGACACAAATAAAGCAAAGAGTTATGAGAGCTTTTCATGGAAAAAAACAAATCAACGTCTGAAGAAAAATTGCCCAACGATGATGAAAGTTCTATCAGCAATAACGGACAGGGGCCCAGTAAAGAAACCAACGTGAGAATCACCATGGCAGCATCCCAGCTCCTCTACACCCGTGATCCCAGAAAACACAAATTCATTCAGGAGTTGATTGGATTGTTGTTGTGGTTTGCAGGAACAAAGAGACAGGTGAATTAATCATTTTTTGGGGGGCGAAAATCACAGAAATAAGTCGTTACGATAATTTTGGTGCACTTATTAGAAAGGAAAAGGGGACATACTGTGTCAAAATAAAGGGGAACTCATCAGAGATGGAAAAGAGCACTTGATTAATACAGGTAGAAGGGGTACGTACTTACTATAGATGAAAAAGGGCAATCTGGGGGAATTTGAAATAGTAATCCAAAAGTACCTCCTCCCCCCCCCCCCCCCCCCCCCCCCCCGACCACCAATTGGGGTCATAAAGATGGCATGAAATATCATATGTATTAGTAATGTGATTGATCCTGAAATATCCATATTCTGCAGACCCAAGAAAGTGCAGAAGAGAAAGAGTTGTGTCTTTCATTGTCTGGAGCCGGGGAGGGGGGGGGGGGGGGGTGCATGCGATTGAGTACCGAATCCCTATTATTTTCTGATATTGTAAGCATTATGAAATGTATAGTGTCTACTAAAAGAGGGGGCAGCCTAGCTAGGTTGATAGTGGCTCCCCTCTCATTGACCCTGCATGACCCTGCTTGTCAGTGCTGCATTCATATATTTCAGGGGTATTTTCTTAATTTCTTGATACAGGTTTTCGAGAGGCTGTCTAGGCTGGGTTTATGCACCAACATTGGGACCACCACAAATTGCATAGACACTTTGAGGGGTGAATTTGACACTACCATTCATCACCAGAAACTGCAAATCGCAGATATTAAGAGGAGATCCACAAGGGCAAAGAAACGACTGGTTCCTGCTGAAGAATGGGAGGATGAAGGTGGATGGGAGGAAGGTACGTAGGAAAGGAAATTAATTAGTCAAAATAAGTTTTGTTCCGAAAGCCACTAAAATAGTATGAGACCCATCCGTGACTGTGAAAGTTAAAGAAATTGATTACATGATTCTGAATTACAAGAACAAACATATCATACAGAGCCTTGGATGGTTAAACATATGAAACTTCAGAGAGAGAGAGAGAAAATACTAAATGTGTGTATTTTAGGGTAAATGCTATAAAGTGAAACTTTGCAGCATGTTATGATTATTAAATGACAATGAATCACTGCTGTTATTTCATGTTCTATATAGTTCAAGAAACCCCTGAAGAAGTGACCCCCCTTGTATCATCTCCAGTAGACGAAGGTCCTCATGCCATCGATGCACTCCAACCTGACCTTGATAGCTCAACCTTCGATTGTAAGAACATTTCTATCATGACAGGATACCTATTTTTATTTGATGTAATTTCTTGAATTGTATGATTAGCTGAAATTTGACTCGATTGCTAAAGTGATGGGCATGCATTTATCAAAGTCTAGCTTTTGACAACTATGATTTGACAAAGAATGTCTTTTTTAGTATTTCACATCTGGAATCGAGAACGAAAAATGTAAAATATCTTGGAAATCATTTTATTAGAAAATCTCCAGAAATAAACAATGGATGAAAACATCTTCATAGTTTTTGTGTTTGGCACATTTTCCCTTGGTGTATACTAACCTAGTGTATACAGTATAGGACATATGTTTAGAAATAGAAATACACCGTACAATGAGAGCATGAAAATAAAACTGCTTGTTTACAGGTTCAAGAAAATACTTCTTTAAAGGCCCACAGTACTACTTGCTCCCTCTATATAGAAAACAATGCCTAATCGGTGACCATCGGTCCCCCATGATCCTCTTTTTCTTATGTTAATTGAGAGCTGAGTTGATGAGATAGCCACCTGTCAGTGACCTTCCCTGGGTGGTCTAATTCCTCTCGGCCAAACTAATACAGCCGGCCTTTAATTACATCTACATACAAGTTAAATCAGAAAAATGTTACATGTCAGAAGCACAGGTCTATAACATTTTACATTAGTTAGTTTTGAACCTGTTCCTCCCTGACAGGTGTCAACATTGATGACACTACCACAACAACATTTGGATTTACATTGACATTTGACAATGTGAGTCTGTGGCCTTCAAGGTCACGGTTTTATTCAGGTCAGCTAAACTTGGTGCAGTCTCATGCAGCTATAGACCGTGTGTCATGCTTCAACCTTAGTGATGAGGCTCCATCCTTGAAAGAGCTATCAAACATATCTCAAGATATCTTCATCCCCACTACTGAAGACAATGACATGCTAAGGTAAATATATTTAGTGGTTCCCCCCCCCCCCCTCTCTCTCTCTCTCTCTCTCTGTTTCTCTTTCTCTATCCCTCTCTGTATCTCTCTCTCTCCCTCCCTGTGTTTTCTCTCTATCTTTCTCTCTCTCTTTCTTTCTCAATCATCTCCCTCTCATGTGTATTAATACAGGCATGAGGAAAACTTCAGTTCATGCCTCTTATACAAAGCAGGTTGAATTACCTATGTAGCTTACAATTGTTCAATAAATGGAAGTGCTTTTAAAGGGAAATTTCTATGCCATTCGATCCCAAATAATATTTTTCGTCAACATTTTCTTTAGAAATGTTGACCTCTCACCTTTGCCCAGAAATATATATCTCCTTGGTTTGATTGTGGAAGGATGTCTCTAATGAAGACGTATGATATATATATACATACATGTATATAAAACACAATACTTATTTGAATGTCATGGGAAATATCTCTGAAGTTCTCTTTTATCATAACTGTTTTAACGGAATATCAACAAAAAAAATCTGAGTTTTTTTTCAATACAGATCCGATCAATTGATCTTATTTACTGGGCGTAAGCCACAAATATGTTTAAATAATTGAAATTTCTCCCAGAAAGCATTACATTTATAAAGTTATTGTCCTATTGCGGACTAATGAATATTAATAAGTCAGAATGAATCAGGAGAGCTTGGGTATTTGTTTCCAATTCATCGTGACTGTGCCATGGACCAGTGATGGCCTGGTGGTAGAGTCGCTGCCCAGCAAGCAGTAGATGCAGGTTCAAGTCCCGCTGGTTCTAAGATTTTTTCTGACTTGTTTTTCAATACAGATCGATCAATCGATCTTATTTACTGGGTGTAAGCCACAAATATGTTTAAATAATGCTATTGTATACTTAAACAGTCTTTATTATAAAAGAATTAAATAAGGAATTTAAAAATAATTTGTAACAAGTTACAATTTGCTTTGCTATCATACATGATTAAATACAACTTGTCATGTTAAAGACCCTTCATTATACACACAGGTATGAGTATGAAGTGATGATTGAACGGATACTGTCCAAGCATATTCCATGCTTCAAGGATATAGACGTCACAGAACACATCCCGCATCCATATCAGGCAGAGACTAAGAAAAAAAGTGTGATGGTAAATATATATTCTAATTATTAAAGAGGTAACAATATATATATAAACTACGGTTGATGGCATTTTGATTTAACATCCTACAAAGTTACTATCAAAAAATATTCAAAGTGTTATGGAAATCACCCACCCCCCTCCTCGATACACACACTAATGTCCTTTGAATGCTTGTTTATTAATAATGCATGTGCAATTAAGTATTTATCACAAAAAGATGATTACTTAACATATCTAAATTGTGTTACATTTATACTGATTATTTTTTTCCTAAATTTGGTGATATTAGGTTTTATCTAATCATTGCACATTATATATCAATTATTTACACATATTTGTACTTCATCAGTTAAATGGTCCTTATTCATGAATTGCAGTGCAAGATCCTTTCCCACGTTCTTCCTCTCACCACCATGTATGTTCTCTGTCCTATTCCAGCTGAGCTGATGAGCTACCCTTTCTTCCCCTCAACACCATGTATGTTCTCTGTCCTATTCCACCTAAGCTGATGAGCTACCCTTTCTGATACTCAACACCATGTATGTTCTCTGTCCTATTCCACCTGAGCTGATGAGCTACCCTTTCTTCCCCTCACCATCATGTATGTTCTCTGTCCTACTCCACCTAAGCTGATGAGCTACCCTTTCTTCCCCTCACCACCATGTATGTTCTCTGTCCTATTCCACCTGAGCTGATGAGCTACCCTTTCTTCCCCTCACCACAATGTATGTTCTCTGTCCTATTCCACCTGAGCTGATGAGCTACCCTTTCTGATATTCCACCAAATGTACAGGTACCTTTAGGAGTCCTACAAAAAGATGTAACAAACGTGTCAGATATGATAGACGTTCTGGAACATCTGCACAAGCATGTTCCAGGAAACAAGTCTCCGATACCAGTGATACTGTACGGGGACCAGCCGTCTTGTGAGAGGGTCCGAGATGCCATCGGTGCTCGTAGTAATGAAGATACACCGTGGAATCGCCTCGGCGGGTTACTACCATCCATACAGGAGTCGCATAAGTGCTTACTCTTCCTAGAGGTACCTATTTCCCATTTATTCTTGTTCTTGAAGTGTGGAAGGAAGCAAATTCTTAAGATCCTTGCTTAGTACCAAGCAGCATGCTCTCTAAGCATCTATTACCCCATTCACAGTGGTTTTGAAATTTGTAGCGGCGTTGTAGCGGAGCGGCGACACCGCCATAACACCGCTACAAATGCATTCACAGTAGAAAAGTTATCCCGCTGCAGCAGCGGGATAAATATCATGTACCCATTCACGCTGCAGCGGGTGATTTTTATTACCTACGTAACAAACACGTGTATGCATGGCTCATGACCCGCGAGTGACCCCGATATGACCGGAAATACTTCAGCGCAGGGTTTTCGATTGCTTGTCAAGTTGCTTTTTGTATCCTCGATCATATTACTTTTTAAAAAACTAGCATTTTTATTGCTTCCAGTCAGAATATTTTAATTTTTTGAAGTGTGAAATATTTTTATTTGGATAATTATAATATCTACATAATAATAAAATCAATTTGAATCCACTGGTTACTTTATTTCTATTTCACTTTATGTTCCCCATTGCTGGAGAAAAGAGGTCAGTGATAGGTAAGTAAACAAATCACACGTGTTTGTCGCGGTGTTATAGCGGAGAGCCTTCACACTGAGTAAATACCGCGACAGCAGCGGGACTGTCCCGCTGCTGTAGCTAGGCGAACCTAGCGATAGTTTGTCGCGGCGTTATCGCGAGGCGGTGTTATCCCGCGATAGTTTATAACGGGTCCGAGCCTTCACACTGAAGACAACACCGCGACAGCAGCGGGACAGTCCCGCTGCTGTCGCGGTGTTTGAGGCCACTGTGAATGGGGTATAAGTCACCTAAATAGTCAAACTGGATCCTGGTTCATAATCCACAGTCATCCTGTTCAATCAAATAGCCCCGATTGCAGACAGTTCCTCTATAAGGAGATAAAAAGTTCCATTGAATTTTGTAAATATCAAACTGAAGGGTATGAGAATTACACTATGCGATCAATTACCCTTGGACATGGACATGTATCAGGCCTTATAATTACCTGATTTAAATTGGTTTCCAGTTTTTCCTGATTTTTAAAATATTTTTCCCAATTTTGTTTTCTTCCCCCGAATCCCCCCGCTGATTTTATCTTTATTTTCCCTTTTTTCAGGGGGGGGGGGGTGGGTGGGGGGCGGGGGGGCAGGGGGGTTGGGGTTGAGGAGAAGACAAAAAACTTTTTTTTTTTAGTGCTTACTTTCACCTCTGAATCTGATGTATGCTTTCCTGGGACAATTATTTCCCCAGACAACTAGGTATGAACTATCCCCTGTATAATCACCACCTAAAATCAATTAGCCCTGAATTGTCTGAGATTAATGAATTTATAGGAGTATAATACAGCTGTCCAGAAGAAAAAATTATTGGAGGGGGGGGGGGGTTGAGAAGTGTCCTTACAGGAGTAGTTGTCCTGACATATTGTCATTCAGATATTAAACCTTAATAATCTTGAATAACTTTCAAAACTTATTAGATTTCAGAACGATTGTGTTGTATACATGTATGTGTGTACACATAAATACTTGTATACGCAGGAAGCTCATGTAATGCATGTAGACCATAAATATCGTACTTTAGGGCTCTTAAAAACAAGTCCAGCCCATTGTAAATTAATGTCTTGGATATAGCAACAACAACCATAACAGTATATTTTTTCTTATCATACTTATTCATGATTTTGCATTTTTTGTTTGGTTTGTTTTTTCCAGGACACATACAAACTTCTGTTTGATGCAAAAAGTGTAAAGTCATGTGGGAGCTTATCTTTCATTAAGAGCCGATATAGACACACTCATGTCACACCGAAAGTCTCCAACTGTTTCAACTACGCCACAAGTATGTTGAGATTTGCAACAGAAGCACACGTGGTTGCTGCAGCGTGTGAGTACATGGGCATATCAAAGCCCAGTGATCCCCCCAAAGATCTACCCCAGGATCCTAACGCCAAGTCAGTATATTTCAGTGAAACATGTAAATCTGTACGGGACAAATCTTTCCATCCCTACCAGCTTGGTCATCCTGCTGAGGAAGACGAGGAGCTAGAGGATGAGGCCGAGGAGGATGATGAGGATGAGGAGCTTGGACCTTTCTGCATCTGTAAACAAATCAGAGACAATGTAGAAATGGTGTTCTGTCACAACAAAAGATGTGACAGGGGAAAATGGTTTCATCTTGAGTGCCTGCAGTTCAATTTTCAAGAGCTTCCCAAAGGAAAGTGGTTTTGCAGTGATAAGTGTCGTCAGCAGCATCAAGAGGAAAGAGAGAACAAGAAGAAGGGAAAGGAGACTAATCCAGATACAAGATTTGAGTATTCTAAAGCTATACTGCACTTAGGGCTTGGGGAGATGGTGCGCCATGATGCAGTACGAGAGGGAGATGGAAATCGCATGATCCAACACTGGCGTCTAGATCTGGTCCACTTCTATGAAAAACATCACTGGAAATATCTAATCGAAGGTCACAATCTGATCATGGATGTTAATGGTGGAGTATCAGAAAGGGTAGCTCATCAGCTTAGGTGGAATAGGACAGAGAACATACATGGTGGTGAGGGGAAGAACGTAGGAAAGGATAAAGACAACAAGGTGTCCATTGACAGAGCTGGAGGGATTCTAAATGAGAGTAATGTATCACGTTACAGTCAAGTAGTGGGAATGAGGAAGACTATAAATAGAAAGTTCGACCCCAAGATGACGACGGGAAGGATGACGACGGGGAGGAGGAAAGTTGTACAGAAACCTGAAGTCCAGGCCGGGGAATCTGACACTGCAAATCTTGCTGAACTGCTGGTAAAACACAAGTGTTTGGTGGAAATCCCTGGAAGATCACATCAAGGATTTGAAGACTTTGAGTTTGAACAAAAATTGAATCTCGACAGGTACAAAGCCAAGATGTCAGCCCTGAGTAAGAGGAGAGTGAACAAGCTAAAGCAGCAGAGAAATGAAACGGTATGATGATCCATGCATCAAAGTCTGACTGTAATTTGAGAGATTGAAGTTGAGATTAAGCTCATTAATGGATTTTGTCATCTTGATGGATAGGGAGTCAAATCGCTTAATCAGCATATATTTTTTGGTAGATATTGTTTATGCATTGCTGAGTATTTACGGTATATCTACCCTTATGTGTGTAATGATGTGACAGCATAAAACTGTAGTTTCCATGTGATACTTTATTCCTCTGAACTAGGAGGAGAAGAAAAAATTGATATCTAAAATTGGTCACTGGAAACCAAGCAAATTCCATGATTTTTCATATTTTAGAAGTGTAATATTCATACGTGTATATGTTATATACAAGCATTTATGATATGATGATCTGGCTTATTATCCTACTATAGGATGAACCATAACATTCCCACATTTTTATGAAGCTTTTTATGAAGTGTTTTTGATTGTTATATAATAAAGAGAGATATGCCCCTATTTCTTAAAAGTAAAAGCTGAAACAATGGATAATTTATATTATTGTATTTCATGTTAAAAATCTGCATTAGCCTATATGCCTAATGACTTGTTTAGTATTCATGCTATTTACTTTCATTCCTTAATTACTTAGTGCTACATGGGGTTCCATATTACTTTACTGTATACGAGTTTGATGAAACATGTACTGCCAGATATGTCCCTTCTATAGTTTAATCAATTATTAGGTGCATATATACATGTATGGGCAACATATCAGATATATCCGTGAACTTCCATTAATACATACCTATCTGGCAGTAATGATATAACCTCAAGGTCGGGAGCTAATGCGAAGATCCAACTCACATCACAAAATTCAGAGACAGTTGCTGTGGCAGGAAGGACAAGTGTAGGCACCTCATGAAAAAAAGAAACTACACTACAGGCCTTTCTTGAAGCCCCTGAAATGGTGATAAGTTGATAACATGATTGAAATTGATTTAACTTCACTTCCTTTCAAATATAATTAAGCCAGAAAAGTTAAAACAGAGTGAAACTCTGTGCTTTCAACAGCAGAATTAATGCGCTACTAATAAACGTTAAAGATATATATGTAATTTTGATTTTCTTCTACCATGCAAACTTATGTAACGAGTGTCAATATCTCTATTGTGAGAATCATTCCAAATTTTGTTATTCAGAGCCCTGAAAAATATACAAGATGTTAGAGTAGAAAGGTCAAAAAATGAATGAACATGTTTCCTTTTTGTTGCATGCAATTGATGCCTGGAATTGAAAGGAAAAAAAGAGTAAAAGTGCTTTCACATCCTTGAATTAGCAACATATTGTGAGGCTCACAATCATTGTATATCAATAAAATGAGACCTTTGTTTCAAGTTTTCATTTTAACCCATGTAGCTGTTTTCTGTGAACCATTACAAGAAGCAATTCTTGACTGGGATTTGCATTGATGGTTGGTGAAATTAATAATCTGCCATACCATATGATACTTCCATTAATGTAAGTAAGAGTCCAGAAGCTACAGACTGGAAGTGCAAAAAGAAAAGAGAGAGAAAGAGTAAAGCAGGGCTCCCACTTAGCCGAGTTGGAACCTCGAGTTGTGATGAGCTGGCGCGATCTTATGGCAAGCCGTTTTATTATTAATTGATATCAATAAATCAATTCTGCTATTAAGAAATAATTTTATGTTGTAAAGCAATGGTAATTCTTGATATCAAGAATTCGATTTCGTGATATCAGGAATTCGATTTCGTGATATCAAGAAATATGTTTTAATGATAAAACTGCTTGCCATAAGATCGCGCCAGCTCGTCACAACTCGAGGCTCCAACTCGGCTAAGTGGGAGCCCTGCTTTAGAGAGAGAGGGAGAGAAAGAGAGGGATTGAAAGAATGTTCATGATAATGAAAGGAAGACGGAATAATATGGGTCAATCTGCACCAACTGTAACTTTATGAGAGAAAATAACTTTGAATAACTTTATGTACCGTACATGCATGCAACATCTTCATACTTTATGATTTTACCTCTGATGAACAATTTTGAATAGGAATCAAAAGGAATTGTAACTACATGCATTATGCCTCTACAATGTTTATCTTCATCACGAAAGGATTTATCAACATAAAATGAGGAAAAAGGTACCAGCAAGATCACGCTCTGCTACATCTTGACTGTGTAATGGAGGTGACACTTAGGTCCCAGCTCCTTTCAGTGCATGAGAATAATTCACCAATGCTCCTCTTGTCACACTGTGGTCAAATCAAGTATGTGAAAAGAATGTGACCAATAAAACATCATTTTGTCAGATAAAAATAATAGTACAAACTCTGATCAATCATTTGGGATGTTCATGACAAAACAAAAGAAGCTTCGAAACAATATTACATAATGACAGTGGATTTGTGTGGATAGATTTGGAAAGAGCAATTAATATGTAATGTGGAATTCAGATTGTGCTGGTCACTTGAGTTTTGGGAGGGTATAATTGGTGATTGTCACGAACATTTCATTTTCTCTCTCTCTCTCTCTCTCTCTCTCTCTCTCTCTCTCTCTCTCTCTCTTTCTCTCTCTCTCTCCTACTCTTGCATTATATTCTCCATCTTTTTTAATATTAATGGTTGCAGGGGAGTATCGCGGCGCGGTGGAAAATGACCCAGAATTATTGGCGATATTAATTATAACAACAATTTTAACTATGAAAACTAAATAGCACTCTTTCTCCCTTCCTCACTCTCCCTCTCTCTTCATCTCTCTCCCTCTCTTTACGTACATGCTCTCTCTCTCTCTCTCTCTCTCTCCCTCTTTCTCTCATGTTTCTCTCTCCCCTATCTTTACTTTCTCTCTCTCCCTCTTTCGCTCTCGGTTTGCGTTCTATCCCACTCTCCACCTTGCTTCTGTTGCTCTCCCTCTCTCTCTCTCTCTCTCTCTCTCTCTCTCTCTCTCCTCCCCCCCTCTCTCTCTCTCTCCCTCTCTCTCCCAATCCTTGATGGTTTATCATAATTCACAGAAGATAACACAAAAATGCACTTACTATGTTTTCTACTTCAATTTATTATAATTTACTCCTCGGACGAACGATCAGCAAACTTCAATAATTATACTAATTTGTCATGGATGTACGTTAACAATAAATACTCCTTTTAATTTAAATATGAGGTTCCATATAATTTGTACGGGGACTATGTTCAAACTGAAAAATGCAGCTAGGGCGGATCGAAGTGGCGTTTTTTAATATTTAAATACCCACCATATCATGATCATTAAAACGTTGACCATTCATATTTATCCCTTTCCGTTACGCAAATACGGGGGCTATAAAAGAATATTGGAATTACAAAATTTATTTTCTTTTGAAGTGAACAAAAAATGAATTAAAACTGCAGAGATTCTGCTTATCAGTAAATCAACCGCAATCAGGCATCATGAAAGTGTCCAAGTATATGAGAAAATGATAAACAGATAATCGTTGATGAATTTAAATGAGGATCGAAGGCGAGCTTCATCATGTGTTTCCTTTCAATCGTCCTTGTCCTCTTTGTCGTAAATTCTGCAAGAAAGATTAATAATTAATGATCATCGATATTTTCATAATCTGTTGATAGCCACATGAAAGAAGAAAAAAATACGTCAAACATGTACAAATAAATAGTCAAATAATGAATATAGACTGTTAGAGGTTATACAAAGTTTTGGTATGGTTTCATGAATTTGGTTCAAATGAACATTGGAAGCATACGCGATCCTACAATATACAGTGATCGTTGTCGATCGCGGTTGAACTCGAGTCCAGTAAAGTTATGAAAATGTAAATAATAAACTCTCAAGGTCAAGATATTAATTGAGCCATAAACGATGTTTCTTAACTAAAATCGACCGATTGGCTATTCCCGTTTGGAAAATTATATATCACAACTACATATTCTGAGATTTTCATGGTCACAGCCAGGCCTTGCCCCCCCCCCAGCCCCCCCCCCCCAAGAAAATAAACAAAAAACAAAAACTGTGATCAGAGTTTTTCGTTTTTTTTTTGCTCAAGGGTGGAGGGGGGGGGGGTGTTGAGCGAAATATCGGCCGGCGCGATGTTCAAATTTCCGGGGGCAAAAAAAGAAAAAAAATTAGTGCTCACTACCCCCCCCCCCCCCCCCCCCCCCCCCACTGAGCGAAATATCGGCCGACACGATTTTCAAATTTCAGCAAATTAAATTCAAAATTGAGCCCCCCCCCCCCCCCCCCCCCCCACCCTAAGATATCCTGGATCCGCGTCTGGTCGCAGCTACCATTGTAAGGCCGTAAGCGCTATTTGACATTCAATTTTTCTCAAAAGTGTTTTAGGAGCTACATTTCCAGTGCGTATACAATCCACAGGGGCATCCAAATAGGCCTATATCAAAATTGTAAAGAATCACAATCAGGCGCTATGATTATTGCTGCATAACAACTTTCGAAACAAAGAGTATAGATCAAGGGTGTCGATTTGTATCATGGTTGGGGGGATAATAGGTGCCAAAATATTTTCGGCAATGGATCAAAGCATAGACCTACGGGTCTATGATCGAAGCAACCAAGATGTAGAAGCGTGTGGCAGGTTGCTCCCCCTCCCCAAGCGCGTAGCCAGGATTTCATTTTAGGGGGGCGGTAGTGAGCACGCGAAGCGCGCTCCCTATAGGGTTGGGTGCAGGAAGGGGGAGTCTCCCCCTTCCCCCGCGAAGCGCGGAAGCTCTGACGTTTCATTAGATTATTAAAGAAAGAAGACGATTCGATGTACCATTCTCGACTCTTAACCCTTATCTAAATTCAGTTTCCTCCCCCCTCCCACGCAAAGCGCGGAAGCTTTGACGTTTCATTAAATTATTAGAGAAAGAAGACGATTCGTTGTACCATTCTCGACTCTTAATCCTTGTCTGAATTCAGTTTTCCTGCTCCCGCGCGAAGCGCGGAAGCTTTGACGTTTCATTGAATTATTAGAGAAAGAAGGCGTTCGATTCTCGTTCTCGACTCTAAATCCTTGTCTGAATTCAGTTTTCCCGCTCCCGCGCGAAGTGCGGAAGCTTTGAGGTTTTATTAGATTATTAAAGAAAGAAAACGATTCGATGTACCATTCTCGACTCTTAATGCTTGTCTGAATTCAGTTCCCTCCCCCCTCCCGCGCGAAGCGCGGAAGCTTTGACGTTTCATTGAATTATTAGAGAAAGAAGGCGATCGTTTCGTTGTACCGTTCTCGACTCTAAATCCTTGTCTGAATTCAGTTTTCCTGCTCCCGCGCGAAGTGCGGAAGCTTTGACGTTTCATTAGATTATTAAAGAAAGAAAAAGATTCGTTGTACCATTCTCGACTTAATCCTTGTCTGAATTCAGCCCCCCCTCCCCCCCCCCCCCCCCCCCCCCCCCCTCCCGCGCGAAGCGCGGAAGCTTTGACGTTTCATTAGATTATTTAAGAAAGAAAACGATTCGTTGTACTATTCTCAACTCTTAATCCTTGTCTTAATTCATTTCCCCTCACCCCTCCCGCGCGAAGCGCGGAAGCTTTGACGTTTCTTTAAACTATTAGAGAAAGAAGACGATTCGTTGTACCGTTCTCGACTCTAAATCCTTGTCTGAATTCAGTTTCCCCGCTCCCGCGCAAAAGCACGGAAGCTTCCTCCTTGTCTCCGATCTCATCACGAATTCGTCACAGAGTTCATCTATGTTTACACTGTCCAGGATTGTCTGATGTGCATTGCAGATTGCTACTTTTGCGCTTCGTGCTTAACATTTAGCTCGTTGCTTTTTAACGCTGCGTCTTCGCATTTGGCGCATTGCATTTCTATGATGCTGTTGATTGAACAAATTGAATAAATTCATCAATTCCTGATGAAGCCGTATCGAGCGAGAATTCAATTTATTCTTGTCTCACATACGGTTGTCTCATTTACTTCGTATATGTATGTATTATGAAAATGAGATAGCAAAATGTGTATATTGATGGTCATCTTGCGAGTACTCTCATCGGGCTCTCATCATTAATTTTTCTCTTGATTTTTTGTTTTGATGGTGAATTATTGGGGGGGGGGGATGATTGTACAGGCAATCCCCCCCCCCCCCCACCTGAAATATTGGGGGGATATATCCCCCCCCCCCCCGGGATCGACACCCATGATATAGATTAAGGTGGAATCACCGGCTTAATACATTGATTTTGGTAAAATGTCGAAAAAAGAACGGTCGGAAGGACGGGGAGTGGAATAGAGAGAGAGAGAGGGGGGGTCGGGCGAGGAGAGAGACGGGGGGTGGGGCGAGGAGAGAGAGAGGTGGGGTGAGGAGAGAGAGGGGGTGGGGTGAGGAGAGAGAGGGGTGGGGTGAGGAGAGAGAGGGGGTGGGGTGAGAAGAGAGAGAGGGGGGTTGGGCGAGGAGAGAGAGGGGGTTGGGTGAGGAGAGAGAGGGGGTGGGGCGAGGAGAGAGAGAGAGGGGGTGGGGTGAGGAGAGAGAGAGGGGGTGGAGTGAGGGAGAGAGAGAAAGAGGTAGAGAGATAGGGGTCGGGCGAGGAGATAGAGGGTGTGGTGCGAGGAGAGAGGGGGTGGGGTGAGGAGAGAGAGAGAGAGGGATGGGGCGAGGAGAGAGAGGGGTAGGGTGGAGTGAGGGAGAGGGAGAGAGAGGGAGATAGAGAGAGAGGGGGGGGATCCTGACCGTGTGGCGCGCACTAAGTACTTTTACTTTCTTTCTTGGCACTTGTATTCTATGTTCACACATAAATCAACACTTTTAAACGTTGCCGTAAGTTCCAATGAATTAAGCGTCATTTTGACTCCGCTATCAAGCATGGACAGGCAAGTTAGCCTGATAAAACTAATATAATAATTTTTTTTTTTTGCGTGTATCCACTTTGTGTACATTATTACACTCCAACAGGACGCGTCAAAGACTGCGCGCCGCATCAAGTAATGACGCAGTCTTGCGTCTGCGAAATGACGCTTCGTGTGCAACGGGCTTTAATCTACTAATCATTAGACTAAGAATGAAAAAGAAGGAGGATATACTTACTGGTTTAACCCACAGTTTGGCAGACACTCTTGAGACCCTTGTAGCCCGAGTACGCAGCGGCAAGCTGGTCTTCACTGACCCCACGTTCCCGGAGAGCCTCTTCGCGTATATCCCTACGCATCACTGTCGTGAAACCAAGAGAAAAGTTATTAATTAGAACAGCAGGGGCGGATTGAAGGGAGGTACGCCCCCCTCTCCACCTACTACAAAGTTTACACCTGCTTTTGTGCCCCCCCCCGCAGGAAATTTGAATCTTAAAAGGGCATATAATAATAGAAATATAAAGACCTAGATCACGTTTTGTTCAATGTTTTGTCTTTCCTCTTTCTTTGTTATGATATATATAATATATATATATATATATATATATATATATATATATATATATATATATATATATATATATATATCTCTCTCTCTCACTACTCGATGAATAAAATCAACCAACCAATCAATCGGATGGTGCATATGATGACGTTAAAGGTCGGTCTCCAGACGTAAATAATCTGATTAATACACGTCTGTATAACCCAAATACACACACATACACACACCCTCAATCAATCAATTAGTCATTCATTCAATTAATCACACACATACACCCACACCCACTCACTCAATCTACTTACTCAGTTCCTTTCCAGGCAGCGAGTTGATCACACCGCACCCCTTCTTGACAGTATCCGCAACATCACTGGCGGCTTTCTTTGTCCAATCCCCGGCATCGTGGACCGCCTTCTTAGTCCAGGAACCGGCATCGTGGATCGCTTTCGAGAACCATGCAGCTAGCAGCCAGGACGTTGTCTAAGGCCTCCTCATCAAGAACTATAATGGTGTTAGGTAATAGGGGGAAATATATTCAATGATTGTGTGTAATCTTGTTATATAAGACACTAAAATATATTATGCTAAAACAACATCAAAATACAACACTCTTAATATGACATACCTTAAAAAGACACTTTATTATTAATGACAATATCAATCATAAACTTTTATCAGAATGGAGATTGCATGTTTCAAACTTAAATAGTGTAACAATTATTTGGAGTAACTTTTATTTTATTCTAGATCTATTCCCAGTGTTTTGTAAAAAATATTGCTCTCTCCCTCTTTCGCTTTATTTCTCTATCCCTTTCAATTCATCACCCGCCCCCCCCCTTTTTCTCTCTCTCTCTCTCTCTCTCTCTCTCTCTCTCTCTCGTATTCAATCTCGTCTTTAGAACTTACACATATTTTGGAGGTCCCCTTCATCATCGAAGAGATCTTCCACGTTGGCCGCAGTCACGTGAGGGATCACCAAACCAAGGACCACCAGGGTTACGAGTATTGTGCCTCTCATTTTCAAAGATGATCTGTGGAAAAAGTGTTAAAATAGAAAATATACAAAAATAATAATAAAAGATATTAAATATCTTAGATTCATACCCTTCCATAATAATATTTGTAAAAAACTTAATCAATGAATTTAAAATTAATGGAAAGCTTGATTTAAGTACTTGGTATTGGCGTATGAGGCGGGGAGGGGCTAAATCCGCCATCCAAGAATAAAAAAAACTATTAATATCTGAACATTCATCGCCAAACATATGGCAGCAAGGTAGTCTATTTGTCATTTTATATTGTCCTTGATATATTTCATAACAAAATATTACGTATTTTTACTCGCTCGCATGCAAAATTGAGAATATGGAGCGTTGATCTTCGAGCAAGACATGCATGCAGTCAAGTCTGCTAATTGGTGTTCTTCCCTTGGAATAAATTGCACCTCGAAATGATGATAACATTGATTTCATTCTTATTTTTATGGCGGGCGGTATGAAAATAATCTTAGTGCTCTTGTTGAAAAAAAACTATTGAAAACTACCCCTTATTGTATGTTTATCATAAATTATTTTCTTAACACTCCCAAAAATGTTTTTATCATAATCTAAGCCATTGTAAGCCTATATTGTAATCATGGAAACGCTGTACAATATGTAATATATCAGGATAAAATTAAGTTGGGTCAATGAAACATATATATATATCAGTTTCATCAACACATCAAAGAGGCGAAGTTAAAAGAACATCAATCTGATGGCTGAAGCCCCAGTTTGTAGAGGACACTATTTTATAACCCAACTGATTGAATTCTTATTTTTACCCTGCCACTTGATTCGAACCCTCAACCCTTGGATTGAGTGTCAAGTGAATGAACCACAGCACCTCTATAACTGTTATTACTTATACCAATACAGGAACGGTCAGATGAAGACGGTAATTGAAGACTGTGGTTTAGATCTATCTATATATAGAGTATGTTGCATGGAAATATTCTGTTGCTTTTGTCGAGGTCGATCCAGGCTTGCGAATGATTGGTCTCCTTTGCAGAGCCCCCTTTTATGCATTTTCTCTCGGTGCAAACTCTGGCGTAGCCATGGGCAGAATGTACGTGGGACTGCAGGACCGTATGGTCACAGGTAAGGTGACCCTGCCTTGACCAATACGGCCATGATGGTTACAGGTAAGGTGACCCTGCCTTGACCAATACGGCCATGATGGTTACAGGTAAGGTGACCCTGCCTTGGCCAATACGGCCATGATGGTTACAGGTAAGGTGACCCTGCCTTGACCAATATGGCCATGATGGTTACAGGTAATTAAGGTGATCCTGCCTTAGTTGACCAATGTGGTTACAGGTAAGGTGGTCCGCCTGCCTTGACCAATACGGCCATGATGGTCACAGGTAAGGTGATCCTGCATTGACCAATACGGCCATGATGGTTACAGGTAAGGTGATCCTGCCTTGACCAATATGGCCATGATGGTTACAGGTAAGGTGACCCTGCCTTGACCAATATGGCCATGATGGTTACAGGTAAGGTGATCCTGCCTTAGTTGACCAATACGGCCATCGTGGTTACAGGTAAGGTGACCATGCCTTGACCAATACGGCCATGATGGTTACAGGTAAGGTGATCCGCCTGCCTTCACCAATACGGCCATGATGGTCGGTCAGTTCTTACCATAACAGAAATTTGTCATTTATTTTCAGAAATCTTATCTTTTATAGAAAGAAAAAGCATCTAAATGTACCTTTAAGAAACTTGGGGAAAATGTTTTCGACATTTTTAATACAAAATAAATTAAGAGAATGATCGAAATATTTCATTAATTTTCCCGTAGTTTTGTTTTCCTATACCCAATGCCAATTGAACCCGCCAATGGCGGCGATAAAAAATAGAAATATATTTACACTAACTTTATTTCTACAAGGGTCTGCCACAGCTATTTACTTATGTATTAGTTAGCATTTCATTTAAACAGTAGGCTTAAAGTTTAACGATATAACGTAGGTCGATCCTGTTTTAATTTTTTTAAATTTTATCTTGTTGATTAATTCAGGTTTTCATACCGTAATGATAAGAAGATATTTTGTTTGTTTGACGTATCAGATTACGTTAGATTTCCATCTTCAATAGTGATGGAGTAATTGTTCACAGTAGCAGATTCAGGGGGCACGTGCCCCCTCCCCCCACCGCCAACATCCAAGTTTGAATACCAATACAAATGCGCAGAAAAAAGTGTGTTAACTTAATAGTGAGTCACCCCGGCCAAATAGTGACCAGAACCTGGAAATATGAAAACCCTAGGCCCATTGCTTGCTTGATTGACATAGATAATACAGTGTGCCTCCTCCCACTTCGCAATTAATAGAATCATGAAAGTGCCACTAAATTGAGTCCGACCCCTAATTTAAAAAAAGAATCCCTCCTCCTTATAGTATGCTACTGCGCCATATAATTCAATACCTCTTACCGGCCTGTTATCCGGTGAAAGCAATCTTCTTATCTAGCAACATGGTGACGTAACACGCGACACTATTTACTGGTATATCCTTTGTTATAATGGCAGGCTGCTCTTCGATAAAACACAATATGATTGATTGATTGATTGATTTGTATTCGACAAGCTTCCAACATTACAACAATATACAATAATAACAGATCAAAAATAAGTCAGCTTGAACAGGATAACCCACGAAAGCTCGAGAGCTTATTTCCAGTGGGGTCCCTTACCAGTGGCGTAGACAGGTTTGTACACCTGGGGGGGGGGATGACTCAGGGGCGGATCTAGCTTTTTGCTAAGGGGGGGGTTGACCCAAATAATGACGATGCGGAGCATCGTCCACGAGCCGCGTAGCGGCGAGCCGATTTTTTTTGGGGTGTTTATTTGAACCCCGTAAGTGATGTTTTCCTGGCATCTATTAACACAATGGAGACCATAAAAAGCAGTGCATGATAACGTCTTTTTAAATCAAGTAACAGTTAAATACACAGTTATATCCAGAGTTATCATGTGTTTGGTTAAGTTACCAGATGAGTTGAATATCTTCTCACAATATTTGCACTTGAAAGGGTTTCTCTCCAGCGTGCGTTCTTTTTTCTTTCTTTTTTTCTTTTTTTTCTTTCTTTAATAATAATAATAATAAAGACATTTATAACGCGCAAACATATCCACCCAGAGGGTGCTCAAGGCGCTTACAATGAGTTACATAATATACATAGATATAAATTTGCTTAAAATTACATTACACATGGTTATAAAAAAGAAGAAGATGATATTAGTTAAAGTTGGCCATTAGATAAGTTTTCAGGCTGGCCTTGAAACTATCTACTGATTTGCAGTCCTTAAGTGTGTTAGGGAGACTTTTTTTGTTTGTTTTTTGTTTTGTTTGTTTTTTGGGCCGCCCAAGGGGGGGGGTTAAACCCCCTAACCCCCCCCCCCCCCCCGTAGATCCGCGCCTGTTTAATCTTGTGGTTATCTTGTGGTTTCCAAACCACAAGATAACCACAGAATACTTGTAAGATTTTCTTTTTTTTACCGTCTGAATTGGCTTTCACCGTGTGAATGCGGATAATAACAATAAACACAATTACAATAATGATGAGGATTATTATTATCATCATCATAATTATTATTATTATTAATATTATAATTGTTATCATTATTATTATTACTATTATTATCATCATTATGACTTATTAAGTAAGCAAATATCATTCCCCAAAACCTGGGGGGATGATTGTACATGCCACCCCCCCCCCCACCTTGTGAGGTGGGGGGGGGGGGATGCATCCCCCTCATCCCCCCCCCCCCGTTGTCTACGCCCCTGTCCCTTACAGACATGTATAAAATTAATAAGTTAAAATAGTAATATTTACAGACAGATAAGAAAATTAAAAGAACTACTTATTAAAGATAATAATAATAATAACAGCATTAAACTGATGATAGAAATGATATTAAGTACAAGAAGAAAAAGAAGAAGGAGAAGAAGAAAAAGAGGAGAAGGAAGAAGAGGAAAATAATGATGAATTTGTAGAATTTCTATAACGTACGAAAACATAAGTATATACAACATGAAAAAGTATGAACCGACAGAAGAATACAAATTTCAATCATATAACATGTCATTCACTTCTCTTCTCTGACTGTCAAGTATTAGGTATTCCTTTAATTTCCTCTTAAAATGATCATAGTTTCCTATTTCTTTTATACCATTGGGAAGGGAATTCCAATGTTTTATGGCATTGTAATAAAACGAATTTCCAATACTACCTACTCTTTCTGGTAAGTTAAAGTTGAATCGTCTATTTCTTGTATTATAATCATGTACGTCAGTAACAAGATCGAAGTTGGATCGAATATAATGATTCGACCTAGTATGATATATTTTATGCACGTGATGCAATGCTAGTTGTTTTGATCTTTGGTCGACTTCAAGAAAACCAGCTTTAGAAAGTTCGCTGTAGCCAACATGAGTTCTTGGACCAGAACAGTTGATAAATCTCACCATTTTGTTCTGTATAATCTTCAACTTCTTTTGATCTGACTTGTTTATGTTACTATACCATGCAGGGTTAGCATAGTCAAATAAACATTGAATAGGAGCAAAACAGAGTGTACGTCTTGCTTTTAAATCCATACAACTTTGATATCTGTACAAAAATTTCAGACGAGAATTTGCTTTTTTTACAACTGATTCTACTAAAGATGAAAATGAAATTGCGCTAGCCAACTCAATGCCTAAATACTTCACAGACTCTTTTCTCTTGATTGCTTGATTATTGTGTGTCACTTTGAATTCAAATGACTTTTTAGAACTACTTTTAGAACAAAATAAAATGCTTTCTGTTTTTCCCAAGTGTAAAGAAAGCTTATTATCAGTCATCCAATCGACACACGTAGACAGCTGTTCACTGAGCTTTTCCTCAATATATTTAGGATCAGGATTTGAATAGAGTATAGTACGCTGTCATCTGCGTACATTAATAGTTTGAAGTCTTTTATACAAATACACATATCATTTATATAACTTGAAAATAGAATTGGGCCTAAAATGCTTCCCTGAGGAACACCGCATGTTATAGGCATTAGTTTGGAACGAATATCATGAATGGCCACTACTTGGTGCCGATTAGATAAGTAGGATCTGAACCAATCTAAACTTGCCTTATCAAAACCCATTAGTTGTAACTTCTTCAATAAGACGCAATGATTAACTGTATCAAAAGCTTTTTGCAGATCAAGGAGCACCATACCAACAAAGCGCCCTTGGGAAGTTTCTCTCCTCAAATAATCAGTCAAATGAATTAGACATGTTTCAGTCGAATAATCATGTCGAAAACCAGATTGAAATTCATAAATTATATCATTTTCTTTGAAGTATCTTTCAATTTGAACACAGACCGATTTTTCTAGAATCTTTGATGCTACGCTTAAAACAATAATCGGTCTATAGTTGCTAACATCAGTTTTATCTTTCTTTTTATAAAGTGGAGTCACCGTTTTGCTATTTTCATATCTTCTGGAAAAGTACTCGTCAAGATAAATAGGTTCATTAAGTAACTTAGAGGCTTAAATAAAACCTTCGCACCATCTTTTAGAAATTTAGCTGGAATCAAGTCTAACCCAGTACTTTTTGATACATTCAACTTACGTAACTCTTTGAAAACAAATTGTTCACTGATTGGTAATAACTCGAAGCTGTTTTCACGTACACCTTTTCTTTCGTAAAAGTCACGAATACAATCATTGTCTGCGCTGAAAAAGTCTTTGGAAGGGGGGAGTTTGTCTACTAATTTGGCAGCCACATTTGTGAAATGAGAATTGAATTCATCAGCGATGGCCATCTTATCATGACATAATTCCCCATCAATTTTAATGACAGATTCTTGTTCTTTTCGCTTCTTATTTTTCAATCCTAAGCTTTTTAGATTCTGCCAAAGTTTTTTCGAATCTTGTTTATTTTCTTCTATCTTGTTTTGTAAGTAATCGAGTTTAGCCTTTTTCACCTCTCTTTGGACCATATTTCTTAATACTCTGTATCTTTTATAGAGCTTCTCATCTTTTGCTCTTTTCCTCCATTTTTTGGTCGTACTTTATCACTGAAGAGTTTGATTCCAAAAGGAGCTAAATCCATTTTTGTAAATTCGGAGAAATAAGAAATTGTTTACCAGATTTTGTACAGGCATCTATGGAAAAGTGATATTAGAGTTTTCAAAATCATCCATGGACTTGAACGCATCCCAGTTGATACCTTCTTTGAACACTCGACTGCAACACAAGCACAGTACCCAGGGGGCAGAGCAGGTTCTTGAGACATGGAACGTTGTAAAAGGTTGTTGGGTATCAACGTGTTCAGGGGACCGCCCTGCATAATTTCTAGGTGGACAACCTTTGCAATATGCTACTGGAAAAAAATGGCGGCCATTTTTCAAAATGGCCGCCATACTGTTGTACAATTCTAGGGATTACTTTTTAACAGCACCTCATTTTATCATGTGTAAGATGTCATATGAAAGACAATTAAATTTCGTACAAGATGATACCTCATTCAATAAGTTTCGGGATGATTTGCATACCAATTTTAAGCCAAAAATGTGATTTTTTTACCATTTTTTTCAAAAATATGAATTGCGCCAAAATACATATTTCTCCATATTTATTTGATTATGATGCTAACTGACTCGAAACTTGCTTAACAACTGTTCAGTACCCTGGTTGATATTATATCCAAATTTAAAGTCTCTTACTTTTCTAACTAAAAAGTTATAGCGCTCTAAAGTTGACACTTTGTTATGAGCCAAAATGGCAAATTTTGTTTTTTAAGGGCTATCTTCTCCTTAGCAACGGTAACATAGTGGCTTGAAAAATAGAATATATCACGAGAAATTGCTATCACCAAGCAGATGACTACTTTGATAGGAAGTATGATGTCAAATGATGCATTTTCATCATATTTTAATGATAAATATCGCTTAGTTCACGTTGCTATGGTAATAATATGCCTAGCAACCGATATATGATGTGTTTTCAGAGTCAAATTAGGATATGGGTCAAATAATACGTAAAATCAGACCTGTTCCAAGTGACAGACATAATTTGCCATCCTAAAGAGATGGTTCATTGAAATGTGGAAAATGGGCAAATTACACCTCTACAGAATGCTGAGAACATTAAAAAGATGAGCAAAGTACTTTTGAAGCCCTCACTGTTGTGACCTTTACTGAACCCACTCACAAAGTCATATTTGAGCATACAAATCTGAAAAATAATCACATATTCTGAGGGCACTTCAGCGTGTATGTGTCTGATCTTGGAAGGCAAAGGACATTTTGCATGCTGATATAGAAAACTTCCCCAATCGGTGCCTGTTGGTCCCCCATGATCCTCTATTTCTTATGTTATTTGAGAGCTGAGTGAGAAAGCCACCTGTCAGTGACCTCGCTGTGTGGTCTAATCCCTCCTAGCCACACTGTTGATAAGCAAGGTACTTTCGGCCCCCACCCTTCTCTACACGTTGTTTGCGGGATTAACCGCAAATGATCTATTTCCCCTTCTTTTCACCCTTTTTTTCTTCTTCCTCTTTTTCGGTCCCTTTAAGCTCTCCTTTTTTCCTTTTCCTACTAGTCTCTCTTTTTTTTTAGCGGGGGTGGGGGGAGGCAAGGGCCTTTTACCTACCCCCACCCCGAACTTGTTGGCGGGAAAATTGCAACTGATACCCGGCCCCCCCCCTCCTTTTCTTTTCTTCTTCCTCAATTTTCCTTCCCCTTATCTCCTCTTTTCCTTTTTTCTTTTTGATGGGGGGGGGGGGGGGGGAGGAGGGGAGGCAAGGCCCTTTCGCCCCCGATCTCCTTAATTATGCTCCCTTTTCTTTTCTTCTTCCTCTTCTTTCTTTCCCTTTCTCTCGGGGGACGGGAGGAACACTTTTTTCCCACAAAAAAATAATCCAGTGGCGGATATATCAAGGATTTTCCATGAAGGGGGGGGGGGGGGGGGGGGCCGAAATGTGAAAATCGCGCCTTAATTATGATATTTCGCTCTTTCGTTTTTGTGAAAATCGCGCCATAATTATGATATTTCGCTCTTTCGTTTTTATTTTTTGTGGCCAGCCTAAAGGGGGGTTTAACCGTCGGGAGCTAGCTCTCTTTCTCTTATATAACACAGCGTCTTTGTTATCTCTCGAGCTCTCGCATCCGACCTCTGCTCCTCTCGCGTTAGCGCTCCGATCCGGACTACCGAAAATCGCGAAATCAATTTAAGTACGACGGTTAGGTACACAAAAATCATCAAAGCATGGCCGCTGAGGTGAGTTGAAGCTTGTGGATTGCACTCAAAATTTGTACTTTTCTTCTTAAATTGCCCGGCTTGATAGAACTACGATAATAAAAATAAGAAGTGTTTGACTGAATTTACCAGTGATGTAATGGCATTGTGTACAATCCTTCCGATATGCCAATGTTTTGTGATGTGAAAGCCGCTGTCGGATGAGTGCGGGGATCCCGACAACATCCTTGAAACTAAAACAAATACAAATTATAAAAAAGCTTGACCCGGTCTAGATCTACACAGAAATAGCCGGCTGGTTTGGGAAATTGGTTTATTAAAATGATATTTTGTTCAACCTTTCCTCTAATGTATGTAGAACTTTAAATAGACTCTAGAATCTAGTTTGAAGTGGTCAGTCAAGTATCGCCTAGATCTAGTATCACTATCAGTGTTGTGCCATATTTTAATAGCAAGACCCATTTTCAAAATGTCACTGAATGATGAATCTGAACTGCTGAATGGAGAGTGCATGTGGTATGCATCATTGCATGACCATCGTTATCAATCCTTTGAGTTTGGTTTGACTTTGTTTTAATTTTAGGCATGCTTTGTTTTAATGAGTTATATTGGTAGATGAGTTTGGAGACATTTTAAAGGTTGTGTTGGATGATGAGGTCACCCTTTGTGTTGCATGGTGATCTTTGAATAATACTTTTAGTCTTATCTTAGCTTCAAATTTTTCAATGATGCAATTTTAACTTTGAATTTCTTTAATGAACAATCCAACCTTCAAACTTCAAAGGTGAATTGCTCATTAAGAAAATTTGTTCATTAGTGTGAAAGCGTTAATTTCTTTTCATTTATGTTGGTCTAGACTATTTCCACGTCTTGATAAAATCAACATTATATAATCTTCATAATAAGATAAGATAAACAAAATGGTGAAAGTTTTAATTCAATCAGACCAGTGAGAAGAGAGTCTATAAAAGGTTGAAAAATAAGATCACAAAATCTATCAACATTTAGATTCAGTGGAATCCTGAATATCTATCTCTCCTGCTTGTTGTCTACAAAAATATAAATGAATCTGTTTTTCTTCAAAGTGATTTCTCCCTTGGGGCACTCTCATCATCATTTATTAAAGTCAACATTTTCCCTGTTATGACCTACAAATTATTTTATTAATTAACCATTTTTTTGTTTTTATACAGTTAGGAGTTTTATATACAGTAAAGAGTCTTAGGGCTATAAAGCAGTAAACACATACTGGGCACAGTGATATATGGGACCATTGAATTTGATGGTTAAAAGCTATTTTCATCCATATAAAGATATTCTTTTCATTCCCTCCCCCTCTTCCTTTTTGCATGTGAAAGGAATAGTGAGAGAGATCCTTTGTCAATGATGATGCTTTTGGAATGGATAATGAGAAAATTAATGAAAAAGGGCAATCAAATAAAATGTGCATGAAGTAATTAAATGAAACCAGCTCATCCTGAAATATATACCTTGTTTTTTGTTTTTTGTGTGGGTGGGATGTGAACTTTTGCTACTCTGTTAGGTAAATATACCGTAATTAACGTACTTGTATTAACCACACTTTTTTGCCGCCGAAAAAAATTCAAAGGTTGCGTCTTATACACAGGTACAAAAAAAAAAAAAATAATTAGTAAGGTTTTCGATTTATGCCCCTCCACCTGACGCTATGCCTGGCAATGTCTCCCAGCTCAGTAATACACCAGTTTACAGTTGTATCAGTGCGCATGCGCAGACAGTTGACCTCGGGTCATTGGCCCCGGAACAGGGCCAAATTGGCCCTGTTCCGGGGTCAATAACCTCTGACCTCTGGTATTTATGCGTAAATTAAGATTGCGCCCATGCAAATGATGATATGCGCGCACAATGCAGCGCGCAGGCAGTGATATCATCATAATTTGCATGGGCGTAATCTTAATTTACGCATAAATACATGACCTCTAGGTCATTGGCCTTGTTTAAAATGGCGCACACAACTGTAAACTGGTGTATCGGTGTTGTTTCACCACTCGAAAACTAGAACAACAATCAAATTTGTCTGTCATCTTGGTTTGAAAGTAATCTTTCTGATAGATCTCAATAATAATAATAATAATAATAATAGTGGGTTCTTGTATAGCGCTCATGTCAGTCAGATTTGACCCTCCAATTTTTCTTCTTTATTACATAAAACACGTACCACAAGGTTCTATTCTAGGTCCTCTACTGTTTTTTAATTTACATTAATGATCTTACACATTCAGCTGCACCTCGCAGTTAAATGAAAGGCCTTCCCGCGTGGGTTTTTTAACACGGACCTGGCTGTCGGCAAAAAAGAAGAAGAGGGGTGCGGTTTATACAACGTTAATTACGGTAATGATGAAATTAATGCAGCAGCAATACCCCAATGTGGCTGGAAATATTTCACTTTTTAATATTTTGTTATTTGTTTAAGGAGAGAGAAAGAGCAACAAAGAAGAAATTGCAACATTTTCTGATGCAGATGCTAAAGATGGGATGTGTAAAGGTAAATATAGATCTCCATATTTGCTATGAAAGCATCACTTCTACACAAATACATGTCGATGTACAGTGTATGTAACAACCATTACCTTGGGTCCTCTTCATAATAAAGTATTTTTGTTTCATACTTTGATATAAACCATCACCCACATGTCGATGAATCAATTCACAACTCATGCATAAACCCAAGATAGATAACACACCAATAACAAATTTAGTGTAACAAATAGTTTGATGATATACAAGTAGGTGTGTTATGTAATTCAAAACACAATGCTGTGATTTTAAAAGGAGCCAGTGTGGATTTAAACCCTTCCTTCTCCCATTAACAACTTGTTGCCTTTTACATGAGAAAATACCATACATGTACATATTGTAAGTCATTGTGTAAACTTTTTAATATAAACATGAAGTTAATTTTGGTTTGTTATCTATTTCCCTTTTTTTTTTAACTTTGCAGGGTTTCAAGTATTTTGATATTTACATGAGAGGAAGAGAAGAAATGATATGTACGATCATGAATGATGACATGGTAAGTATAACATGCAGTCGAGATGTAAATAAGATACATGTAAATCTCATATATTAACCTGTTACCTTCTGGAAACAGGGCGGCCCCTGTTTTAAGTCTATGGCAATGAAAGAATTAAAGTTGTCAGTTTGTTAAATCTGGTTCCTTTCTAGACATTCTGCTCTGCCCAATTGTATAATTACTCTCATGCAATCTGTTCTTTTTTAAATATTTTTCAAAACCCAATTAAGTTCTTAGCATGCAATCTAAGGCTTAGAGGTTTAAAAGGATTATTGCCATTTGGTCCAGAGCCAATTGGTCAAATACACAGATTGTCTACCTATAAGTAGGGCCAATGGTCATTTTTCTATAACCATTCAATTTTATAGTCACTTTCTCCAATTGCCATTTTGTCCAATATAAAATGTCCAAGCCCAATTAGCCCAATGCACATTTGGTCCCATGAACATGTTCAGATGCCTAAATTCAGTTAATTGATCTATTTTTTATTTTATCTATGCACATTTCAAAGATTAACCATATGGTAATAAAATTTGGTCTAATTATACTTTTGGTCTAATCATGGTATAGGCTACAATACAGTGAGGGTACCATCCACTTGGTCCAATTAGAATTGCATAAATTTCTCCTGTGGCAAGTGACATACCAGTACATGTAATGCAGAAAATGTAATTCAAATTGTGGTGACAAGTTGGCCTTCAAATACTAGTATGCCAAGACCTGCATACATACAAACATGTACTGTAGTCTGTCTCATTCCACTTATTCAGTGCAAGTAGCATTGCTTGATTTTCAACATGCATTAGTTATCATATTTTTACGGTGATGGCACTAAAATAGAAAAATCTGTTAAATAGTGGAGTCAATATATGAAAATGACCTCAAACAAGTTGCAACATACCCCTGCATCCATTTGATAAAGATATATAAAAAGTTTTGAGGAATCACAGGATTCCCAGAGACCACATTTTTTTATTTTTGCCATCATACCATGACATGTGTACTGTTCGGGTATCCTCTTTCTTATCCATTTCATCTTTGTTTCTTTTGTGTAGAAGTACATAATTTATAATTCAAGTTCATGAATCTGGATTCAAAATCATGATTTTAATGCAGTTTTATTGTCTCTTATCAGTCATCTTCCTCTTTGAATGTTTTCTCAGGCGCACAAAGAAACTGTACCTTCTGTGTTTGAGAAGGAAAGATTCACGTTCAACAAAACTGGAAGCGGCAGTTTTGACACATTACCCCTTGAACAGTGAGTCAAATTTCCTTCCTAAGGCCTAAAATAAAAACTTGTTGTATTGCTCTTTGAGTGCCAAAACATGGGTCGGTCGGTCCTAAAAGTTTTTATTTTTTAAACTTTTTTTGTCGCCCTCTTTGGGCCGATATTTATCAGGTTTGATTTTTTTTTTTTTTTTTTTTTTTCCCGCCCACTTTTGGCTGATATTTCTCAGTTTTTAATGCTTTAGTACATGTGTTTCAGCATCATAATTCCATTGATATCTTTTTCACCTCCAGGGAATAATTTTCCTGGTATCGCATCGCAATTTGCTATGCATTTTTGCATGACTGCTATACAAAATATTGTTTGTGTAGCAGTTTTCTTCCATAGAAATGTACAGAATTTCATTTGAAATATTTATCCATCAGCTGAAATTGCTAATCAAAATATTTGAGGAAAATTATTCCCTGCACCTCATAATTATCCAAGGTTTGCACGAGTGAGAGAGGAATAATTTGATTCTATACATTTATATCCCATTTAAACAAACAAAATACATATTTTTGTATTTATTGATTAAAAAAAAATTTAAAAAACGGTTTAAAAAAAACTTTTTTAAAATGCCGACTGTAGATTTTCAGATTTTGGGGTCGGTCGCAAAGGGCAGTACAACAAGTTTTTTTTTTCCTTCCTAATTTATGTTTGTGATAATACAATGAGAGTGTTAATTAGTGCCAATTCTTAATTTAAAAAATGTCTCTCCTGTTCTGGAATTTGTTAACATGAACTTGACTACAGTATGATGAATTAGTTTATGACCTAATTTTAGATTATACGGATATTGGAGGGACTTGAGGTCAATGCAAGGAATGAGGATGAGATGTCAAAATATTGGATCAGTCTAATATTGTTTACAAATCAATTTTAGTATAATTCTATATTGGCCTAATTATGCCACCCAATTATAGTATCATTATTATTATCTAATTTATGAGTCGTTTTTAACATTTAGAAATTTTATACTTCGCAATGTCTGATGTACAAACTTTCTCTGGAAGTCTTTGGAAAGTGGTTGATCCACTTTGTTCTGCACAACCTCATTATTATGTTCATTGATTCATAGAAAAGGGAAACTTAAATGAATGGTAAGCTAGTGAAAAAAAAAAAAAAAAAAAAATCAGTTTTTGACACACCGCCATACCACTGTCTTTTGGACACACCGCCATGTACCACTATCTTTTACCAAAAATAGCTGGAGAAAAAGTCATTCCATATTTTGTAAAAAAAACAAAATAAAAAGTGCATTCATTATCTAGACTTGGGTGTTTTCATTGTATTCACAAATGTGTGAGGCTAAGCACTCAATACTTGAAATATCAGGGGTGAATATCTGTCAGGATTAAGAAACTTTAAAAGTGGCTCAAGGTTGATGAAGTGTCTGAACACAATAACACTTGTATATTGGCTCTAAAATCTTCTGTAGGAATAATAACTTACAATATTAGATCATAGTGATACAGGTAGCTGTGTTGTCTAGAAGACTGTCATCCAGGAAAAGGTTTCTAAAAATGTGACGCCAAGTGATAAAAAAAGGTATATTGGTAATGAAAGGACGCAGATGGATCACCAAATAACACCAACATTTCATAATTCACAATAAGTCAAATAATAAAGGGCAGTGTTGAGCACTATGGATTAATGTAACATTTTTTGAAATTTAGAAGAAAAAAAAAGAAAGTTGTGCACCTGTTTAATACATACGATATGTTATTGTGAAAAAAAACTAAGCCATGCACTATAGTTAGTGTGTACAAGTAAATTATCTAAATTTGTATGATTTACCATTTTTTCTTCTGGCATTCCTTTGTTTTTACAGAAGAGAATTGATGCTCTCACAAAATACACAGCAGAAGTAAGTGCAATGTTGGTATACTGCTATGTCAGATCATATATTTTTACTGGAGGAAAAAGCAGGAGGCGATACCAGAGCCTAAGAGCCATATTTGTATCAGCTATTGTTTAGGTCCTCATGATTGTATTGTATACCATGGAAAAAGAAGGAAAAAAAAATCACTTTTACTTATTAAAGTTGATATCTTTATTTTATGTTTTATTATCCACAAGCCTGAGAAGAAAATAAAAATAAAAAATGAACATATGCTCCCAAATAAACCAAAATAAATATATTTCTGTGATCCTTTAATTTGAATTGTATTTTTCCTCAGCCTGATGAAATGATTAATCAGTAATCTACTCTTGTTTCTTAAAGGTAATACAAAGTTTTGGTATGGGGTCTTGAATTTGGTTCAAATGAACATATTGGAAGCATATGCGACCCTACAATATTCAGTGATCGTTGTCGCGGTTGAAATCAAGTCTAAAGTGATGAAATTGTAAATAATAAAGTCTTTAAGTTGTATAGCGCCCTCTCAAGGTCAAGATATTGATTTAGCTATAAAACAATGTTATTTGACTAAAATCAACCAATTTGTTATTACCATATGGAATATATATATTACAACTGCATATTTTGAGATTTTCATGGTCGCAGCTACCATCGTATGGCCGTAGGCGCTATTTGAAATTTATCAAAATTTACAGGGAGTACCGGTAAATTTTTATATTCAATTTTTCTCGAAAGCAGAAGTGTTTTTAGGGGCTAAATATTTTTAGTGCTTATAATACATCCATAGATGCATCCAAATATATCAACTTTGTAAAGAAACACTATCCACCTGATTTTCAAAATTTCCCAAAACTTTGTAATACCTTTAATATAATTGTTATCAACAGACTCAGTGGCCTTGGATACATGGATGTGGGTCTGCCGCCAGCTTCACCCAGTGAGAGAGAAATTGGTCCAATTGTAAGTAAACAATAAATCGTGAAGAAGTAAACAACTTTGTGAAATTAATTTTGTTTCTCTTGAGCATTCTTGTATTTGTGGACGTTAAAGAGCAATCCAACCTTAGTAATGAGTTTATTTATTTGCATGAAAGCAGATCAGACCAATAATTAAACAAATTATGAAACTTTGACACTTGAGAACAATACATTTGTGTTTATCTCAAATTTGGTCATTGGATTCTGACATAGTCTTGGAAAACTATTCCTTTTTGTTATGTACAAAAATACGAGTTTCTATTTTCCTCCTAAGCGCTTTCTCCCTTAGGGCACTACTCAGAATATTTGGATAGCAATCATAGCATTTTATTATAGATCCTAAAAGAAGAAGAAGAAAAAAACAAACACCATCTGACCAATTCTTGCACCATTTTGAATTGATACACATACATGTACATACACCCCCTCCACGAGACTTTTCAGAATACAGAGTCTACATTGTTTCTTATAGCATGCTTTTACGGATGATTCATTTGTATTTGTTCTTATTTTCAGACTGCAGAGTCTACATTGTTTCTTATAGCTGGTTTTTACTGATGTATCATTTGTATTTGTTCTTATTTTCAGACTGCAGAGTCTACATTGTTTCTTATAGCTGGCTTTTACTGATGATTCATTTGTATTTGTTCTTATTTTCAGACTGCAGAGTCTACATTGTTTCTTATAGCTGGTTATGGGAAGTATAACTGTCCATATGTGTGGGTAAGGAGCAATCATGACAGACTGGTGAAGCTATCTGATAACACATCTTTCTCTAAAGACAGTCCACTTAGACTCAAGTCTACATCAACCTGGGGTAAGAGTGGTAAGTCACTACCATTTTCAAACTTCAGAGTCCTTAAGTCAGACAGGGATCATGCTTCTTGCCATTTCTTGCCAGTGTTTGTTTATAATACACATACTATTCAAGCAGTTTGAATTTAATTAGAAATACATGTACAAATATCAAAGGTAAGTAATTCTCCCTTGTATGAGTAATTATCCTATATTTACATCGTCTTCTTGAACTTACTGCAGCTCTTCAGGAAAGTACACTCTAGTTTGGTTGTTGTCAAGAATAGTGTGTAACGGAGAGGAGTCAGTTTCATTGATAGGTCAAATCTTACTACTCCTACCTTTGCTGCCTTGCTAGAGGCATTTCACCCTCCTCACACATATTTTGCAAAAAGAATTTCTTCACTGGTCTTTCTAATGACTGGTTTCCTGCATTTTCTTTTGCAAAAAATGAAAGGGTTCCTTTAGTTCAGAATCATTAATCTGTATCTATGTAATATGACTTTTATCTTGCATATATTGTTTTTTTCAGATGTGAAGGTATGGCAGATAATAGCTGAGCTAGTTAAGCTCTGTACTCGGCCTGCCCCAAGAATCCCTTTGAAGTTAACATGGATTACTTTGATACTCTGTCAAGCAAGGGAGAGAGGGTCATTGCCCTGGGCGCCATGGCTTATTTCTTACAGATTGTAGTGACTGAAGGGTGTGAGAGGTCTTTCAGTGGTTTAGGTAAGTCTCAACTGATCTTGTCAGAACCAACAGATAGATTACTATCAAACTGTATGTGTATGTATCTTACAGAGCCAATGAACTGATTAGATTTTAGGATCATGAGGTCAAAGATCAAAGGGTCATACATTGTTTATATAAACAATAGCTTGTAATCACGATATTCTGAGAACCTGTTAATGGATAATAATCTAAATTAAATTTTAAAAATTGCTCCCGTTTTGGTTTGTCAAATTGCTCTATGAGTTATGGACACAACATTTTTGTTACGAGCAAAAATAAAACAAAGTATTCCAAGGAATTTACTTACTTTTATAATTTGATATGTGAATAACTATGGCTTGATATTAGTAGGATAACTGCTAGTAGGATTAACCAAACCTTATTTTAATTTTAAGAGAATATGACTACTGTCTATTTTTTTTATTCATTCAAATTTTTCGGGAAAAAACCCAACTTATATCACAATATCAATTTTCAAGTTAATCTATGAACTTTGCTTGACAGATTAAGATTTTTTTTCTTTCTAATGTATGAATTGTATTCTATAACATACATATATCATTACAATGTGTGTAAAAGTTATTAAGCTAGTAGGATTTGTTAAATTATGTTTAAATTTACATCGTTCTGCTTCTCTGACTTCTACGTTTCTTTTTAGAGCAACCTGCAATTAAGGTTTTAATGCTACGTTTTTTTGCTTGTTTCTGATTTGCCTTTTAATGATCTCTCCCCTCTCTCTTTCTATCTCCCTCCCTCTTTCTCTCTCTTTCTCTCTCTTGCTTTTCTCTCTCCTTCCCTCTCTCTCTCCCTCCCCCTCTCTCTCTCTTTCCCTCTCCCCACCCCTCTCTCTTTCTCTCCCTATACCCTTCTCCCCTCTCTCTCTCCTCTCCCTCACTCTTCCTCTGTATTCCCCTTCCCTCTTTTTCCCTCTCCCCTCTTTCTTTCTTGGTCCCCTCCCCTTTTCTATCCCTCTCTTTCTCTGTCCCTCGTCAGTTCTATTCTTCTCGATTTCCTTGTCCTCTCTCGCTTTGGTCTTGCTACATGTAGCCAGCCTGGCTTCATTCATTGAATATTGTATGGTAATTACTGGTATTCAATTTCATTGAAAATCAACCATTATGAGTTTCTGAACTTTGAGCGTTGATGTTTTTATACCGAACAAATAAATCAATAATAATGATAAATAAGGTTTGATTTCCCTTTCAGGTCACTTAAGAAAGTGTTCAGAAAACGTTGTTCTTACTCCTTTCTGTAGTTGCTGATGATCTAAGAGAAGTACATCGCCTACATCTGAAAGAATTCCAGGAGGTTATACGAGAGTCTACATTGACTCAGCAGCAATCGAAGAGAGGATCTAGTAGAGAGGGTGGTGGGTCCGGTGGTACGTCACCCAGAAGACAAGGTAGTCTTACACCTAGAGGTCCAGGTATGGCGGTCAGTCAGAGGCAAGAGGCTCAAGGGCAGTATGGAGGTGGAGCTTATGGACAGCCTGGACATGCTTACTGATGCATATTCATAAGGAGATGGAGCTTATGGACAGCCTGGACATGCTTACTGATGCATATTCATAAGGAGGTGGGGTTTATAGACAGCCTGGACATGCTTACTGATGCATATTCATTAGGAGGTGGGGTTTATAGACAGCCTGGACATACTTACTGATTCATACCCATAAGTAGATGGAGCTTATGGACAGCCTGGACATGCTTTCTGATGCATATTCATAAGGAGGTGGGGCTTATGGACAGAGATACAAGGCTCAAACCTGGTGAATATATGTATTACCAAGACCCTGATTTCTGTGTGAAATTACAGGTTAAAGCCCAGGTATCGGTATTGCATTATGTTGAGAACCACTAGAGATATGGGGTTCAAACTTGGTGATATTTATTATGTATCATCATCGGAAGACAATCTGAATAGGTATTTGGAAAGTAGGTCAATGTTCAAAGGTCATAAAGGTCAATTTGTGAAATTGGAGGTATAAGTTGTGTTATCACAATATGTCAAGGACTGCTTGAATTATATTTTGGGCTAGCTGGCTAAGATCATACATTGTAGTTGTCAATTGATGTGTAAATATAGCTTTTTTTTCTTTTTCATTGTGAATAGTCACAAATAATTCCATCCATTTCCTAAACTGAATTTAGGGCTGAGGCATATAGGAGATGCAGTCGCATTTGTCATGTTTTTAGATAGATGCAAATGTACAATGTCCAAACTCAATTGGAATGGAGTTGTGAGTAATAAAAACAATACTTCAAATTTGCATCAGTCGAAGTGTCATCAATGTTGAGATAGCACACCTAGAACTAAGCTTTTAAAATACCGGTATTCATTTTTAAGGTTGTCATTCTACTTTTACATCACACAGCTAGTGCTGGGTTAACTAGATTTTATATATATACAGGTAATCAGTGTTTTATATAAATACAGAGCTGCCAACCCTCCTGTTTTTATGCAAAAAGGGGTCATATTTTGTTGAAAATGTTCAATTACTATTATAAAAACACCATCGGGCCACAGAATCTCAGAAACCTCAGATTCCTTATAAATCATACCCAAATTTACTGTCAAAATATTCAAATAACATTAACAATTTGTGCACAAAAGGAGTGCAGAATGCCCGGACCCCACCCGCAATAGCTCACTCACAATGCTCGCTTCATAAAGATCTCCCTGATTACAAAAACCAAATGTTGGCAGCTCTGTATATATTCATGATAGTAGAATTATCTGCCCTCAAATTGTTTGAAATGAGCAGTGTAGCTAGTATTAATAAATAAATCAAGGCAACTTGTAATACCTCGCTTTTATACTGAAGACCGTTTCTTAATTTTGTATACATTTTTTGTCCTTTCTATACAACTTTCATTGGGTACTGACTTGTGCCTTTTTCCCACCAACTGATAAGCTCCATTTCTACAGCAACATTGATTATTTCAGTGGTACTCTGTTCAGTTCTGTTGCATGGAGGACTTTGTAAATGAGGATTATTGCCTTGTACATTGACTGTGCTACACATGAATTGGAGCAAAGTACAAATCGGCCAATTATTGCATGATCCAATCAAAAGCCAAAACATGTTTGCACAAACCAATTTTTTTCTTCTTCAAAATAAGCCAGAGCTTCTTAAAAGTTGCCAAGACCAACCTTTTTCTTTAAAGGGACCGGTATGCATAGACTTATGGGGTCTATTACGCGAGGAATATGCATATTCCCGAATTTGACGCCCTTTGACACGCTATCTTCATCATGTAATTGGAGATATTATTAAAATAAAATCAACCAGATTCTGGACTAGAGTAAATTATCATAATCTTGCTGTCATTTATATCCTTACACGAAACCAACTGAGTAAATTAATACATGTAATAAATAATGCAATAAACAATCAAACAATTTAAAAAAAAAAACTTTTTTCAAGAAAAAAAGAAAAAGAAAATTTGGAGGAGAAAGGAAAGTGGATTCATGCATTCTGAGTGGAAGCGGATATAAAGAAAGTCAAGAAAGAACATTAGAAACCGATGTGCCAAGGAGAAAAAATAAGAGGAGATGGGGAGACAGTTATGTAGAAACAACTGAAAGTCAATAAAAACCTATTGTAATATGAAAAAGAGAGACCAAAACAGAATATTAAGAATGAGAAATGCAGATAAAAAGACTTAAGAGATACGGAGTTGAACGACCTAGCAGTAGAGAGAAGTAAAAAGACAAAGTTACAAAGAGAGAGAGAGAGAGAGAGAGGAAGAGGGAGGGAAGGGGGTGGGTGTGAGAGAGCATTGGTAGGCAAGAGGAAAATATGGCAGATATGATTTTGAAAAATGAGATCAATGGCGTGCAGAGAGATAGGGAGGGGGGGGGGGGGGGGGGGGGGGTAATGGTGCGGGTTAAGGTTAGGGCTTTTTTTTTGGGGGGGGGGGTAGATGGAGGTCTATTTTTATAGGGTCCTCTTTAGGGTACATGGTCTATTTTGGGGGACTAAGCAGTCTTTTTCCTAGCACTTATTAGCAGTCCATTTTGGGGAATAGTCTTTTTTTTTCAATCATTAATTGCTGGATAATGGGATGAAAGTTGAAACACGGACTACCACGGATAAATGTAGGCTCTCTCATATGCTAAGTATATCTCATAAAACCATATAGTCACAAAATAGCATTATGATAATGCCATAGAATACAATTCTGATCCAAGAACAAAGATCAAGAACATGTACTGCCTTATCATCACTAGACGTTGGGCATTCTTGATACCACATAGGCCTACCACTTAATTACCTCTTACTAAAAGTCCAAAATACTCATGTTATAGTAGCATATGATACAAGAAAGCTAAATCAATGCTAACCACGACTGTTATTCCTCCAAGCCAAATTTACTGAAAATGTAAATAATCAATTGGTAATAAATAAGAATTTGAGGTGAGCTTTCGAACCGAGCTTTGGAATCAAGCTTTGTCTAGTCTGTGATCAATACTTTTTTCATAGGATTTGAATTATTTATTGAGATTTATGTCCGTCAAAAATCTTGGCACAAGTTCTTTTTGTTTCATCAACTTTGTGTTTATTGAAAAGAAAGAAAAAAATCCCTGCAATAGTTCGAAAACTAATTTAAGAAAGTCGGAGTAGGCTTATATAGGACATACAAGAGAAGCAAGTCAAATCAAGTACACTCTAAACAAGGAACAAAACTTTCATAACAATCAGAAATCCATATCCAATATATCCTGTATTTAATACATGTACACCTATCAAAATCAGTATTATAAAGATAGTGACATTAGATCATAGGCACAAATGTCTTGCATACAATTTGTTCATATAATTGTCATGATTACCGGTATACATGGTTTTAGTAAATAACTTTTTAGTTAATATATTATATATGAAGTCAATAAATATCGAAATTATGTAGAAAATATAAACCTTACAAAAGAATTCCTAGCTAATAAAAAGAATGAAAAGAATATGTCATTAAGGAACACTTGGAAGTGAACATATCTTCTTGAATTCATCTTATTCAGTCTTTTGGCCATGCATGTTAACAAATTATCAAAAATAAACTTCAGATCTCGTCCAGTACACAGTATACACTAGTACGCTTATTATGCATGCGCAATGTATGTTCAAACATGTACGTGTGTCCGAAAGCTATTTCCAAGATCCTTAATTTTTGTGAAGGCAGCAGCTAAAAACAAAAGAAAGATACTCTGAATCATATCAACAACCAGATTAATACAATGGAAAGCCCTTCTTGGAACTTCGACAAAATGAGGGGCTTAACTTTCAAATACCCAACCAAAACGTAGTACACGTATGTCCGTTGGTCGTCCAACGAGCCAACAAACCCTTTATTGTAGTCCCGTCTGTGATAAAATTGTTTACGAGATTTAAGAAAAGAAAGACTTACAATGTTTATATCAGAAGAAGGCAGCATACAGCCTCACTGTTAACAATACTCTAATGACCCTTATAAATGCTAATAAAACGATATAGAAACATGGTGGCAGTGGTGAGATAAGTGTATTTGCATGCATGATACATTTAACCCGGCCTGATACACCTTGGTTTATCTTGAATCCACTTTCAGCACTCAACTAAAGACATACCTATTTCATATTGCTTACAATTAGTCACTGCTTTTTTTGTCTTTCCCAGTTAGAATCATGAACAGACATTTTTGGTAGTTTTTCAGTCTCATCAGCCCCTTTGATAAGGCAACCAGATATTGGTGCTTTATAAATACATGGATTGAATTGCTTTCTACTTTTATATTACTATGCTGTTGGCATAGTTTTGAACAAGAAGAAATGCCAATTCTGACTGAATAAAATTTTATTTCTAGGCCCCTTAGTATCTAGCTCTAGACTCAAACCAGATTCATCAAAAATCTTAAACATGAGTCGTCCAACCTGCAAGGACGACATTCATCGTTTACGGGGCATGGTCAACTACACCCCCTAGATATCTTTCAAGTTCAAGTTCAAGTTCAAATAAGGTTTTATTCATTACTTGTCAACAAGTCCGAAGACTAAAAATGCAAGTTTACATCAATATAAAAAGCATTCAAAAACATAAAGATAACATAGCAAATGAGGACGAATATATAACAATGAATACATTTTTAAATCAAAACATTAAAGTAGTAACAAGAAAAAAAAAAAAAAAAAAAAATACAAGATATGAAATATTGCTAGCAAAAATGAATAAATGTTTACATTTAAACAAATAAAATGTATACAGATACGTGAATTCAATTAACTGTAACATTGGAAAAATTGTAATAAAATGCATTATATACCTCACTTAATTAATCCAGCAATCTGATTGGTCGAAATTGCATTCATAAACTTTAACTGTTCCTGTAAAAACAGACCTATTTTCCCAATAACCATGGTTATTGGGAAAATAGGTCAGTCTCCATGGTTACCCCATAGGTTTACATGTTAAAAATATGGTTTGAGCGATCGAGGCTACCGTATGTGTGCGAAGAATTGGTCGATAATTTCAATACAATTGAATCTCGATCGATCTTACCGACAATTTTATCTTGCATTGTTGACATGAAGACGAAAATAAACTTCCAAAAACAAAAAAACAACATCTGCCGATAGATCTTGATCTAAGTTCGTGCCAATATGCATTGCAAAAGTAAAAGAAGGGCCCGTTTAATCGAGCAGCCGCGAAGCATCCACCACTCGAAGCCGTTTTCAATCCATTTTAATCTATATATATAGTAGAGAAAACTGCAAAATATGTTAACAGAGCGCGTTGGCCGAGCGGTATAAGGCGCTGACTTTAGTTACATCACCTTTTGTACGCAAGAGATCGAATCCCATCTTCGACAAAAGTTTTTTTATTTTTTATTTTTTTTTTTTAGTCTATTTTTTTTTTGGCATATAAAAGTATTAATGACTGCTTTAATATTCGAGAAATAGTTGTTTTTATACGCTCTCGGGAAGGTTACAATTGGGCTATTGCCCTCGGCACGCCTCGGGGCAATAGCACAATTCTAACCTTCTCTTGAGCGTATAAAAACAACTATTTCTCTCAAAGCAGTCATTAATACTATAATACAAATTCCATTCAGAAGGTATAGTGAGTATTAAAAAGTATTAAAAAGTATTAAGAAGTATTACAATTGGAGTCTTGGCAGTGTGCTAATCACAAGCGTGATATGAGTACAGTATAATGTATAAACATATTGCACATGAGAACAATGAAATTCCTTAGGTATTATTGGCTACAGTAAGAATAGCAGATAATTAAAGAATATTGTACTGTAAAACAACATCAGAAGAGAATGAGGTGAAGAGGAGGAGGGAGAGACAGAAAGTGAGAGAGAGAAACAGAGAGGAGGAAGAAGAGACGAAGGGAGTAAGAGGAAGAAGCAGAGAGAGAGAGAGAGAGAGAGACAAAGAGACAGACATAGAGCTGAGAGAGAGGGAATGGGAGTGAAATAAAAATAAAGAGGAAAGACCAGAACTGAAGAAGAGAAAAGGAAATTTAAAAAGTAGCAAGTTCGAATAGAAAAAAGGGATGAGGGAGTGAGAGGAAGGATAAAAGTACATGCAATATCAAAATACGAATGAATGGAAGAACCCGCTATGCCAATCATCATGGCAGTTAATATTGCACATAATTATATTGCTGAAATACATGACATATAACATACTGATAATTACCTAAGCCTCAATTTATCATTATTTTCAAAAAGAAATGGAATTCCTCAGGTGTTATTGGTCACAGTAAAAATAACATATAATTATAGAATGTTGTACTGTAAAACATTATGAGAGAAAAGAGGTGGAGAGGAGGAGGGAGGGACAGAAAGTGTGAGAGAGAAACAGAGGGGAGGAAGGAGAGACGAAGGGAGGAAGAAGAAGAGGCAGAGAGAGAGCAAAGAGAGAGAGAGAGAGAGAGAGAGACAGAGAGACAGAGCTGAGAGAGAGGGGGTGGGAGTGAAATAGAAATAGAGAGGAAAGACCAGAACTGAAGAAGAAAAGGAAATTTGAAAAGTGGTAAGTTCAGATAGAGAAAAGGGATGAGAGAGTGAGAGGAAGGATAAAAGTACATGCAACATCAAAATATGAATGAATGGAAGAACCTGCTGTGCCAATCATCATGACAATTAATATTGCACATAATTATATTATTGCTGAAATACATGACATACAACATACTGATAATTACCTAAGCCTCTATTTATTATTATTCAAGGATCGAGTGAAAGATGGGATGGGGGAAGTTCGGTACCTCGTAGTTCTCATCTTAGGCAAGGACAAATCAAGTGCATTTCGCAGAATGCGGCTACAGTCATTGACTCTGCTCTCAGGCAGGAGATGTCGATGAACCTTAGATTGGTGAAGTGATTTTGCAAATCTTAGAGAAAGGGATGTGCATCTCTCTTTAAGAGAGGAGACACAAAGATGAGATTGCAGTTCATCATAAGTTCTAGAGTCAGGGTAGGTAATAATCCTGAGAGCTCTCCTCTGAACTCGCTCGATGCTTACAGAGTGGTTGTTTGTGATCCCTGATGTCCAAACAGGTGCTGCAAATTCTAACATGTAGATAGTAGCAAGATCCGTGGTGGTAACACCATTCCTCCGAAGCTTAGTCAAGAGATAAAGTCTTCTGGAAGCGTTGGAGATCAAACGGTTGACCTGCCCATCCCATTTGAGATCATCCTGAAGGAAGACCCCTAGGACCTTAAGGGATGAGACAGCTTCTAGTGTGGTAGAGTTGATGTCAAGAACGATTGGTGGCGGGGGCCGGCGAAGAAATGAAATCTGCATAGCTTTACACTTAGCAGCATTAGGGACAACGTCGTTGTCTTTGCACCATTGGATCAACGAGTCTAGATGCGACTGCAATTCAGATGGATGCGTTTTCTTCAAGACCTCCATGATTGTCAAGTCATCCACATATTTCCATCGGTTATCACTTTCAAGAGCTGCATCGTTGATAAGGACCAGAAACAGGACCGGTCCGAGGCGAGTACCCCACAGGTGATGGCTTGTTGTTAAGAGGATTTCCCATGGTAGCGGACAGTCTTCGCTCTGTTGGAAAGGAAGCTGCAGATAGTAGGGATGATAGAGTGATCAACACTCAAGTCGATCAACTTGTTCATAACAATGGTGTGGTTGACATGATCAAAAGCTTTAGAAAAATCCACAACGCAGAGGTTAGCGAGAGTGCCACCCTTGTCAAGCCCTCTGTGGATGGTGTTGAGCAGGCTGACCAAGTAGTGCGCAACTGACGATCCACGAAGATATCTGCTGAGGTTGTCAGATAACTATGAGAAGAACCATTTTATTCTCAATAGTTAGCTTTTAAACTACCTCCTCATTTCAAGACTTACTGCACAATATCATACCTAACAAGATATATTACATCAACACTGTACTAAACAACAAGAATGAAAGACTTTGATATATGCAGTGTTAGAGCTGACAACGCTCAGGTTTACATCTAATTAGTACTGTCTTTTGCACAGTATTCAGATAGCATATTGCACTTTAATAGCAATAAATTTAATACAAAGTTTTGGAAAAATTTGAAAATTGGGTGGATAGTGATTCTTTACAATTTTGATATATTTGGATGCCCCTGTGGATGTAATATAGGCACTAGAAAATTTAGCCACTATAAAAACGCTACTGCTTTCGAGAAAAATTGAATATCAAAATTTACCGGTGCTCCCGGTAAATTTTGATGAATTTCAAATAGCGCCTACGGCCGTAGCTGCGTCCATGAAAATCTCAAAATATGTAGTAGTGATATATAATTTCCAAAAGGGAATAGCTATTCAGTCGCCGATTTAAGTCAAGAAACATTGTTTTATAGCTGAATTAATATCTTGACCTAGAGAGGGAGCTATACAACATAAAGGGTTTATTATTTACAATTTCATAACTTAACACTCAATTTCAAACGCGACAACGATCATTTAATACTGTAGACTCGCATATGCTTCAAATATGTTCATTTGAACCTAATTCATGACCATATACCAAAACTTTGTATTACCTTTAACATAAATCAAGTTAGAAATCCATAAAAGAAAATAAAGTATATTTCTCATGGCTACATGTTGATATAATATACAACTGCCTAAACTTTATGGACCTGGATGGCCCGGTGCTAAAACATTTAGGCAGTAGTGTACCTCTCAATACCAAATTTTATACCAATTAATAGGAATAAAAATTTAAAAATTAAAAAATGACAGATAAATGAAAAAAATGCACTACCGTACCTATCATGTTATACCCTGGAATCCATTAAGTATATATACTTTTAAACAACGGCAGTGAATTTATAGATATAAAAATTAATGTAAAATAAATAATCTATTGATAAATCTAAATAGTACCGTATATGAATTCAGATAGTTCAGACCAAACGACGAGCTTAAGAAGCACAGATAAGTATTTACTTTCTATATATAGAGATATTTGTTACTGGAGAATCTTTCCTTTTGTTTCGATGGGTAGAAACAATGACATCACACACGAGAGAATAGAGAAGCTTACATACACAGAGATGGCTGTCACCACAGATCGCTTTATCAATACCTAAAAAGAGAAGAAACAAGAACCAAATGTGCTCATTCACAAACAAGTGTTGCACAGTATTTGAGGACAGCACTTATACTAGCCAAGACATGTACATACGAGTTTGAACTAATCATTCCTTCCAGACAAGGTTTTGTGCCATTAATTTTGCGAAGCTACTAAGGTACATCTAACATGACCTCCCTGAATGGTCATGTGATTATCTCATCAAATCAGCTCTCAAATAAAATAAGAAAAAGAGGAGCATGGGGGAACCAATAGTCACCGATTAGGCATTGTTTGCTATTAAGAGGGCGCAACAGCTATAAGTAGTGCAGTGGGGCTTTAACATGCAACTGTGTTTTGACACTATGTTTTCAAGATCATGCCAACTTTCACTGGAATATTTCGATTTTGCAATACCAGATAATCAGTCATTTTTGAGGGAATCAATATTTCTTAAATAGATATAAAAAGAATGACACAATAATCAGTATTTTCTACGCTGGAAAATCGTGAAATCTTGTTAGCTCTGTTGAATCACCTATGTTTGACTATTAAAATCTAGTATCTTTTCATTATTTGCACTGGAGAACTTCTCACCTGTGCTACGAAGGGGGTAAGAATAGCTCCTATTCTTGATGCGGAGACACATACACCAAGACTCAATGCTCTCACATGGGTTGGATACACCTGACAAAGAAAAGCAGATGAGCAGAATACAATGATGAATGCCATCTAAATAATACCAACAACTTCTAGTCACACTGCATTCCATTGTTTTGCTAGTTTGGTCTCAAATTCCAACCAAACCTATGAGCAAAATTACCAGAGTTGTTAATATTTAAACTGGACTGTTGATGCAGCTGAGCTTGCTTTTCAAAGAGCAATATTATTATAACAAACTCTCAATTTAAGAGATAATTCCAAGCTGGGTCTCACATCTATCTATTCATCTTTCTTATTACTCTTGATATACCCAGGTTTCAATAAATCATCATCCTTCATAATGATGTATATTCTGCCAGTGTAACTTTAACCATGACTGAGACCTGGGGGGTGTTTCACAAAGATCCTAAGTTGAACTTAACAATTATGGAAAGCCATTAGCACCTTTGAAAATATTTTGTACAAATTATTTTAAAAGGCATAAAATGTTGATTCTAATCATTCATTTTTTCCTGTTATCATGGGAGATTTCATGTTCTTGATGTCAAAAATATTTGAATTTTCACTGTTAAATACATTTTATTTTGAGGCTACAAATATGGCTCTCCATATTTTTCAAGTCTAACTTAGAGTTAAGTTTGACTTAGGATCTTTGTGAAACCCCCCTGATCTACAGCAAAGTGTGAGCATAGATACAAAGACTGGGACGGCTTACCGGTACTGTGAAATCATCCGGACACAAGTCAGGTGGTAAGGTTACCTCACCTTTTGTGAAAACATCCCCCCCCCCCTAGATTCATGAAATGTAGGGGGTAATGTTTGTGAAATCAACCCCTCTCATCTACAAATGGTCTGGTCCAACACTTTGTGGAAACCCTCCAGCAAATCTTTGAAAGGTTGCATCCTTAAAGTGCATCTTCACATGATCTTCAGTTTTCGTTTCACAAAAAAAGGTCATGTAATGCAACCACCCTTTCGGATGCGATGACCCCAAGATTCAAAGTAAGGAGCAAGCATAGATAATCAGCAGTGGTACAGAGATACATGTAATCCTGAAGTTAACAAAACAAGGGGGGTGTTTCACAAAGACTAAGATCGACTTTAAGTTGGACTATGCTATGGTAGGTTGTTCATGCCACTGGTTACTCTCACAATCATGATCTTTTAATATTTTTTCTTTCAATAACGAACTATCAAAAATGTAAATTCTGTAGATTTGTAACCATGATTCGTAAGTCCCTTCAGTGACCAATGCCAGTAAATGGTGAAAGAAAATAGTGGCATTAAAGGCCTGCCATAGTTAAGTTAAACTTAAAGTGGATCTTAGTCTTTGTGAAACGCCCCCAGGTCTTTTAACGAAACAAGTCTTTTCAAAGGACAAAGTAAACTTCCCAACATGTTGAGGTATGAAAGCGTAGTGACTTACGATGTCGGGTTCTCTATCTTGCTTTACTGCTAAGGAACCCTTCCTCCTCTACACCCCCCCCCCCCCCTCCTCCCCTCCTAAGCGGTTCTTAGCTATGGAATAATCAACAATTCCACATACTAAGAGTAGATCTTCACAGGAAACTACTGGAAAAGAGGCGCATTTACCCATCTTTATGATCTCATTAACTATCATAAAAATCTTTCTGCAAAACTGTTTCACCTATTTACTATTGGGGCCTTTTCCCTATAAAAAAAATTCCAATGTAATGTATACATCCATTCTATAGTAAAAATTGATACTAACCTCTGGTGTATAGACGTATAATGTCTGGAAGGTACCACCTATCATAGCTCGTACGATGAAGATGAATGCCATCTGTATATTACTGCAAGATTACAACAAAAAAAGAAATGTAAACACGTAATAGACTTGATACCTGTCCAATATATGTTCATGTAGATGAAGAATATGAAGATTGCCAAAAGTCCAGACTATATACTAACGGAAGTAAAGAAACAAGTGTAAAATTTGCTTTCATGTACAGTGTATACAAGAATGGTGTCTGTACACAACTACTGTTTGTACTTGCACATTATTTCTCCATTCAAGATTATAATAATAATAATAATAATAGCTAGTTCTTATATAGCGTTTTCAGGACCGAAGGCCCTCTCAAAGCGCCTTACAGATACATGTATATCGGATCCAGGCTTACCCGAACACAATGCACTCCCTGGGGATCATTCCAGCCAGGTGTCATTTTTACTGAAGCAAAATCTGATTACAAATTTGTAAAGGTGCTAACTAATAAGCCAACCTCACACCATGGATCTCCATGCTCACACTATGAGATTCAACTATAGTCACAAAACTAATATCGCTACCAGATTGCGTGCCATTGGGTTATTAATAGCAGGGGTGATAGTGAGCACTAAAAAAAAAATAGGTTTTTTGTTTTCCCCTCAACCACGCCCCCCTTGAGTAAAAAAAAAAAAAGACGATTCGCAGGGAAAAAATGGCATCTAACAACATTCCTCCCTTTCGAGTAAGAAAATTGAGACAAACTTGGGAAAATTGGGGGGAAAATTGGGGGGAAAATTGGGGAAAAATAGGGAAGAATAGAGATAATAAGAGGGAAATCGGGAAAATCAGGATAAAATAGGGAAGGAAAAAAAAATTGGTAAAAAAAAAAAAAAAAAAAAAAAAAAAAATGATTTTTTTTTTAATTTTTTTTTTTAAATCGGGAAGAAAAAAAAAATCGGTAAAAAATCGGGAAAAATAAAAAAAATCGGGAAACCGATTTAAATCGGGTTTTTATCAGGCCTGTAATAGGGATAAAGAAGCCAAATACCCTGCCCCCCCCCCCCCCATTTGATCAGTTGTTAGATCTGTGTTACTTTTCCACAAAAATCTCCTAAACATGGGTCCTATTTTCAACAAAAATATCCCTAGACATGGGTCTGTTTTTCAAAATTTCCAAGGTTTGCATGGCAAACACTCCAAAACTGTGGAAAATGAGCGTTACTTCAAGAAAAATCCCCCCAAATGACCCTTAAAAACGGGCAGGGATTTCGAGGTTTGAGCGATACATACCCGTCCAAACCAAATCTGAGTATCCCTCCGGGGTTCGCATCCAAAAAAAAAATAAAGATGATTTTTAAATTATATTTGAATTAGAATTGTTATCTAACCTTGATGTGCAGAGAAAGAGAAGACAAGAGAATATGCTGGCCACAAACATCTCAAAGCTTATAGTCTTCCTTCTTCCAAACCATTCGATTATTATGAATGTCACGATGGTCCCTGTATGAAATGATGAAAAGATTAATTTTAAGTCCTAAAATATTCATCAACGTGAAAACAAAATGCGTTCATATAATTTTAATTCAAATATGCATGTATCCATTCCCTATTCCTTTGATTTGGGGGAGGGGGAGGGTGAAAGGGGAGGGGAAAGGGGGAGGGTGAAAGGGATAAGGAGAGGGGAAAGGGGAGGGGAAAGGGGAGGGGAAAGGGGAGGGGAAAGGGGAGGGGAAAGGGGAAGGGAGAAAGGGATAAGGGGAGGGGAAAGGGGAGGGGTGAACGGTATAAGGGGAGGGGAAAGGGGAGGGGAGAAAGGGATAAGGGGAGGGGAGGGGGAAAGGGGAAGGGAGAAAGGGATAAGGGGAGGGGAAAGGGGAGGGGAAGGGGAAGGGAGAAAGGGATAAGGGGAGGGGAAAAGGGGAGGGGAAGGGGAAGGGAGAAAGGGGAAAGGGGAAGGGAGAAAGGGATAAGGGGGAGGGGAAAGGGGAAGGGAGAAAGGGATAAGGGGAGGAGAAAGGGGAGGGGGAAAGGGGAAGGGAGAAAGGGATAAGGGGAGGAGAAAGGGGAGGGGGAAAGGGGGAGGGTGAAAGGGATAAGGGGAGGGGAGGGGGGAAGGGGAAGGGAGAAAGGGGAAAGGGGAAGGGAGAAAGGGATAAGGGGAGGAGAAAGGGGAGGGGGAAAGGGGGAGGGTGAAAGGGATAAGGGGAGGGGAGAAAGGGATAAGGGGAGGGGAGGGGGAAAGGGGAAGGGAGAAAGGGATAAGGGGAGGGGAAAGGGGAGGGGAGAAAGGGGAGGGGAGAAAGGGATAAGGGGAGGGGAGGGGGGAAGGGGAAGGGAGAAAGGGATAAGGGGAGGTGAAAGGGATAAGGGTAGGAGAAAGGGGAGGGGGAAAGGGGGAGGGTGAAAGGGGAGGGGAAAGGGGGAGGGTGAAAGGTTAAGGAGAGGGGAAAGGGGAGGGGAAAGGGGAGGGGAAAGGGGAGGGGAAAGGGGAGGGGAAAGGGGAGGGGAAAGGGGAGGGGAGAAAGGGATAAGGGGAGGGGAAAGGGGAGGGGTGAAAGGTATAAGGGGAGGGGAAAGGGGAGGGGAGAAAGGGATAAGGGGAGGGGAGGGGGAAAGGGGAAGGGAGAAAGGGATAAGGGGAGGGGAAAGGGGAGGGGAAGGGGAAGGGAGAAAGGGATAAGAGGAGGGGAAAGGGGAGGGGAAGGGGAAGGGAGAAAGGGGAAAGGGGAAGGGAGAAAGGGATAAGGGGGAGGGGAAAGGGGAAGGGAGAAAGGGATAAGGGGAGGAGAAAGGGGAGGGGGAAAGGGGGAGGGTGAAAGGGATAAGGGGAGGGGAGGGGGGAAGGGGAAGGGAGAAAGGGGAAAGGGGAAGGGAGAAAGGGATAAGGGGGAGGGGAAAGGAGAAGGGAGAAAGGGATAAGGGGAGGAGAAAGGGGAGGGGGAAAGGGGGAGGGTGAAAGGGATAAGGGGAGGGGAGGGGGGAAGGGGAAGGGAGAAAGGGGAAAGGGGAAAAGATTAATTTTAAGTCCTAAAATATTCATCAACGTGAAAAACAAAATGCGTTCATATAATTTTAATTCAAATATGCATGTATCCATTCCCTATTCCTTTGATTTGGGGGAGGGGGAGGGTGAAAGGGGAGGGGAAAGGGGGAGGGTGAAAGGGATAAGGGGAGAGGAGGGGGAAGGGGAAGGGAGAAAGGGGAAAGGGGAAGGGAGAAAGGGATAAGGGGGAGGGGAAAGGGGAAGGGAGAAAGGGATAGGGGGAGGAGAAAGGGGAGGGGGAAAGGGGGAGGGTGAAAGGGATAAGGGGAGGGGAGAAAGGGATAAGGGGAGGGGAGGGGGAAAGGGGAAGGGAGAAAGGGATAAGGGGAGGGGAAAGGGGAGGGGTGAAAGGGATAAGGGGAGGGGGAAAGGGGAACGGAGAAAGGGATAAGGGGAGGGGAGAAAGGGATCAGGGGAGGGGAGGGGGAAGGGGAAGGGAGAAAGGGATAAGGGGAGGAGAAAGGGGAGGGGGAAAGGGGGAGGGTGAAAGGGATAAGGAGAGGGGAAAGGGGAGGGGAAAGGGGAGGGGAAAGGGGAGGGGAAAGGGGAGGGGAAAGGGGAGGGGAAAGGGGAGGGGAAAGGGGAGGGAAAGGGGAGGGGAAAGGGGAGGGGAAAGGGGAGGGGATAGGGGAAGGGAGAAAGGGATAAGGGGAGGGGAAAGGGGAGGGGTGAAAGGTATAAGGGGAGGGGAAAGGGGAGGGGAGAAAGGGATAAGGGGAGGGGAGGGGGAAAGGGGAAGGGAGAAAGGGATAAGGGGAGGGGAAAGGGGAGGGGAAGGGGAAGGGAGAAAGGGATAAGGGGGGGGGAAGGGGAGGGGAAGGGAGAAAGGGGAAAGGAGAAGGGAGAAAGGGATAAGGGGGAGGGGAAAGGGGAAGGGAGAAAGGGATAAGGGGAGGAGAAAGGGGAGGGGGAAGGGGGAGGGTGAAAGGGATAAGGGGAGGGGAAAGGGGAGGGGAAAGGGGAGGGGAAAGGGGAAGGGAGAAAGGGATAAGGGGAGGGGAAAGGGGAGGGGAAAGGGGAAGGGAGAAAGGGATAAGGGAGCGGAAAGGGGGAAAGAGAAAAGGATAAGGGGAGGGGCAAGGGGAGGGGAAGGGGGAAAGGGATAAGGGGGGGAGGGGGAGGGGGAGGGGGGAGGGGGAAGGGGTATAATTTGGTGTATAACTATCCTACCCTGTGCTATGATTGACCAAGCTAAGCTGTTAAACACAACTCTCATTTCCTTTCTCTCTCTCTCTCTGTATTTACAATCAGTTATAATTCATCTTTCTACCAGCATGTCTCCCTAAACATAGATCTCTCTCTCTCTCTCTCTCTCTCTACAGAGGGGGCTATTGCTTTGCCTATCCATACATGTATATCTACAGTGTAGGTAATAACCCTGCTACATCTTAATTTATTTAATGTTAAATAACTATATAAAGTGCACTGGTCAATATTTGTCCCTTATTTTACAGTTAGCAATAGGCAATCAGTTTGTAATGTAGTGTGCACAATAATAAGCAATCAGTTTGTAATGTAGTTTGCACAATGTAAGAAATAAGTATATATTGTATGTATAAATTACCAGGGTATTCTGCTAATGAAGTGACAAGAATTTCAAGATATCCTTTTCTATCCAGTGTTCTACATCCAGCAAAACATACCAGGTCTGGTTCAGGTTCAGCTACAAATCAAACACAATATCAAACAAACTTATCCAAAATGACAAAAACAGGTATGTCGGTCTAGTAGATAAATCATGAACAGACCGTGAGTGGATGAAATGTTACATGGTTCAGGTCCCAGTGACAGCTTCAATGTCTTTTGGAAGCATCTTGATATAAATGGCTACTTTCACCCAGGATTGAGATCATGCATTATCTGTGACGATTGCTGAAAGCCACGTCTTTGCCATTTCCTAACTTGGATCCAAGCCAAATTGTAAAAGGTACACTGCAGTAACTTGTTGTTAATATAATAAATACACAAAATCCAAACAACCTTGATTTTCTCTATTGATGCCGTATGGTATATGCACAGCTCATCCATTATAAATCCATCAAAATCTCTATACCAGCATCATCATACAAACATGTCCTGTTAGAAGGACTTCTGAATAAATTAACAGATCTGTGTAGAATAGGAATTGAACTTACATGCACATGTATTCCCTGATGAAAACAATTCAGTAGACATGAGAACTATACCATAGTATAAAAAGGCAGTAAAAAACCTGCAAATAAATACAAGTAAACATACGTCACAAAATGTTATTAAAAAAAAACAACACTTTTTTAAAGTAATAGTCATGTAACTAATTTTTCATAAAATCTCAAATAAACTACAGTTTGTTAATCATTTTTCAAATTTAGATTTATTTTTTCTTAAAATTTTCTAATAGTTCCACGTTAAAAAAAAACAGACTATTAAGTACATGTGTACACAAGATAAAATAATATAACAAACGTCATATAATCACTTCATTTGAATACAAAAAGGGATAGAAATTATATTTTACCTGTTAAATAAAACCCAGCCAATAACTTTTGGTATGTCCTTGCAGATACAAGTATGAAGCCCAGAGGAAAGTTTGTTAAAGATAGTACACTAACCATAAAACTTGGCACAGGGGGGATTTGTGGCCTGGCACAATGGGGATTATAGCCCTGTGGCACTGGGCTGTATTCATTACGGCAGGATAAGAGTTAAAGACTACACTCACCATAACACTAATAGAATGCAGGTGGATGTTGTTAAAGATTTGGTTTTACACAGTTCTGTAATCTTTCCTTTTGGTTTCTAGCTCATACAAATATGAAGGTGAAGAAACAACATGTATTAACACCAAAACACAATGTAACTCTACTGATATTAAAGTTGATTATCACATTCTCCAGTCCTTATATAATTTCAGTCTACAAGTTAATAAATGTCAAACTGAAACCAGCTTACGATATCAACAACATGGCTTTTTAAGATGTCTTTGAAATAGATAGACTGAATTGAAACAAAATTATGATTTCAACACTGATTATAAGACTTCAATTCAATTCAATTCAATTTATTTCGCAATATAAAAATCAAATTATACAAGGTAACAGAAAATTAACTAGATTTACAAAGGTTATATGCAGGGCTTTCCATGAAGGTTGCGAGAACCTGTAAAGTTGGATCGCCAAGACTTAGTGGAGTTAGAGAACTGAATTAAAATCAACTTACGATTTCAACATTGAGACATAACAGAGTTTAGAGAACTGAACTAAAGTCAACTTAGATTTCAACATTGATTTTAAGACATTGTGGAGTTAGAAAACTGAACTGAAATCAACTTACGATTTCAACATTGAATTTAAGACATCGTGGAGTATTATTAAAAGAGAACTGACCTGAACTCAACTTACAATTTCAACACTGATTTTAAGACGTCCAGGAGGTAGTGGTCTTTTGTTCAACCGAGATATCATCTTAAGAGTTTTCATGGCCCCCGTCATATTCCCCATGCCTTGCTGGAATAGGATACTCTCTGGTACAAACTGAAATTAATCAAATAAATATAATTAAGTCTTTTTTTACAAAGTTTACAAACTGAGAAGAAATGTGAGTGTAATGTTAAGTCATTAGTAGAGCAAATTAGATTTTGAATAAAATGCATGTAAAAACCAGGAACCAGGAAGCAGTCAGGTAAAATAACCACCACCACCAAAGTACTTTAGAATATGGTAGAGTGCATGAATTTTTTATGAATTCTGCATAAAGTTCTGACTTTTGATTGGTGAAAGTTCATACTGCAAGATAACCGAATAACCGAATCAACATTGTATTTTTGCATTCCATGAAAGTTTCTTGCCATGTAAAAACAATTTGTAAAATGTTCTGGTTTCATTGTATAATTTTGTTAAACTAAAATGAGAAGAAAAGTTCCATTATCGGTCCATCAATGTGAACATGTCTTGAATCTTAATCAAGCTAACTTCATACATAAACAGGTACCGTAGTACTCTCCTTTATAAATTTTACTATTCAAATCACTATTTACAATACTGATTAAGAATATATAAAACGAACCTATTTCTCCTTTCTAATTTCTAAATTGAATAAAAGAGTGATGTGAACTAATACTAAATTTTACAGAAGAATTATTAGCTACAGACTGACATTCCTCTCCTGGTGCTTTACATCTTAATCATAATCTTATCTGCATTCCAACCACATGTACACAATTGGATTATAGTATCCATACATTATTTGAATAATAATATAATTCACACTACGCCACTCCAATCCACTCCAATTTATTCCAGGTTAAAAATGTGAGAGATATCAATTTTGAACACCTAAATACCTTGAGAAATAGCATGAAGATTAAAAGTGGAAGCGATGAGAAGAACATGAGGTATCTCCAACCAAGCGTCGGCACAACAATCATTGATATTATCACTTGCAAGCAGACTCCTGTCACCCAGAATACCTTGAAATACAAATAAAAACAATCACAAGAAAATTCGACATGAAAAGTATAGACTGCACATTTGGCTTTGTTGATAAAGGATTGTCTTTAATTTTTGTAGCTCAAGATTTTCAAAAAAATGCTATACATTTTACAACCCTTACCCCTACACTATTCATGTCAATTGTCTCTTTCAATTTGATATGAATTCATCCTACCTAAATTAATCAGATGGATAATATAATATGGTACTATGACACAATAAATATACTGCTTAATACAGCAAAGATGTCTCTAAGTGATTTACAGCGATTTATCTTATTTACAACCGGTACAATATCTGGAGAAGATGTCCACTATGAACCAAGAACATGTAAGGATTAAATCCTCTCTAGTAGCATGAAGTCATCATACGTTTATATGAACAAATCAATTTATTTTACTTTGATCTGTCTGTGAGTACTGGATACTCACATCATACAATGTAGTACAGTCACTACATTAGTAGAATGCATGTACCTGCATCATTCTTCAACGGATTATGGTAGATTTAATAACAAAAAATAATGGTATGAGCATGGACCTTGGGCTCTATTACTGTCCTGCATAAATTATGATATCTATATTATGTATATTTAACAACTATAAATTATTCATTCCCCTTGTAAATTTGACATTTTTTGTGTTTTACGTAACTTAATAATGAAAGGTGGACTGGTTGAATTAGGGCCTTTGTTGAATACTTTTAAATTTTAGCTTTCATATGTTACATTCTTAAGAAACATACATTGGGGCATATCAATCGTTCATATACTTAAACATTCCAAAACTTGGTTAGGGTATCAATAATAAGAGGTGAAAAAATTTGTGAGTGTTATCATCGTTATTATGCAAGTGTGGAAGAACACCAGATACAAAATGGAAAGGACATTAGTGCTGGGCTGGGAATCGAACCCTGTACCTTGTTATCTGCAGTCTGGTGACTTATCCACTAGGCCGCAACACCTCTACAATAATGGTTTGTTTGACTGAAACACCAAATTTAAAACAAAGTGTAACAAACTTACCAGATGAACTTGATGGGAAAAAATAATTGACTCTGATGCTCACCAAACCAGTATCCTACATGTACATGTATCTCTCTTTGGTAACTAAAATATAATCCTATCAACTTTGTTCAACATGCATCCATCATAACCCATCTAAGATTTTGCAGGATTCTCATGATCATTATAATTATTGTATTATTACTACTATTCAAATCTACCTCCACTTGTCTACTCACAGAAATAAATACAAGGCACAGTCCTCTCGTCTTGGAAGGTAAGAATTCTGCTAAAATTGTCACTCTAAAAACAACAACAAATAAACAAACGTACACAAAGGATGGAGATGAGAGAATGAAACAAGAAAGTAATCTTTTACACAACAAAGGTCCCTATGACATATATCCCAATATATCCCAATATTAAAGGTAGTAATGCAAAGTTTTGGTATGGGGTCATGAATTTGGTTCAAATGGAAGCAAATGCGATTCTACAATATTCAATGATCGTTGTCACGGTTGAAATCAAAGTGATGAAATTGTGAATAAACAACTCTTTATGTTGTATAGCTCCTTCTCAAGATTGATATTACTTTCGCTTCAAAACGATGTTTCTTGGCTAAATTCGACCAATTTGCTATTCCTGTTTGGAAATTATATATCAGAAATGTTTATTCCAAGATTTTCATGGTCGCAGCTACCATTGTCGTAGGCGCTATTTGAAATTTATCGGGAGCACCGATAAATTTGATATTTTAATTTCCTGAAATCCTTAGTGTTTTAGAGCCCATATTTTTTAAGTTGCTTATTCTAACACTAGGTTTCACAATGGTAATGCAAATATTAATTTCATAATCCAATCCTATTGAAATATTACCAAAACTTTGTATTACCTTTAACCAAGATTAAGGAAAGGGAAAACGAATATGAAAACAAAAACATGGAAATACTAGTTAAAACAACCCAAGAGTGTGTTTAGGTACCACCCAGACTCTCCAGGTTGATTTACAGGTACTACACATTCAACATGAAAAGAAGAATGAAATTAGAAAATCAATTCTGAGTGTAATAACAAACAAGAAACAGTTTTAGACCAGAATAAAGAATAAAACAAACAAACAAACAAACAACATAAAAACGAAAAAAATACACTTTAAAAATTCAAAATGTGACATGCCTTGAACATCATCAGTTAAACATCTGTCAAAGGGCACAAGAAACAAAATACCTACATGTAGTTAACAAAAGGGCCTATGGGCATGGCTAACATTGACTTAAACACTGCCATTTTAAAATTGATGTTGCAGCAAATCAGTAAAAATCATGGTATACATGTACATGTACTCCTGAATGCCTCTAGGAAATATGTAAAACAAGAAAAGGCAAATCTATTCACTCTATGAATGATAACAATTCTGCTCAAAATTCAACTTTTTACAGACATTTTTACATAGATCCAAACATAGATCCGAGTGAAATCACATTCTTGACAATTGAAAGACATTTTTAGGAAACATTGTTCATACCCTTGTGATGCTCCACCCAGTCCAAACCCAACCAGTCCTCGTAAGAAGAGAAGCCAGAAATAATTTGGAGAAAACGAACTCAGAGCTCCAAAGTAGAATATGTAGAACGAACATAAATAAAGTGTCTGAAAAAGAATGCATGAGAGAGGTACAAAGTGAGTTCATTACAAAACATACCCAGTTCCCAGTTTTGCTTACCGTAATTAACGGTGTATAAACCGCCCTCTTTTTCGCCCTTAAAAAAAATTAAAAAAAAAAATTGCCAGTAAGCCAGGTCCGTGTTAAAAAACCCACGCGGGAAGGCCTTTCATTTAACTGCGAGGTGCAGCTGAATGTGTAAGATCATTAATGTAAATTAAAAAAACAGTAGAGGACCTAGGATAGAACCTTGTGGAACGCCGTGTAATAGAAGAAAAATTGGAGGAATTATTATTATAAACTACATATTGAGATCTATCATAAATATTAATTTCAAACCAAGAATATGAGTGTTGTTTTAGTTTCCGAGTAGTGAGTCAACACATCTGGGTCGAGTGTGGCAAATTTAGATTAATGTCTTGCCAAAGGACATTAGTGCAGCGGCGGGACTCGTACCGCGGACCTTGCGATCAACAGTCCGGTGACATATATTCCACTCGACCACGACACCTCTACAAATGGGAAATAAGTTTCTTACTGTTCTTCTTCCCAGCTTATCTGCGACCATACCCCACAAAGGAGCACTCAAGAAATATCCTCCAAACACCACTGTAGTAAATAGAGCTTGTTGCCATGACGATAGCTTCCATTCACACTTGAGCTTGATTGAGAGTACACTAATCAGCATTATCTCAAATGCATCAGCCATCTAAACACAATGAACAGAGAGGAGAGAACAAATTTAAAGGGGGATGGTGATCAGTTTCAATGTCCCATCAATAACTACCCCAAGTCTCTCTAAGAGCAGTGGGTCAGGGAAATTTAAAGGGAAATTCAACCCAAACAGACATCTACTCTAAAAGAAAGTAGAAAAATCAGAGAAGCAACTGATGAAAGTTTCAATTAAATCTGACAAATATAAGAAAGTTATGAATTTTTGAAAGTTGTAATCACTGTACGTATGGGCACTTCAAATTGGCTGAAGCGGTAATGTCAATGCGATGTAGTACCGGACTACAGGAACTTACGAGAAAGACAGAACTTGGTGATATTTTTGTACACGGAATATGGGAGAGTAATCCACGTCCTACGTCACAATCCACTGACCAAACTACCAATTTGAGATTCGCATAGACTGAGTGATCTCATATTTCAAACATTTATAACTTCTTTACTATTGGTCCAATGATTACAAAATATTTGCCATTCTGTTATTTTTTTGCTTTCATACAAATCAACTTATTACAAGGGTTGGATTGCCCTTTAAGATTTGACTTTTCCATACGGGACGAATTGTGGAAAATCTAGCATTAGATCTACATAAGGCCTGTTGTTCATAAAACTGAAAGCTCATGTAGGTGGTTGACAACGCCTGTTGATTGATTGATTGATTGATTGAATATGAATTTATTTCACATTCTTGAATGTATACAAAAAACAAACAATAGGCCTGTCCTCATTAGCTCAATTTGCCAAATAACAGATTCTGAAACAAAATCCTGGATTTAGCTCATGCTGCAATGATAATTATAAACCTTTAGGTCAGTCAGGAACCCCATGGCTTTTACTAGCCGATCGCCTGGTTGATTATCAAGATATTTATGACTGGAAATCGAAATCAAATTTTGCATTTTCCTAACGGTTTTTATAACACTACAGTCTATTAGAGAAAACAAGTATGGTAAAAATGGTCACTCAAAGATTTTTACTTTTTGAGGCACTTCATGATCATTTTGAAGCGCAAATTTGTTAGGGCTTCAACATTACACCATATCATAGACATCGATAGCACCTACGTAGGACCATGCATGCTTCTCAGATTTAACATTGTTATATGATGCCTTTAAGCCTAACCCCCAAAACCTAATTGTAACCCTAACCCTTATCTATGACAAAATAAATCCTGAAGCAAGTATTGCCAATGTCAGAGAAGCATTTTATTTCATACTCACAACTTGAAACCCAACGATGCCAGCCGTTCTGATTTGGAACCAACCAAATCCAAGAGCATCAATGGCTTCCTCCACTGTGTATTCCTCTTCTTCATCTGAAAATATATTGAAAAGACAAAATGTTTAATTACTACCATGACAACTACCATGTGAAATTATGGTGTATTGGCATATATATACAGATAGAAATAAGTCAATTATGGCCCATTATCACCTGTCTACAAAGACCACATTTGTTGTTTCCTTGAAAAATTTAAACATGCACTTTAGGAACCAGTACATAAAGACCACCAGTGTGTAAATACTACTTTTCCTGTCTCTCTTGGGTGGTCTTCATAGCCAGGTTTCGCTGTACCACCAAGTGCATATATGCTATCAAAGTACCGTAAATCTCCGTGTATAAGGCGCACTTTTTTGCCGCTGAAAAAATTTGAAAGTCAGGGGTGCGTCTTATACACAGGTACAGTTTCGATTTATGGCGCTATGCCTAACAATGTTTCCTAGCTCAGTAATCAGTGTGTTGACTCACCACTCGGAAACTACAACAACACTCAAATTTGTCTGTCATCTTGGTTTGAAAGTAATCTTTCTAATAGATCTCAATATGTAGTTTATAATAATAATTCCTCAATTTTTTTCTATAACAAATGGTGTACCACAAGGTTCTATCCTAGGTACTCCATTGCCAAAAATTTAGAGGATGCTATTCATATCATGCATGCCTATTGATGTTTGGCATAGAACACAGTGCTTCTGCTAGGTGATGTGATGAGGCTGGTGTGGGACACTTGGTATCATGAAGCCTTAGACTGTTGTTACTATTATTTGTGACAAGTTCACAACTTCAACTGCACCTCGATGTAAAATGAAGGTCCTTCCCCGCGTGGGTTTTCGGCAACAAAACAACAACAAAACAAAAAACAATTTTTTTTTTTTGCCCCCAAAATAGGGGTGCGCCTTATACACAGGTGCGCCTTATACACGGAGATTTACGGTACTGTTTAAATGCAGATAACAGCAACTTGTTACTTGTGAATACATACATACATGTACATAGTAGATCAATGAAATGATGAGTATGGAGCCCCTTGGTTATATGTGCATGGGACTTTATGTCATTCTCTTATTTTCTTCATACCCCTTATCTATTCATTGAAAATAAAACAGTTAGGTTAAAGGTAAGGGTTAAGGTTATATGAGTCAGGGTATAGTGTTGTTTTTTTAGACTCTTGTTTTAGTTTTAGGTGTATATCTAACTCTGAAGAGGTCAAACTCATGGTTCATGATAAATTGATAAACATGCTTTGACCATAACCATCTGAAGACCATGTAGACTGTTGGAAACTACAAGATTTGTATTTTGGAATAAATTCAATATGAGAAAATGATGTTGTAGCCAAAGAAAAGTATAGAAATGCATACAAATTTGCATAAGTACAATAATTATAACAAGTCCAGGTCAATAAACCTATTTACTTGAATAGGTCTGTTCAATAACTCATAGAATATAAAAAGGAAAGGAAAATACAAAGAAGCAATGATGGAATTTAAATCATTGAGACTATAAAGACCCAGTCCAAACTGGAAAATGAAATAAACAAATCAACCCCAAAAATGAAAATTATGAATGTTTGAAATATGAGATCACTAATAACAGTCTATGCAAATCTCAAATTGGCCGTTTGATCAGTGGATTGAGACCTCTCTCGTTTGCCGTGTCTTCTTCTTAAAGGCCCACTGCACTACTTATAGCTACTTGAGCCCCATATAACAAACAATGCCTAATCGGTGACCATTGGTCCCCCATGATCCTTTTTTTCTTATGTTAACTGAGAGCTGATGTGATGAGATAACCACCTGTCTAGTGACCTTGCAGAGCGGTCTAATCCCTCCTGTAAACTATGGCAGATAAGCTTTAAAGATAATCTGCCTCCTTCAATACTGAAGATTATTGCAGATGCCGTAGACTTGGCCTGATTGGGGTATGCAGGTGTACGCCTCGTCTCGTGTACAGAAAGATAATCAATTTCTGTTTTTCTCTTAAGTGCCTTCTCTCTTGGGCCACTATAATGGATAGCATTATTGATCCTCTAAAGAGAATAGAACCTCCTGAGAAATAAATAAATGAAAACTTGAAATTTTAGTCATTTTATGTTGGAACATACAGTTGTTTGTGGCTACATCACAGAGACTTTACCGATTCATTCAAAACCTATACTAGTGATTACCACTTTCAAAAATTCACAACTTTCTCAATTTTTGTTCAATATCATTCGAACTTTCACAAGAATGGATCTCTGAGAGTAGTTTGCTATCAAGGTTTGACTTCCCTTTGATACCCCTTTCAACAGGGCTGTCAACTTTGGGGAACTGCTTCGAGGGAGATCATATGCAATTTAGTAAAATCTAGTAACACTAACAAACGGGGAAGGGGGGTGTTGAGTATGAACAAAAAAAATCAAAGTGCTCACCCCCCCCCCCCCCCCCCCTCATATGATACAAGTACGCTGGTTCATTTTACACGTTTGGCGCGAGGTTTTTCAATAATTAAACCGGGAGATTGCAGGAGGAAGGGCGTGGTGGTAGAAGTCTCCCGCTACGACTTACGAGCAGGTGCCGGTGAGACGGCGGGAGAATGAACATGGTGGCGTGAGACTCCCTCCAAATGCGGGAGGGTTGACAGCCCCCTGCTTAGTTTCAAACCTAAGTTGGAGGTGAAGAGAACCATTCACACCAACCAATATGACCTCTAAACCCTTTGAAAGAAGAGGGAGTATTCTGTTTCTCTCAGGTACCATTTTGTTACACATTTTGATGTTTCTATAATTACGTAAATTCCACAAGCAGCACACTTTTTCTCTCCTTAAGTTAGCGACAGTAATCTTAGTTTTAGGTTGCTAACTGAACACATACGCGCGCACGCGCACCCCACCGTCGGTCCGTTTTTATTGTGCTGCAGTTTGCTGTGAATCCGTGAGAAAGTGCATATTATAAGTCTTTGTTTTTAGGAAAAATACTCTGAAAAAGATGAGAAAATTGACACGACACAAGTACATGTAACGAACATAGAGTTTACCAACTTTTAAATCATGACCTTTATTTGGACATTTGATGAATATTTACTTCATTTTGGGTATGTTTCACAGGCCTTAAATTTCGTCATTTTTAGGGCAAGGCCAGTTTGGCCTAAAAGTACCTCATATTTTTAAGGGCACCAAGGCCACTACAAAGGGCATCAAGGCCAAAATATTTTTACAAAAAGGGCATCAAGGCCAAAAAAAAAATTGAATCTATTTTTGTTAGATGTCATGTGTATTTATAATGAAACTTGTGCGGGATCAATTTCCCATGACTTTTAGCACCAGCTTCTTCACAGAATGTATAGAGGTCTACGGTACATACAAACAACGGCGGCGGCCCCGCAAGCCTTAGATTAAGCAGCCAGGAGCAAGGAGCAATTTTTTTTCTAAAGTTGCCCCTTGCCCACGGAAATTTACCAGAGCAAGGGGCAATTCCCTAAGAACCAGGGGCAATTTTCCAAAATAGATAGACTAGGCCCCTAATCTAATTATAAGTTCAAAGATACAATGTTTATTTCATAATGTGAATAGAACGATCAATTTAATAACTTTTTAATCTTAACAATATCAACAGGAAAGATTAAACTTGCATATTTTAAAGTAACTAAAAATATTGATGAGCAAATGAATAATTAAATTGTAAATTTCACAAACATCGAAAGTCAGAAGGACTTGGCAAGTTTACCGGGTATCCCAAATCGAAATCGCATCTCACACACAAACCTTCCGCCACACTCTTGGTAACTGGTAGTAGGAGAAAATTTGAAGAAATTATATTTTTAATTGTTGTATAACCAACCCAGGGAAAAAATTAAGTTTTTCATTTCGGGGGCTCCATTTCAAATTTTTTGGAAATTTTCGGGGGCTACTTTTTCAAATTTTGGGGGCTTTTTTTTCCATTTCGGGGGCTACTTTTTCATTAATTCTTAAAAGGATAGGCCTAGGGGGTCTACAGTTTGTTGAGATTTGTTTAGTAGGCTAAGGTTTCGGGCTTCCTGCTTCATAATTGCCTATTAAAAAAGAAACCCCTTTTTCTAGTTCAATTAACTAAGTTTTCATGCATTGATTTGATGCAAGAACTGTGACATAATAGACCCTAGCTTGTGATTATTTCTGGCCATGAATTTCGATAATCATATTTCAAAGTAAAGTTTTTCCAAGAAAATCAGACAGTCGTTTAAAAACTTTAGTAATACTTTTACTAATTCTAAGCTCAGGTTTCGTACATCTATTCCCGAAACTATATAGAAATCGCGGCAATAATGATACAAACCAACAGCTATAGCAATTTCAAAGTGTCAAAACTCTTCGACTCAGAACTCACACACTGCACAGCGCGCAGCGTGACTCCAGGAAGCTCCAACACCGGCCGCCGCAGCCGTCCGCCTACGGTGCCAGTGTTGGAGCCTCCTGGAGTTAACTGCAGCGCAGCGTCCGTCATGGTGATTTTGTCTGATTTTCTTTACTTTGAAGAAATGATTATCAAAATTACGTAAACATGGCGATGCTGGAAAATAATCACAAAATAGGCTTTAAGTTCATACCTCTATTCATGGAAACTTTATTAAATTGCGGCAATCATGATGGAAATTGATTTCAGTTTCGCGATTAGAGGTCTAGGTTCAGCTAATATGATCCACCAAAACAAAATCGACCGCGAAAAACTCGACCCCTACTCGATCTCGCAACTGCGAAAATGTACGTGTTTTGGCATACTTGTGTGCGACATGGTAAGCCAGGTAAGGTATGGAATATGGTTCGATATTTTTTACGCCCGATTTGTTGTGTATACAATTTTACACAGAGATTCAACAATACGAAGCTAGTAGAGAGCTCATGGGCAGCAAACTGTTCGTGATTCGTGCTGTTCTAATAATTTATGGGCGCATTTTCACGGAAAACACTTGCGCCTTGCCGTCTAGTTTTAGATGATTATGGGCGCAATTGGTGGTTTTATGAGCGCAAATTTCTAAAAAGGGGCACGTCCAGTTTGAAAAAAAGGCACGTCGGCCAGTTTGAAAAAAAGGGCACGGCCTTTTTGGCCGTGAATTTATCTTTTTTTGGGAGGGCACCACGGCCAGTCGAGGGGCATCGACGGCCTGGCCGTCGATGGCCGTCGATTAATTTAAGGCCTGGTTTCAGTACAGTAGGGTATCTCCACGCCAGAGTTACGGGTCAAAGTTTGGATAGACTTCTAAACTAGCACCGAAGCTGCCCCCCCCCCCTATTCAGATCTAGAGGTCTAGATCCAGACAATACATTACAAATCATAAATTAATCATCATTAATAAATTAATTAGACTAGATCTAATGAATAAATTAATGAATAAATGAATAGGGTCTAAATGAACAATATTAATAATTGCAATAATAAGTATAATTACAATAATAATAACTAGAAATGCAATCGTGTCACAACGATGTGTTTGCAATGACGCCATGTTTCTACGTGTCAAACGAAAGAGCTTATCTCGGACTATCCAGAGCAATTCATACAAAGTCTGTAGCTTCTGTGATACTGTAGATAGGTAGGGCGAAAGAAAGGCCTCAACAGGGACCTTCATGATGGGATGGTAGTGACTATACGCCTACGAAGCAGTCTAAAAAACTGACGTCATGACCGATAAGTGTTATAATCGGGCGGAAACTCGGCGGAACTTGTATAGTGACCCTTGTTCAAATGCGATTTACTCAAAATTTTCTATGTGAACATATACCATACTTGGTATCATTCGAAAGGGCACTTCATTGCGGTCAATTTGACACCATTGTCATCTGCTCGCAACGTACTGCACGGATCAAACGCGCTGTTACGCAATGCATAGTAAATTCATCATTTTTGGCGATAACTTTGCGAAAAGGGCATTAAAAATTACTAAAGTTGGCAGACAGTTGTCACGTATATGGATACATGTGTCTGCCAAGTTTCAATGAGGCAGGTATAAAGATCGCCATTTTAGAGCAAGTTGAAGTTATTTCTCAATTTTCTTGAAAATGGTGAATTTGGAGGGCAATTTTCTCAAATTTGGTCAGTGATAGGGTATATAATTTTGTATATGGCTGGAAAGGGCATAACTTCAAGTATCTAAATCCAAAAAAGGGTACGGGTCTGCCAAGCGATAATGGAGATACGGCCACAGAAAGAAAGCCAATTCCCAGAACTTTAGAGGGCGCTATTTATGTTTTGCAAAGTAATTGGAGCGTGAAATTTGGCATGGCTATGTGTAGACCGAAAACTTCAGTCTCTCTAATCGTCGGTTGTTCCACTGAGACTACGTCTGGCTCCACTAGACCTCCGATTATAGAGACTGAAGTAGATCTATGGCCTATCGGGACTGTACGGGACTGTACGGAACAAATGGTTCGGTTCGACCGGACCGCGATGAATGAGATAGAGTCTATGCAACAAGATTTTCACTCTTTACCATGTTTACATCCTCATAACTGCTGCAATTATAATAAAAATTAAAAATAACATGGGGTCTATAGCTTATTGAATTGGATGGGGTAGGCTAGGCCTAGACTATCGACTATTTCAAACTGACTGACACAGTTCTGCTGCCTGCTGAATATCTTTGACCAACGGCTACGCTGAAGTCGATGGCCCGGTCCTAGAGGCGTGACAATTGGTGAAGAACAGCTTAACCGGCAGACTGAGGCGACGACGGTCCCGGTCGATTCTAACGTTAGATCTAGTTTTAGATCTAGATCTATGTCTTCTTTTTTTACAGCTTACTCACCGTTTTCCGAATCAAGGAGACATGCGTGTTCTGATTCGCGATGGCTGTTTTCTCTTGATTTGTCCTTAGCATCATTTATCACTGATTTCCTGAGATTCGAAATTACCATTTCATCCATCATTTTGACAGGATCATCTGTCTGCTACGGCTACGTTGCCGAATCACTAGGTAAACGTGCTAGGCCTATATAGTCTACGTCTGCGCTGCATGCACAATTTTTTAATTTTATTAAAGCATAACATCATTTAGAACTGGCAAAAACACATGCCTCCGCAAATTTGATAATTTATTTAAACTTGAAAATTTATTTAAACTTAAGATTTATTTAATTCTACATTGATTACAGCCCGGATATCAAACTATTGAACTGTTGTATAGCGCATTATAAATCATAGGGTCTGTGTTTTAAACTAGCCACAGTTGACGATGATAATGACGATGGCAATAACATTTTTCTCATGGTACCCATAATAATTAGGGTATTGGAAAATACAATGAAATATGTAAAAATAAATTATTGTAACCAAACAAACAAATTGTATATATAGTAATTGAAGTAGACCCTATATCATTTTACAAGGAAATTTAGGCAAATAAACGAGTATAGGCAAATATATAATCAAATGATTTTTTTAAAAACTAAATAAGAAAATGATCAATTTTGTATAATGAATGATAATTAAACAAGTGAATAGATGAATAAATAAGTAACTAAGAAACTAAATCAATCAATACATGAATAAATAAATAGATACATAAATATAATCATAAAATTAATACACTGAATTGACGAATGAACAACTGATTCTATTAATATTCAAAACATGTTAAATAATGGCGTGAGCATGCATGATTGCTGTTATGATGAGGAACTTTACTCAAATGAACTATAAACAAATTACCAAAGTGCTTCGAATGGTGAGGGGCAAAAAAGGTTTAGGCCTATATATAAACGAAGCATAATTTTCCTATATAGGACTACTTTTTCAAGATTGGAACAAGTTTCTTGCATGAAGATGGAGACGAATGCATAAATAATGAAATCCATCACCAATAAAACTTCATCTACAGTATATATATATATACCCGAGGCTAGTGGTAGCTAGTCCATGGTTTCCACAACGAAATTCAGCCGGCGGCAAGGGGTGGGGGGGGGGGGGGGAGGGGCAAATCTTGAGAATATATTTAGCGGCGAATCAGCCAGCCGGTGAATGGCGAATGGGCGGGGGTGGTAAGAGCACTATATATTTTTATTTTGGTCCAGTACGTTTTGGGGGAAAAAAATTGCGCTGACCCAGCGGGGGGGTGGGGGGGGGGGATGCTGGTGAGGAGAGGACCACTAATTATTATTATTATTTTTTTTTTAGGGGGGAGGTGAAGCGCCATTTTTACATGACTTTCTTTTTAACTCTCACTTTCACCTAACAGATAACCCTATAAGTTTTTGTTGCTGCTTCATTTCTAAATGTAGTTGATCATTTTTTTTAGGGGGTCAGGGCCTCAGGGGGCCGCTTTTGTTTTTTGTTTTTCAAAAGGTAAAATTTATGTTACTATCCCATTTTTTTTTTACCGGTTTGGGGGGGGGGGGGGGGGGCGGTAGAATCGGCCCGTGGATCCGCCCCCCCCCCCCTCCCCCCACACACACACTTTGGGAGACACTCAATCTGGATATCTAATGGGTGTATTTTATTTCGTAGGAAATGTATGATCTCTTATGCTTTACAGAATATCAAACTCCAATTTTCTTGACGGGTTGTACATGAAATGATGGCAACTGTTACTCTCATTCACAAGTCAGCAAAAAATCAAACTTAATCATATCACAATCGAATTAGTTACAGTTAATGTAGTATTAAACCATTTTTTGCCTCTCTCTCTCTCTCATTATGTTGTTGTCATCTCCCATTCTTGTCGAAATCTCTTCCCTCTCTCTCTGTGTCTCGATGTTAGCATTCCCCCCTCTCTCTCTCTCTCTCTCTCTCTCTCTCTCTCTCTCTCTCTCTGTATCTCTTCCCTCTCTCTCTCTCTCCCTCTGTATCTCTTCCCTCTCTCTCTGTATCTGTTCCCTCTGTCTCTCCCTCTATAATGTTACCCTTCTCTCTCTCTCTCCCTCATTGCATCTCTTCCCTCTCCGATCTCCCTCTGCATCTCTTTCCTCTGTGTCTCTTCCCTCTCTTTGTAGCTCTTACCTTTCTCCCTCATGCCTCCCTCCCTCTCTTTGTATCTTTTACCTCCCTCTCTCTGTATCTCTTCCATCTCTCTTTGTATCTCTTACCTCTCTCTCTCTCTCTCTGTATCTCTTCCCTCTCTCTTTGTATCTCTTTCCTCTCTCTCTCCCTCTCTCTCTCTTTCACTCTCTCTCTCTCTCTGTATCTATTCCTCTCTCATGCCCTGTTTCTATTGCCCTCCATCCTTCCCTCTATCTGTACATCATAGAATTGAACAGTACAATACAATCTGATACATGTATATTGTTTATTTTCAAAACACAATCACGTTTACACATCTACTACAATGTGCACTGCAATGTGCATTCAACGACCCCATTCCATAGTTTCTTTAACATTTAACTATTTAACAAAATTCAGGAAGCTTATAGGAATTAAATAATATTCAGCAGTCATGGTTTCATGGTGCTTCCACAAACTTTGAACAAATTCCCACTTGAATTGTCTTCTTTATAAAAAAAGAAATGAAAACAAAATAGAGGAAGGGGTTATTAATGCAAATAAAATATAAGTTAATTTGATGTACTGCTATAGTACAGAAAGCTGCACTAACCCTAGCCTACATGTATCTGATATGCGTCGGGCTTTAAGGCAAGTGTAATAATCGCGTTATGGAGACAGACATCGGCGCGGGCATCAACCTGAGCGCCCATCATCACTGGTGGACATGAAAAGTTTGATTTTCTTTTATTTACATTATTTCGTTTGTAGAAAATGTAAGAACCCCCTGTAAAGCTCTGTCGTGAATATTTATGTAACATGGACCAAAATAGGCCAATGAACGATGAGGAACTTGGAGATGATATTTGATTGGTTGAATATAAGGGATCAATCACCAAATAAGGCTAGTGTTATGAATCATGCATGAAATACGCGTGTCACACATATGATATGAATAATGATGAGTTCACCAGTGATGATAGGCGTTCGGGCTGACGCCCGTGCCGATGTCTGTCTACATAACGCGATTAGTATACTTTTGGTTTGTAATGGAAGCCAAGATGACGTTAACACGGGTGAGAAAAAAATCAATCTGCGCATGCGCGAATCTGAATATTCTCCGTCTCGTTGATTTTCACGATCATTCTCGGCCAAAATAGTTCATTGCCTAAACATTACAATTACGATGTAGATGTCGTATGATTGTATATCAACTGTACTTTGAGCTTGAATATCCAATTGTGGACAAATTATCTACACTATTTCTGATAGTACACAACCACACAGCATGGAATCTGCTTATTCTAATGTCTGTTTGGTAAGTAGCCATCAACGTCCCCGTCCCCAGTACCGAAACAGGTTGCAATGAAGACAGGAGCATGGTACAGGACGATCTTGGTTGAGTGAATTCTCCTGTCGTCTTTGGCTTCCGTTGCGAACTGAAAGCACGCTATTGATAAGAGAAGACATGCCACATCTAACTGTGGATTCGTTCGTTCGTGTCTCCTCAGATCAAGATTAGTGTACAGTTCCTAAATTAGATTAAATTAAATTAAGCTCTTCCATCGCCCCATGGCTGCGATAGCCGTCTCATTTACAAGGGCCAGGTCTTCATCTGTGCAACCCGTTCTGCCGCACTGCAAGATGTGGTCCATCGTCTGAGTCTCTCCAGAATAGATAGCAGAAGGTCAGGTAGCCTTAGGAGTGGGGAAGGCCAGGAAGCAAGACCTGTTGCATATCAGGTCTGTCATCATATAATCCATTGATTGCTCCACAGGTTCTTTCCAATAGTTGGCCCTTGTCCTTGTGTGCATCAATACACTCACATGATACAATCCATTGCTCAATAACTTCTTCCAAAGCTGTTTCTCAAAATCAATTGAGCAGAATGTCCTCAACCAGATGTTCCGGCGCAGTTTCAGTTCTTTGTATGAATGAAAGTGACATGTCCAAGTCAGTCATTATCTTCACGCTTCCTTTTAGCACTAGTCTTCGAGTCTGTAATGAGAAAACATGCCACATCTGACTGTGGGTGAAGGTCACATAGCAAGAAGGTCACATAACAGAAGGTCAGGTACACAGGTAGCCTTAGGAGTGGGGAAGCAAGACATGTCCAAGTCAGTCATTATCTTCACGCTTTCTTTTAGCACTAGCCTTTGAGTCGGTGATGATGCTGATTGGTGGTTTGATGTCGGGCTTCACATCACTCTGATTAAGTGAGGTACCTGCAGTTAACAAAAACAATGAAACACAAGATCAATGAGATAACTATGCGACCAGGGGGGTGTTTCATAAAGCTGTTCGTAAAGTTACGCATGACTTTACGAACAACTTGTATATGAAAAGCCAAATGGGATGCTCAATCATTATTGATTATTATTCATTAAGTTGAACTGTGCAGATGTAGATTATAACAAAAAAATTTAATGCAAAGTATATTTTTTGCCATAATTTAATTGAGGTTATTGGAAATATCAGAAAAAACTTTGGGCATCCTATCTGGCACTTCATATACAAGTCGTTCGTAAAGTCATGCGTAACTTTACGAACTCTTTACGAAACTTCCCCCCTGGCTCCATTTATAACTAGTGAATTAACAATTGCCATCATACATGCATGATCAATGACACAAAGCATTTTAATCAAAGCATGACACTGCTAGCCCTAAACCCTCCTACTACATGTACTGTATGTAGCATTTAATTTAGCTAATATCCATTCATTTCTGTCAAATGGAAAATAATAAGCATCCTTAAACAAACTTAGATGACCCTGAGATGACCTTAGACCTCAAATGTCTGAACAGGGATAACAACCATACTGAAGGATAACTCCATAATACTAGTCGTCTTTACAAAACCTTTCTCCTACATGTATGTGCTCTATCATATTTGCCGGCGTAAAGGCCGCAGTATTTTTGGAAGAGAAAATATCAAAAAGTCACGGTGCGGCCTATGCGGAAAAAGAGTAAAAAAAAAAAAGAGTAAGTCAAAACCAGCCCGAATTTGCACATATAAGACTACGAATGGTACAATAACTATACCACTATGGTACAGGACATTTCCACACATCTTACCGACAATTTTATCTTGCATTGTTGACATGAAGACGAAAATAAACTTCCAATAACAACATCTGCCGATAGATCTTGATCTAAGTTCGTGCCAATACATTGCAAAAGTAAAGAAGGGCCCGTTAACGGAGCTGCCGCGAAGCATCCAGCACGCGAAGTCGCCATTTTGAATCCATTTCAATACACAAGAGCTATGGCGCAATACACAAGAGGGAGGCGCAATGTACACATCAGAGACAACTGCAGGGGAAAGCATCAGTGCGGGATGGCCGAGAGGTCTAAGGCCGTGATTTTAGTCATATCAACATTTGTACGCAAGAGATTAAATCCCGTCTTCGACAAAAGTTTTTTTTTTTTTTTTTAAATGTAAAAATTGGGGGTGCGGCCTTATCGCCGGCAAATGTTGTTACTTCAAACAATGATATGAAGATTTTTTCAAACTGCTGCCTAATCCAGAGATGATATTGATAGCTGGTTTACTGATGGTTAGTGACTAACTAACCATTGTGTATTGTGTAACTCACCTTTCAAACTGCTGCCTAATCCAGAGATGATATTGATAGCTGGTTTACTGATGGTTGGTGACTGAGTAACCATGGTGTAAGATGAAGTATTGCTCTTCAAACTGAATGATGAACCACCACTCTTAGAGACAAGAGAGAAGGTAGGACTGGGCTTGGAGCCTATACCTGATGAATAAAATGATAATTGCATTTTCATAACCAAAAAAGGTTCTCAATAAAACATATAAATATTTTTAGTAAATTCTATTTCAATTCTAAATTCTACACACTATATATTTCATTGAAACTAGATGGATGTTCGACTGCGCACAGTCGAAAATGATGCCTCCGCCTTAGAGCAATTTTTCAAATTCAAGTTTGATTGTTATCCATTAACAGGTTCGCAGAATATCATTATTACAATCTATTTTTATATATATGTATGACCCTTTGGTCTTTGATCATATGACCCTAAAATCGAATCAGTTCAATGGCTCTCCAAGATACATACATGTGACCATGTCCCGAGTTTGATAGTAATCCATTCGTCAGTTCTAATAAGAAGGCGTTCACAAGCTATTTTTGAATACATAATGAGCCCCATGACCTTTAACCTCATGACCCCAAAATCTACTCAGTTCATTGGCTCTGCAAGATAAACACATGTTTTGAGTTTGATTGTAATCTGTCCATCGGTTCTAATGATAATGTGATCATAAGCTATTTTTGCATACATAATGAGCCCTGTGAACTTTGACCTTTGAACCAAAATCTAATCAGTTCATCAGCTCTGCTATATATATACATGACCTAAGTTTAGCAGGAATCCATCCATCGGTTCTTGAGATAACGCGATCACGAGAACGAGACGTACGGACGTACGTACGAACGACCTGAAAACCCGAAAACACAATGCCTCCGGCTACTTCGTAATGAGGCATAAAAATACAATTATTGGAAAGTACACTTGTAAACACATAATAAAAAAAAAACACTGCAAATTAAAATAAATGAATTGATAGGTCTTTGATGCTTACCTGAACTTAGAGATAATCTTGGGTTTATCGTCAGAGTGGGCTGTGAGAAATCAAAGATGAAACACAGTGCAGTAATATAACACTTCATACACCTAATTCAAGGTTTACATTGGTACATTTACAATGGGTCAGTTGAAAAGAAGGAGATGGTGTATTCAAAGAAAATAATGATTTCATGAAAGTAAAAAATTAAAAAGTGCTATTAATACTGGGAAATAAGGTGTCCAGTATAATACTGAAGTCAAAGTAAGAAGGGGGATACCTGCTGAGACATCAATTGTGATTAATCTTGGGAACTATCTACACCTGTAGGTGATAAACAAATCTAATTGAACTGAGATAGATTCAGTTTATGGATATTGATCAATAATAAATAGATACTACACATATTCAACTTATTTACAACTCCTCGTCTCCTTTTTCTTTCAACTCATCAAACAGCCTGTCTATCCTGATTGGACTCCACGGAAGAACAGAGCCGTTAGGTTAATGACTCTGAAATGGAATATTCAACCGTTTTATCATTCTATTATTGTTATAAAAAGTCTTTGATTTTTGTATATTGCGCTATTGTTTTTATGATGATTTTTGGAAATAAAACAAACAATTGTTATTCCTACACCAATATTAAGCACCTCTGCACTAGTTTGGCCCGGGGGGATTAGACCTCCCCGCATGGTCACTGACATGTGGTTATCTCATCAAATCAGCTCTTAATCAACATAAGAAAACAGAGACTATGGGGGACAATGGTCACCAATTAGGCATTGTTTGCTATATAGAGGGCGCAAGTAGCTGTAAGTAGTGCAATGGGGCTTTAAACAATAGAAATGTAAATGTTACTCCCTGGTTTATCTTGAACTGAACTGAGGACCTGACTTACCCTCTTATGAGGTGGTTTGAGCCTGTAGTTACAAGCAGAGAGACAGTATCTATCTGGGGGTAGTCTTGGTCCATTGTGAGGTTTAATGGCTGGGAGAGGACTGCTGTTCTTCTGCTTAGCTATCTCCATCAAAAACTGTGCAAAATAAAAGGAAACATACTAAGTATAATAATGGTAAGTGGACTCTAAATCACCAGGGGGGTGTTTCATAAAGCTGTTCGTAAAGTTACGTGTGACTTTACGAATTACTTAAATATGAAAAGCAAAATGGGATGCTCAATTGTTATTAACTGCATCAACTAAAGTTGAACTGTGCAGATGTAGATTAACATTCTTATCATAACAAAAAGAATTATGGTAAAGTATATTTTTTGGCCATAATTCATTCAAGGTTATTGGAAATATAGTCACACTTTGTTAAAACATCAGGAAAAAATTGGGCATCCTATCTGGCACTACATATACAAGTCGTTCGTAAAGTCATGTGTAACTTTACAAACAGCTTTATGAAACACCCCCCATATGGTAAACTTTGGGGGTAATCTCAGAGTATGACCCCCCAGCTAAATCATAAATATATATATCTAACAAAATCTTCCCATCTTGACATTCTATCATGTCTAAACCTTTGCAATTATAGGAGTAGGATATTCCAAACACTGATATGTTTTACTTGTGAATACGTGTTTCAAACTTAAAGGTATTACGAAGTTTTGGTATGGGGTCATAAATTTGGTTCAAATGAACATACTGTATTGGAGACATATATGGGATCCTACATCCCTCCTTCCCGCATGACCACCATATACCTGAGCATCATCTATCAGTCACATATCCTAGTTATGAGACAAGGAGTCAGGGGTGATAGTGAGCACTAAAAAAACAATAGGTTTTTTTTTCCCTCAACCACACCCCCTCTTGAGTAAAAAAAATAAAATGAGGATTCGGGGGGGGGGGGGGGGAATGGCATCTAACAACAATCCCCCCTTTTGAGTAAGAAAAATTGGGAAATAATAGGAAAAATAGGGGAGAATAGAGAAAATAAGGGGAAAATCAGAAAAATCGGGAAGCAAAAAAAATTGGGAAAAATTGGGTAACAATTAAAAAAATCAGGAAACTGATTTAAATCAGGTTTTTATCAGACCTGAAGGAGTAGACAGAGAACAGGGACAGATACACAGTCAATATAGTATTTACAAAAAATCACTTTCCCAAACACCTGTATATATGCGATCCTACAATGTTTAGTGATGAAATTGTAAATAATAAACTCTTTTCATTGTATACGGGTAGCTCCCTCTCAAGGTCAAGACATTAATTTAGCTATACGGTAAAACAATGCTTTTTCAGTAAAATTGACTGATTGGCTATGCGCGTTTGAAAATTATATATCACAACATAGGCGCTATTTGAAAATTTTCGAAATTTACTAGGAGCACTGGTTAATTTTGATATCCAAGAAGTGTTTTAGAAGCTAAAAGAATGTTTATCCAGCCAATTTTTGATTTTCCCCAAAACTTTATATTACCTTTAAGCAGGGCTTTTAATCCAAGGTCATGACCGTGGATGCCCCTATGATTGGCCTTGGATATTATTTAAGGCCTGTTTAAGACATGTTAGCAAAAAGGAAAAAAAATACTCAGGTTTTTATGGCAACTGTCAATGTGCTTTATCAATAAAAAACATGAATGTTATCTACCAGCACCGAGTAGAAATGTTGATGAGTTTAAGCCTTACCTCTCTTGGGGGTGGTGTTGTGAAGGAATGATCTAATCTGGTTTGAATGGCCAATTTGATATCCTCTACATCTACATCCCTCCTTCCTGCATGCCCACCGTACACCTGAGCATCGTCTAGAACATGTGTCACATACCCTAGACAAGGAGTAGACAGAGACACAGAGACAGAGACACAGTCAATACTGAGCATCATCTAGAACATCAATCACATACCCTACACAAGGAGCAGAAAGAGAAACAGAGACAGATACACAGTCAATACTGAGCATCGTTGAGAACATCAGTCACATATCCTAGACAAGGAGTAGACAGAGAAACAGAGACAGAGACACAGAGACAGAGACACAGTCAATTCTGAGCATCGTTGAGAACATCAGTCACATATCCTAGACAAGGAGTAGACAGAGAAACAGAGACAGAGACACAGTCAATACTGAGCAGTGAGCATCGTTGAGAACATCAGTCACATATCCTAGACAAGGAGTAGACAGAGAAACAGAGACAGATACACAGTCAATACTGAGCATCGTTGAGAACATCAGTCACATATCCTAGAAAAGGAGTAGACAGAGAAACAGAGACAGAGACACAGTCAATTCTGAGCATCGTCGAGAACATCAGTCACATATCCTAGACAAGGAGTAGACAGAGAAACAGAGACAGATACACAGTCAATACTGAGCATCGTTGAGAACATCAGTCACATATCCTAGACAAGGAGTAGACAGAGAAACAGAGACAGATACACAGTCAATACTGAGCATCGTTGAGAACATCAGTCACATATCCTAGAAAAGGAGTAGACAGAGAAACAGAGACAGAGAAACAGAGACAGAGACACAGTCAATTCTGAGCATCATCGAGAACATCAGTCACATATCCTAGACAAGGAGTAGACAGAGAAACAGAGACAGATACACAGTCAATACTGAGCATCGTTGAGAACATCAGTCACATATCCTAGAAAAGGAGTAGACAGAGAAACAGAGACAGAGACACAGTCAATTCTGAGCATCGTCGAGAACATCAGTCACATATCCTAGACAAGGAGTAAACAGAGAAACAGAGACAGAGACACAGTCAATTCTGAGCATCGTCGAGAACATCAGTCACATATCCTAGACAAGGAGCAGACAGAGAAACAGAGACAGAGACACAGTCAATACTGAGCATCGTCGAGAACATCAGTCACATACCCTACACAAGGAGCAGACAGAGACACAGTCAATTTGGTATTTAAAAAAAAATCATTTTCCCAAGAGAGAATACCATAATGACTAACGGTAAATCAAAAATGTCATTAAATATCAACACATGTAAACTTTGTTATTATAGTTACACCCAAATTATTATTATGACATTTTCTAGAATAACATTACCTCTAGTCTAGGATAATCTCACTCAAAAGATGACTTTAACTTCTAGAAATGGTTTGCACCCATACAAACCCACAGTGGGTCGTTTAAAAGGAGTAAAACCGCTCAAAGCTACATCAGGTTTCTATTACTGAGACCCAAAAAACAGTTGTATAAACTTTTGTTGAAACGATGTTGAAAATCTTTCAAGCCGTCAGGGTGCTACAAGAATTTTTTTCACCACTTGCCCTGTCGGGCAAGTGGGTTTTCAATTTACTTGCCCAAACAATATTTCCACTTGCCCAAAACTTTAAAGCGAAAAAGGACTCGAGGTTAAAGCATTTATTATCTCGTAATGATAAGTTAGTGTTTTAGATAGCAAATTAATGCACATACATGTACAGTGTGTCTGTGCAAGCCGCTGTCATTTGGAAACGTAGGCTAATTTTCAGCTGTTAATAATTTGGGTCAACTCTTCCATCAAGAAACGTCATGTAAATAATGGGTAATCAACTATTTTAAATAAAGTACGGACATTTTTATTTCATCATTCACTGCTATAAATATCATGCCAAAATTTGTAAATTCTTACTAAATAATAATATTGAAGATATTTTACGATAAATCTCGGATAAGTATGCGAAAACTAGACTAAACAACGTCGCTAAAACCATGAAAACAAAACAACAACGGCTTATATTCTGGGGGTCTCGATACTATTATCAAAATGACTCGCTCGGTCGGATCAAGTGTAGTAACTCCTTGGTCGGATCTTGAGACCGCAGTAATAAATTGAAAACGAGACAAAAACATTCATCTGATTTATATGAGCAGCGAGTTTTAAATAATATGTTCACAATCATTAACAGTCATTATGAATAAATATCAAACATTTGACTTTTTGTACTTACTAGAAAATCCCTGTTGTTTATTCCATTCCGATTCGCACGTGTTCATTTCCCTAGAATAATGACGTCATATTTGGCGTGATTCAACCAATCGGCAATCAGAGAATAGCAAAGGCCTGTCGGTGCGGCCTGCAGAGCTAGAGAGAGAGAGCGCGAATAAGCTCGCAGCTGGTACGATCGCGCTAGCTGTCTCTAGCTAGCTCACGGCCGGCCGTGCGTGGAGGCGGAGCGGCATGAGCTAGCTGAGCTGGCTAGCTGTCTGTGAAGTTTTTTCGAAATCGGAACGATCGCTTTTTTGCTTCTGGATTTTGACGACGGGTAAGAAGTTGACGGGTGAATGGTAGAGTTCTTGGACACTAGGAAATTACTGTAAAAGTATCACTTGCCCGAATCGGGCAAGTGATAATTTGATTTACTTGCCCGACGGCTCAATTTGGTTGCCCCGGGACGTCGGGCAAGCGGGTTTGTCGCGCCCTGGCCGTATTTTAAACTCTCGCCGCGCATGACGTCATCTAAATATCATCCCTTCTAGTCTACACCAAAGGCAAAATGATTATGAAGGAAAACCTGTGCGCAAGCTACAAGTTTGTAATGACGTTATCACAGTTTTTCCTTCATAATAATTTTGCCTTTGGCGTAGACTAGAAGGGATGATATTTAGATGACGTCATGCACAGCGAGAGTTTAAAATAAGGCTTGCAAGATTTTCAACAAACCGCTGCACAATACAAGTGCATACCGATGGTGGGTTGCGGGTGGGCGCGCGCCTATGACATCTACCGTAATGAGGATCTGAGTTCTGAGACATTACGGTAGATAACTTCACACAGGCGCGCGCCTTCCCGCAACCCACCATCGGTATGTACTGTATTGTGCAGCGGTTTGCCGTGAAAAGTGTATACTAATATCAACGTTTATCCCAAAAATACTCCAAAAATAACAAGAAAATTGACACGAAACATAAACATAGCAACTTTTATTAACTCATGATCTTTATTAGGGTGTCTGATCGCGCACCCGTGTGTGCTAAAATTCTGCATTGCGCGACCATGCAAAAAAAAGTCAATTTTTTTTTTCAATTCGAGATTCAAACCTTTATCTGTTGTGATCCTGAAGGTGATACTCAATAAATGAGGTGTCATAATTATGAAAGAGCAGGTGAATTCCAATATTTCCAAAGGGGCGTAGCCCCCGAAATTCTAAAAATATCTTGGTCAAAACAGTAATTTAAACATTGTGTCCTGGCTAACTCTGAGGTTTGTCACTTTTGAGATATGACGCCCCGATCGATAAGTAGTCCCAGTCCTAAGGAACAATTCTATGTGCTTATATTTTCGCTAGCCCCCAGGGATCACAACTGATAACAGTTTAAAAATACCCTTCTCGCTATTTGGTGGATCAGCTAATTAGGGGGCGTGCGCTCCGCTCAGTCCAAACCATAGTTACATCGCGTAATATCTCCACGTACGAACGAAACCCCAAATTCAATTACACATAGTGAATGAAAGTATGGGTGGCCGTTGTATTCACTTCCGGGTTCTATGCCGCGAACGGCCACCCATACTAGTCAATGGCACATATCGCGGAGACAGCGTGGCTCAAGCTGCAAGTCGCGCATTGGCTTAGCAACATGCGTACTATATGCATACGCTTGCATATCGCGCGATACAGCTGTTTGTCTGAATTTAGCAAAAAAACATCACTCTGCGTGGACGTCTTTTTCGTCGATTTTGACCAAAATGATATGAATATACCAGCGTTTTGGAGGGGCTGTAACTTTTGATAGAAACATCGGTTAGACATGAAATTCGAAATGTATTATTCTGATAACATTTTTTATTCAAATAGATCTAGAGTAAAGGAGCCCGTTTTCGGCCACTTAAGACAAAATCCTATTTTTAGGACTCTTTACTTCCTATTTATTATCATTTCTTGTTCAAATCATGAAGCAAATATTATTATTATTTAAACAAAAAAAGAATCCCAGAAAAAAATCACGAATTGCCATGACAATATTCATTTCAATTTTCACTGTTTTGGAGCCAGTTATCGGCCGAGCGTTTCAGTTTACGGCCGCATGTACAAAGTCAATAGGAAGCGCTCGCGCGCGCCGTGCGTTTCCGCGCTGAAGTACAGCACAAGCGGGCGGAGCAGGTATCCCACGCCGAAGGCAAAAATGATTATGAAGGAAAAACTGTGATAACGCCATTACGAACGTGTAGATGGCGCACAGTTTTTCCTTCATAATCATTTTGCCTTCGGCGTAGACTAGAAGGGATGAGATTGACGGCAGCGAGAGTTTAACACGGCTTGCAAGATTTTCAACATGGATGTCGATTTTGACCCATAATTTCCTTAAAAGGGACCATTAAACGGATTATTTCAATCAAGTTAGTAAGTGGAACCGATGTATTATAGCCTAGGCCTAATGTAAAATTGGATATGCACGAGGTAAAATGACATTTTGGGGGATTTTGGGGGCATAACAATACGGCCGTGGCAAGTTTGTTCATGTTTGTGGGAGGGGCCTAACGGCTAAAATCTAGCCGTGATATCTTCAACATAGGCTGGCATAGGCGATCGTTCTGTCTCTATAACCGGAGGTCTAGTGGAGCCAGACGTAGTCTCAGTGGAACAACCGACGGTAGAGACTGAAGCTTTCGGTCTAGTGTGAGATATGATTTTGGATTCGAGAACGCACGTAACGCAACCGTGCGCGTCATTTAGAGCTGTCGAATGTGTACGACCAATTTTACATGTACGATTTTTAGTACAGATACTTGGTCAGTTTTCTTCTTATATCTTTGGTTTTACAACATTTAAAAATATAATTTCTTCAAATCTGCTCCTGACTCGGTTCAGACTAATTGTCTGATGTGTTTTCAAGTCAATTTTTTGAATATATTTTTTTGCATGAATTTGCCTATCTACACTCATGTGTGGGATATGTGTTATGCTATTATGCGATGTATTTTAGAGTGATTTTACCTTGCATCCAACCAATCGGCCGAAAACTGGAGCTGGCCGATTACCGGCTCCTTTACTCTATCAAACAAAAATGGTGAAAAATTATTTGGACATTTGATTTAATGAATATTTACTTCATTTTGGGTATGTTTTAGTAGGGTATCTCCACGCCGGAGTCACGGGTCAAATTTTGGATACGTTTCTGAACAAGCGCCAAAAATGGATATAAAAGTACACTAGCGCCTAGCGCCTCTTGAGTTACCCACTCCCGTGATCACATCGCGTCGGGATCGGGAGCCCGTCCCCCTGGCGGTGGCCAGCAGCACAGTGGCAGTGCCAAGTCCGAGGTCTGAGCACAGCTTACTTTCTTATTTATTACATTAGACTTATATTTTACACATTTTTGTTCATGTTACTTACTATATGCAAATTCGAGCATTTGATTAATCACTCTGGGTTCGTAATCTGTAACTCCCATATCCTTCAAAATAGCTGTCATAATCTCGGCATCTCGAGGCTGAGTCTTGTTGGACGACATTTTGACAAGATTGTGCTCTAAGAAAACGTAGATGGCAGCAAACAAAAAAACTTAGACTTGGGTCTTAGACCTTGGTCTATGAGGCGCCGTTTGTAAAACAATTATATAGACAAATTATATGTTATATAATCATTATTTAACAAATAATAACCATTATTTACATATAATGCAAGCAAATGTACGTTTTCATTTGTATATAATTCTTAACACATTTTTATTATTTATAAATAATGACAAAGAACTTTGCATTATTTATATATAATTGCCATTATTTATAAATAATTACAATTCACACTTTCATTATTTATATATAATGAAAAGCATATTTCCATTATATAATATATAATGAAAAGCACATTTCCATTATATAATATATAATGAAAAGCCATTTCCATTATATAATATATAATTAAAAGCGTATTTCCATTATATAATATATAATGAAACGCACATTTCCATTATATAATATATAATGAAAAGCCTATTTCCATTATATAATATATAATGAAAAGCACATTTCCATTATATAATATATAATGAAAAGCGTATTTCCATTATATAATATATAATGAAAAGCACATTCCATTATATAATATATAATGAAAAGCGCATTTCCATTATATAATATATAATGAAAAGCACATTCCATTATATAATATATAATGAAACACACATTTCCATTATATAATATATAATGAAACGCACATTTCCATTATATAATATATAATGAAAAGCCTATTTCCATTATATAATATATAATGAAACACACATTTCCATTATATAATATATAATGAACAGCGCATTTCCATTATATAATATATAATGAAAAGCGCATTTCCATTATATATTAAATAACGATTGTGTATGCAAATGTCAATGGTTGGTAACGCCCATAATATGAATATTCATGAGCTTGACTGATATTATTATCCTCTATTCCAGGCACCTTTCCATTTTGTGTTCTTTGTGCATTCTTATCAGAAATCCTACGTGCGGTAAATAAGTCTCTGTATCACCATTCTCCTTCTTATTTGTATGCAGATTTGGTTATAATGATTGATAACTGTAATCATCCTCATTATTTTAAATAAGAAATTTTTCTATCTGTGATGGAAGTTTTTATGTACGATTGCCTGATCTGAAGACAAGACTTTCGCTGCATGCATATTTAATGTGACGTCACCCACACAGAGTGAGAGCTCGAAGTTTTCTTTGAAAGTTTGATGGTGAGTACAGTTGTAATTACGTTCAAATCTCGTAAATTGAATCAAATTTATAAACATATCTGCTGTAGGTATGAATCTGCTGATTTGTCTGTACATTATGAAGTGGTTTAAAATGGTTATATCTGATGAATTTAGGAGTAATCTACACTCGAACTTTTGATTCGTGTTTTATCGTCGTGAGAAATATTTCAGCTCGATTGCCATCGTCACTCCTTGATCCTTGGCCCTAACTTTCGGGCGAGACCCTCTCTGAAAATTAGATACGATTATAGGGTCTATAGGCAGATCACTTCACTAGCGCTAGCTGCATCAATGATCCAAGCTTTTTGTTACGTTTAGGTCCAACTGTTGAAAAACTACTTTCATAGTTGGGTCAGAAGAAAGTTAATAGCTAACACTAAAAAGCATGGTCACAGTTGACATGAGTTGTGAACAAGCGCCAAAATTTGGACCAGATACCGAGATACAGTAGTAGACGAGTACGAGAGTAGAAAATTTGAGGCCTAGATTCTAGGCCTACAGACCAGTAAATAATTGGACTACCTGTGAACAGGCGTGGATCCAGGATTTCTTAGGGGGGGCCAAAATTTGAAAAAAATCTGCACCACCCCACTCTTACACGCAGGTTCCGCTAAACGTTTCTCTAAGTAGGTGAGGGGGGGGGGGGGGGAGGTATTTACGATCAAGTAGAGCGTTGTGAAATTGGCGTGGTGTCTAAGGGCAAAGAACGTGCGGGGGTCAAGGGGTGGAACCCCCAGAAGCTCAGGGGTATAGGCATTTAATTGCGGTCAGATGAGCATATTAGCATACCTTATTTGTGACACTGGTAGGACACTTATTGGCGTCACTATTCTTTCTTTCTTTATGAATTTGCCATTGTCCCACAAACGCATTAAAAAGTATAATTTATTAAACATTGAGGAAAAATCTCGGAAAAATAATGTCATTTCAGCAACATTTGTAAATCACCGGTAATCACCGGTATCAAATTAGAAATAAACCACGTTTGAATTATATTCGGGGGGCATCTGTCAACCCCCCCCCCCCCCAAAGTCCCCTTCCCCATCAGTACGCCAGTGCCCCTCCCCCCCCCCCCGATCTACACGTAACTGATCTCCCCTACCTTTCTTCTTTCTCTTTTTTTCTTTCCCTTTCTCTCCTATTTCCCTTTCCTTTCCCTTCCTACTCTCTGTTTTAGGTTTGCTAGGGGGAGGCAAGGGCCTTTTGGCCCCCCCTCCCCTTCCCGATCCACACATTGTTGGCGGGATTAATCGCAACTGTTCTCCCCTTCTTATCACCCTTTTCTTTTCTTCTTCCTCTTTTTTGTTCCCTTTTAGCTCTCCTCTATCCCTTTCCCTTCCTTCTCCTTTTTTTTGGGGGGGGGGGGGAGGGAGGAGGAGGCAAGGGCCTTTGCCCCCCCCCCCCCCACGAACTACAACTTGTTGGCGGGAAAATTGCAACTGATTTCCCCCTTCTTTTCTTCTTCCTCTTTTTTCCTTCTCTTTATCCCCTCTTTACTTTTTTTCTTTCCCTTTCCTTCCTTCTCTTTTATTTTTTGATGGGGGGAGGGGGAGAGGTTACAGCTGGGATGCAATGCTCTTTTGGCCCCCCGATCTCCTTTTCCCCATTTTCTTTTCTTCTTCCTCTTCTTTCTTTCCCTTTCTCTCCTTTTTCCCTTCTTTTCCTTCTCTCTCTCTCTCTCTCTTTTTTTTTTTTTTTTTTTTGCGGATGGGGGGGGGGGGGGGGGGCCAAGGTCCACTCGGCCGCGCCTGTCTGTGAATGTGATACTCGTAGTCGTATAGAGTCTTGTAGCTATCTAACAAATTAAAACACGATCCCCCCCAAAAAAAATATTCAGTCTAGACTACATTGTATACAGGGATACGTATAGTGGTGCCTGTGTGTTTCTTAAACTCTTAATTCTGCAAATGCTCATCAATGTTTAAATGATCATGCTCATTTCCTTTTATTCTAAGAATTAAATCCTCCCCCCCCCCCCTCTCTTTTACAGGAAAATGTACAGAGACACTTGTTGCAGTTAATGCATGCAGTACCAAATGCTTGCTTTCTTGGAGTATGTGCTTGAAACAAGAATGTCCTGGAGAAAACAGACCACCACAAGAGAAGGTAAACATATTTACTTTTGATCTAACTTGATCTGTTTATTTTTTTTCAAGTAAAACAACATTTTGAAATGAGTGAGGTCAAGGCCAAGCTGGAGGGGATGCGAAGGGCTGGTTTGAGAAGTATGTATTAATGGGATGGCTATGTATGATTCCACATGAAAAAATTTGAGGCCTAGGCCTACAATGTACATGCAAGACATTTTTATGTTACAACAGAGATACATGTATGATGTAGGTATCGTATCAATGTTTTACTTTCATTCTCTTCTCTTTTCATTCAACAGACATACATGTACAGTATGGACTATGAAGTTCTACTTAGCCTCTTCAATGAACTGCTGGAGCTGCGACTGGGTATCAAAACCTTGGTATTATAAACTTCATAACCAGTGGCGGAGATATGTTGTTAGCCAGGGGGGAGGGGTCAGTGCCCCCCCCCTCCCACTTTTTCAAGTACCCCCAGTATGCCCCTTTTATGGCCTTTTCACATAGGTAAAGTGCCATTACTTTGACAAGTTCCCCTATTAATTTGTAAAATTGCCCCTTCCCCATTTCACCTCTGATAAGTGCCCCTTATCCTTCGACAAGTTCCCATTATTCTATGCAATAAGTGTTCATTTTCCATTCTCATAACTGCCCTTTTTAATCTCTAGTAAGTGCCCCTTTTCAACTACGAGAAATGCCCCTTTTCACTTTTGATAAGTGCCCCCTCCATCTCCTGATTAGTGCTCTTTTCATCTCTGATGAGTGTCCCATTTTGTCTCTAATAACTGCCACTTTTATTTGACACGCCCCCTTTTCCTTCCTAATAAATGCTCTTTTTTCTGATCATAAGTACCCCTTACCCTTCTCATAATTACCCCTTTTCATCTCTCATAAGTGCCTTGTTTACTTTAACATGTGCCTCTTTTTCTTTTTAATAAGAGCCACTTCCCCGTTCTCATAATAGCCCCCTTTCACCTCCAATAAATGCCCCTATTAAAATCTGATCTGCACCTCCCTTTTTGTCTCGCCTACGAGCAAAAAGTGAGACATAGGCGCTGCTTTTCCGGTGACGGCGGCGGCGGCGGCGGCGACGGCGTCAACATCAAAAACTTAACCTAAGGTTAAGTTTTTTAATTTTTGATATAATTTTCAAAGTTTAAGTTTTTAGTCAATGAAACTTAGACTATAGGGTTATCAAGTATTCCCAATCACGTGAGAATTCCCATTCTCATAAGTGCCCTTTTTCATTCCTGGTGAGTGCCTCTTTCTGTAGGTCTAAGAAGTGCCCCATTTTCACCTCCGATAATTACCCTTTTTACATGACACTTGCTCCTTTTCCCCTTATCCCTTTAGTGTCCCCTTTTCCTCTCATCATTAAACGCGCCCCTAATTTCAAGCGACTAAGAGTAACTTCCCCCAAAGCTCGCTCGCATTTATAGATGATATAATTACGTTACTTATTAAAGGTCTTTTCAGTCTTCCATTGTGAGAATGTGCTTATAACCCCATCAGGATTGGGTTTTTCCCTCTTAATAAGATGCAATTTTTTGAACTGCGACCTCACAAAACTTAAAATTTTCCTGTTCGCAAATCAATTTTCATACCATCACACCAAACTGATACTTAAGCAATATCTTGTATGGTGTATAAAGAGAAACAAATGTTGAAATCGTCCCTGATAATGTAGTCATAATGTAGGGGTATATACCATTGTCTAAAAAAATGGATATTTTCGCTTTGAGATTCCCTTTTTTTTCCAGAAAGTGCCTATTTTGTTGGTGCCCCCCCCCCCACTTTGGAAGATGCTCCGCCACTCCTGGGGGGACACATCAGTCAAAAGCGCGCACAAAGGGGGGGGGGGGGTTGAGGGGTAATGTGCCCCCCTCCGAAGCTGAAATTTTTTAACCTGGATTTGGTCAAACTCCCAATAGATAAATATCATTCACAATTCTCTTCAAGCAGTACGTGTAACTTCACCTTGCAAGCAGTATGTTTAATTTTTTAATCACCTTGTATATTAGGCCCTGTATTTCAGCTCAAATTGTTTAGTGATTGTGGACAGGCGAAGCAGGAAAATAGAAAATTTGGCCTTCATACACACAACCACACCAGTGACACCATGAAACAGAAACACTATTACAATGATTACCGGTACTGAAACATAGTTTTCAAACTACCAAGGAGAGGTAACCAGGAACCAAGGTATAATACAATGATGCAATTTTACCCATGTTGTAGTAGTACATGGTTGTAGTAGTACATGGTAGTAGTATGGATATCCCGCCTCTTCTTTTATGCACATCCTTTCCACTGATATCGCAAGTTTTAAAAAAAGGGCCCAATGTCTGCATAACTAAGCAAGGTAGGAGTTCATTAAAAACATGATGTAAAACATTAAGTATATCACACCAAAGCATCTCAATCTGACAGCACGATGTGGAGAAAAGTTAATGGTGTAGATAAATACACAAGAAATATGTTCATCGGCAGTCTAAGTCAAGCAATCATTTATAAAACTGAGGCTTTGCCAAGGCATTCATTTTAAGTATGTGTCTATAGGGCAAATAAGATGTAGTCAAGTACTCAAGTTACCACCTGTCAGCCAAGATCAAACTTTTGGAATATAAGAGTTTTGGGGAGGGGTCATCTTTTATCAATTTCTATTGATAATAATTATAACATTTGGGAATGGGCCCATGAGTATGATTTATATATTGTATAAAACAAGCAACTGTTAATAAAAGGTCTAATATACCTTGGTGCGTGTGTGGACCACGGAGTAACCATCACACTAAAGGATGTTGTATACTATTGTACATTATTATTGTTTCTCTGGAAAAAATTGCAATCATTGAGTCATAGGTATTTTTTTTTTTTTTTTTAAGAAATCAGCATGTTTTTATAATGTGTTTTATAATAAGGGTCATGATACAATACATTCCCTGGAGAAAAAAATAGTGCTCAGATTTAGCCTAAGTATGCTTTGTTGAATTTTTAAAAAAAAAGTAATCTACAAATGGAAGTAGCAGATGAGGTCATTTGTGCTTAATATTTGACCATCAATGTTATAATCTGTAAACATATTAGTTTGTTGTAATAAAATGAATAAATTAAACATGTTTATTATCTTATATACAGTATTCCCTTCATATCTTTTCTTTTTAGTGTGCATATATGGTTGGATAAATAGAATCATATGTGGAAAAAATCTGGAAACAGAACGTGAGAGTTCAGAGAGAGAGAGAGAGAGAGCAAAAGAGAAAGGAAAGGAAATGAGAGAACTGTTTAATGGTGAGAGATGTTGATGTCGTGAAAATGAAAAATTTATAATGCAGTGAGACAGCGAGAGAGAGAGAGAAAAAAAATTAAAAATCCATCTTATAAATGCGTTAATCGCCTCGCGGCTATGTGGCTCGTGGGCGATGCTCTGCATCGTCATAGGGACAACCCCCCCCCCCCCCCCCCCGATAGGCCCTGACAATGAAATCTGGAGAACATACAGATTCACAAGGGCTGGACTACTCGGTCTCGTGGATCAAATAAAGAAATAATGGAAGTTATTATAAAAGTATGTTTTTCTCTCTTGTTATGATAATTGGAGAAAAAAAAACCTGTTAATTAGATTATATTAGTTTTAGCTTCAACTGTTTGATATTAATATGCATGTGGGCACAAATAGCAGCAACTGCGGTAAGTGATATCTACGGTATTCCTTGAGCTGCGGTAAATGATCTTATTGTATATGCCACTTACTGGTTTTCCATAGACCTGTGCACAAATGTTATCATATAATGCTATTTAAAAAAAATTCAATAGGATGGTGTACAAATCGAATATATTATGCCATTCTTTCCACTTAACTTCATGTTATTCAATATCCGTGTCATTCAAACAATACAGGCAAACATTCCCTGATGTCAGTTTACATCAATCTATCTTGCTTCTCTCCTTATAAACAAGCCATCTTCATTGGAATTCACATCCTGAATTCCAATGAAGATAGACACCTCTCTTGCATTGTACATGAAATATCCATTCACTGATCTCCACACGAAGTACCCTCAATTTTACGCACAGAAAGCTCACACTAACCCGTAACCAAAACCACCCTGAAATGATGACAATATTCAAAAGATCAATTCATTTGTAATCAAGTGTGGATTTTAATTCATTTGATCCCTTGATAGTCTGGGTTCGGTAGACCGAAACAGGGGAGGGAGCAGCTTGTGGCGTGGAACCATAAGGACCAATGAGGTTCTTTTGGGACATAGTTTATATAAAATTACCAAGCTGAAACCTACCCTAATACCAGTCACATAAATCAATGCTCAACTGAGTATTTGTTGCGTTTTCCTCAATCATGACTTGTTGAGTTTTGTGCAGAAGTGCTACAATCCATTGTTTGAGAATGTATATAGCGAGTAGTCCAAATCAGGAGGGTCGCAAATTCCTTCTCAACCTCCATTGTTACATTTTGATTCCTGAAGAGCCTTGTGATTTGAGATGAACTTGGGAGAAGTTCCCACGTTGTTTTGGAGGCACACGCTCCTTGTGCTGACTGCTCCTCTTCAGCAGCTACTACAGACAAGTCCACTTGTATCTTTGTAACCAATTCCAATAAGCCAGCTGTTCATGAATAAAATGTTTATTGAAAGAAGAAAAAAAAAACACTTTAAGATCTAAAGCTGACATCACAAGTATATTTCTTTTTCTTCTTTCTTGTTGTTTTTCTTCTTCTAGTAATTTTCAAAGAGCTATTAGTTTTATATAAATTCACTGTTTGCTCAACAGGAGTACATTCCTTATTTTCCGTGCCAACGAGAGATCCCAGATTAAAATATTACTTCTCATTATGGTCTGAAATGAAATACCATATTGCCAAACATGTAGTTTATTACTAATATACTACATGTCTGAGTAAAAGATCTAATCAAACATTCCGACCATTGTTTTAAAGACCGTCAATACTACTGGGCCAGAAGGGATTAGACCACCCAGCCAGGTCACTGACAGGTGGCTATCTCATCAACTCAGCTCTCAACTAACATAAGAAAGAGAGGATCATGGGGGACCAACAGACACCGATTGGGGAAGTTTTCTATATGGAGAGAGCAAGTAGGATAGTGGGGCTTTAAGAATAGCAATTAGCATTCATAGAAATGGCATAGAATTTACATCCTTAAACTTTAAGCTTTGAAAACCTCGTTTTGATTTGTAACTTTTGAGTTATTAATAACCAAGAGTTTCCAGTGATTTGTTTTTGTTTCACTTTTAGTACACAAACATATTTTTCTTTATCACACTTGTAGGATATCAATTTCATCATATAAGATAATTTGATCTTGTACTGCTAGGCTGCCCCCCCCCCCTCCCCCTCTATTATACGAGTGTGAAAAAAGAATACAATTCTTTGTAGCCTTTCTTAATCACTAATCAAAATTTTGAACTTCAGTTAATGTTGTTTAAAGAATATATTATGAAAGTGAGATGGATTGCAGGTGGCAAGAGTGTATTGGTTGAGAATTGCAGGTAATAATTCATGCTCTACTATGAGCCAACTTACTTCACACACTATCATCTTGCAGCAGGGTAAGGTTTTTACAGAAATTTTAGAACTTGCAATGGGATGTACTTAAATATCAACTTTGTACAATAGCAGTATGTAGAAAGGAATTTAGGATAACCTGACTTTGGGTCTGCCAATGCTTAACACAAGCTTTATTTCATCAAGATATATGGTTATTGCTCAAGTTGTGATAGGGTTTTAGATTAGCTTTAGGGTTAATATTACGTTTAGCTATGGATCCAGGATTAAGATTAAGAATTCATTTTGTGTTACAACATAACCACTAAACAATAGAGCAGGTCGTAAAAATCAGATACACGTTTCACAAACTGGGGGTCAGCGTATTTTTAGTTTACTAATACAAAGGAAGATTTTTAAACTGCCAATGATGAGTATCAATACATACAGCTCCACCAGCACCTGGAAAATCTGATTGTACGACACTTGTTCCTCAAAACATTTGCTCAACATCAATTTCCTATGCTATTATCCAAATACTTAACTTCATCCCGGGATCCAACACTAGACCTTACCCTACACCTAACCTCAATCCCAATTGCAACCCTCGGCCTAACCCTACACATTTGACAAATAAAGCCTTGAGCAGTCGTTGCAGGAGCAAATGTTTGGTCACTCCAAATGCCATGACAGGCTCACTTGCTATGACTTTATCTGTTTCTTTACCAGATTAAAAAAAAACCCATTGTAATATTCATTATTAATTACCAGTCCATTGTGCTTTGCTCCTGATATGTCATGCACAAGAGGCCATCGCTTTCAGGTAAGGGCAGAACATCAAGACTGGAACCTCAAGGCACCCCATGATCTCTCAATCCCTGGAACAGAATTATAAACAATTCAATAAATATTAACCAAATTTGAAATAAATAGCACTATTTAATATTTTAGTTGTCTTTAACGTTTACTTTTTCAGCAAAATTTGAAGGTCAATTGTTATTTTTTTGCTTGCTTGTCGTTCCTTTTCATGTATTGGACCCCCCCCCCCCCCTTTTTCCCCCTGTACATGAGCTTAATATGTTAATTCTAAAAAGTGAAACACTTCAGCAACGTGTTAGTAGACATGTGGATTCATACATAGCCATCCCATGAATACATACTTCTCAAACCAGCCCTTTGCATCCCCTTCAGTTTGACCTTGACCTCACCTATTCAAAATTTTGTTTTACTTGAAAAAACTAAACAGATCAAGTTAGATCAAAAGTAAATACCTTCTCTTGTGGTGGTCTGTTTTCTCCAGGACATTCTTGTTTCAAGCACATACTCCAAGAAAGCAAGCATTTGGTACTGCATTAACTGCGACAAGTCTCTGTACATTTTCCTGTAAAAGAGAGGAAGGGGGGATTTAATTCTTAGAATAAAAGGAAATGAGCATGATCATTTAAACATTGATGAGCATTTGCAGAATTAACTGTTCTCTTTTGGACTTTCTCTTTACCAAAAAAGCCCTCCTTCATTATCTAACATTGAAATTTATATTCAATTCCTTGATCCAGATCTAGTTGATCTACAGTCTCTAGATGATCTAGATGCATGTCTCGTAACTGTTCATTCTATCAAATTGAAAAAACGCAAAATAGATATGGACCTAGATCTATATATGACAGAGAAAACTTAATCGTGTTTACAGCAAACAAAAATCCAAAGATAGAGCCTAGAGCAGAGGCAAATTAGGCTAAGCCAACAAAGAGTTTAAGAAACACACAGGCACCACTATAAGTACCCCTGTATACAGTGTAGTCTAATTTGGGGGGATCGTGTTTTAATTTGTTAGACAGCTATGAGACAGCAAAAAATAAAAAGAGAGAGAGAGAGTGAGAAGGAAAAGAAGGGAAAAAGGAGAGAAAGGGAAAGAAAGAAGAGGAAGAGGAAAAGAAAAGGGGGAAAAGAAGGAGATCGGGGGGCCGAAAGAGCCTTGCCTCCCAGCTGTAACCTCTTCCCCTCCCCCCATCAAAAAATAAAAGAGAAGGAAGGAAAGGGAAAGAAAAAAACTAAAGAGGGGATAAAGAGAAGGAAAAAAGAGGAAATAGAAAAGAAGGGGGAAATCAGTTGCAATTTTCCCGCAATAAGTTGTAGTTCGGGGGGGGGGGGGCGAAGGCCCTTGCCTCCTCCTTCCTCCCCCCCCCCCAAAAAAAAAAAGGAGAAGGAAGGGAAAGGGATAGAGGAGAGCTAAAAGGGAACAAAAAAGAGGAAGAAGAAAAGAAAAGGGTGATAAGAAGGGGAGAACAGTTGCGATTAATCCCGCCAACAATGTGTGGATCGGGGAGGGGGGGCCAAGAGGCCCTTGCCTCCCCCTAGCAAACCTAAAACAGAGAGTAGGAAGGGAAAGAAAGGAAAATAGGAGAGAAAGGGAAAGAAAAAAAGAGAAAGAAGAAAGGTAGGGGAGATCAGTTACGTGTAGATCGGGGGGAGGGGCACTGGCGTACTGATGGGAAGGGGACTTGGGGGGGGGGGGGGGGGGGGGGGGGGTTGACAGATGCCCCCCAAATATAATTCAAACGTGGTTTATTTCTAATTTGATACCGGTGATTACCGGTGATTTACAAATGTTGCTGAAATGACATAATTTTCAGAGAATTTTCCTCAATGTTTAATAATTATACTTTTTAATGCGTTTGTGGGACAATGGCAATGGTTACACCCCTTGACCCCCGCACGTTCTTTGCCCTTAGACACCACGCCAATTTCACAACGCTCTACTTGATCGTAAATACCTCCCCCCCCCCCCCTCACCTACTTAGAGAAACGTTTAGCGGAACCTGCGTGTAAGAGTGGGGTGGTGCAGATTTTTTTCAAATTTTGGCCCCCCCCTAAGAAATCCTGGATCCACGCCTGTTCACAGGTAGTCCAATTATTTACTGGTCTGTAGGCCTAGAATCTAGGCCTCAAATTTTCTACTCTCGTACTCGTCCAACTATCTGGGTATCTGGTCCAAATTTTGGCGCTTGTTCACAACTCATGTCAACTGTGACCATGCTTTTTAGTGTTAGCTATTAACTTTCTTCTAACCCAACTATGAAAGTGGTTTTTCAACAGTTGGACCTAAACGTAACAAAAAGCTTGGATCATTGATGCAGCTAGCGCTAGTGAAGTGATCTGCCTATATAGACCCTATACTCGTATCTAATTTTCAGAGAGGGTCTCGCCCGAAAGTTTGGGCCAAGGATCAAGGAGCAATCGAGCTGAAATATTTCTCACGACGATAAATAACGAATCAAAAGTTCGAGTGTAGATTACTCCTAAATTCATCAGATATAACCATTTTAAACCACTTCATAATGTACAGACAAATCAGCAGATTCATACCTACAGCAGATATGTTTATAAATTTGATTCAATTTACGAGATTTGAACGTAATTACAACTACTCACCATCAAACTTTCAAAGAAAACTTCGAGCTCTCACTCTGTGTGGGTGACGTCATACATTAAATATGCATGCAGAGCGAAAGTCTTGTCTTCAGATCAGGCAATCGTACATAAAAACTTCCATCACAGATAGAAAAATTTCTTATTAAAATAATGAGGATGATTACAGTTATCAATCATTAAAACCAAATCTGCATACAAATAAGAAGGAGAATGGTGATACAGAGACTTATTTACCGCACGTAGGATTTCTGATAAGAATGCACAAAGAACACAAAATGGAAAGGTGCCTGGAATAGAGGATAATAATATCAGTCAAGCTCATGAATATTCATATTATGGGCGTTACCAACCATTGACATTTGCATACACAATCGTTATTTAATATATAATGGAAATGCGCTTTTCATTATATATTATATAATGGAAATGCGCTGTTCATTATATATTATATAATGGAAATGTGTGTTTCATTATATATTATATAATGGAAATGTGTGTTTCATTATATATTATATAATGGAAATGTGCGTTTCATTATATATTATATAATGGAAATGTGTGTTTCATTATATATTATATAATGGAAATACGCTTTTCATTATATATTATATAATGGAAATGCGCTTTTCATTATATGTTATATAATGGAATGTGCTTTTCATTATATATTATATAATGGAAATACGCTTTTCATTATATATTATATAATGGAAATGTGCGTTTCATTATATATTATATAATGGAAATACGCTTTTCATTATATATTATATAATGGAAATGGCTTTTCATTATATATTATATAATGGAAATGTGCTTTTCATTTTATATTATATAATGGAAATAGGCTTTTCATTATATATTATATAATGGAAATGTGCTTTTCATTATATATTATATAATTGAAATACGCTTTTTATTATATATAATAATGAAAGTGTGAATTGTAATTATTTATAAATAATGGCAATTATATATAAATAATGAAACGTTCTTTGTCATTATTTATAAATAATAAAAATGTGTTAAGAATTATATACAAATAAAAATGTACATTTTCTTGCATTATATGTAAATAATGGTTATTATTTGTTAAATAATGATTATATAACATATAATTTGTCTATATAATTGTTTTACAAACGGCGCCTCATATTGGTCCTTGTGAATTCGGGCCTTTGGGTTTGTATTCCCCCTTTATACCCTACGTATTTTAGCTTGAATTACATGTATTATATATATTGTTTTAAATAATAATTCAACTTAAGTTCATTTTACAAAAATAAAGGCTTTCTTATTTTCCAATTACTAATGGAGTCCCTTCTTGAATGAAGAAAGAGATAGTAAAAGTTAGTAAAACAGGTGATCATTACGATTCATAATTTTATTTCAGAACCCCCCCCCCCCCCCGGCCCCCGCACCAAAATAAAAGCAGAGCAAATCTGTGAGAGTAAAAGGGACTACAAAAATCAGATTCTCCCTCCCCTCCCTCCTCTCTATCTCTCTCTATCTCTCTCTCTCTTTCTCTCTCTATCTCTCTCTCTTTCTCTCTCTATCTCTCTCTCTCTAGACGTTAACAGAATTATAGTAATCAAATCTAAATTACGTCTCGGAAACAACTCATAATTTCATCACAGCAGACTGCTTCACAAAGTCAAAGTACATAATACATGTAATATAAACATTTTAAATTAAATCTATTGATTGAAATCCCGGACTTAAAGAATTATTCTTACTTTTTAATTTACAAAAGCATTAATTGCGACCTTAATATCAAAATTTGTCAATGTAACCAAAAAGCTTGTCAATGTTGTTGTTAAGTCAATTGTGTTTAGTCAATTTTCACTAATGTTTGCGCCTATAAAATATTATAGTTCCTTTTTTTTTCTTTATGTGAAAATATTCTGGTTCTTAGTTAAATCAGTCGAGGTAGTCGCAAATAAGTATAGTGTAGCTTGGGAACTGTGTGCGCCTGTGCTTTCTCGATTCCATGACATTTGCTCCGGCGACAATTGCTCCGCTGTAAATTTCATACACTAATCGAATGGCTAACTTCAACCCTGGATTCAACACTATACCCTACCCTAAACCTAACCCTAAACCTAACATAAAACCCTATTGAAACCCTAACCCTAACCCCAGGCGCGGATCCAGGATTTCTTAGGGGGGGGGGGCCCAAATTTGAAATTATGCGAGCCAAATATTGGTACGTTATGGTGATCAACAGTGACGTAATGCGGGGGGGGGGGGGAGTTTCCCCCTCCCAGGCTTTGACGTTTCATATAGAGAAAGAAGACGATTCGTTGTATCGTTCTCGAAAATAATTCTCGTCTGAATTTAGTTTTTCTCCTCCCGCGCGAAGCGCGGAAAATTTTACGATTTATTAAATTATTAGAGAAAGAAGACGATTCGTTGTACAGTTCTCGATTCTTAATCCTTGTCTAAATTCAGCCCCCCTCCCCCTCCTGCGCGAAGCGCGGAAGCTTTGACGTTTTATTAAACTATTAAAGAAAGAAGACGATTCGTTGTACCGTTCTCGAAAATAATTCTCGTCTGAATTTAGTTTTTCCCCTCCCGCGCGAAGCGCGGAAAATTTTACGACTTATTAAATTGTTAGAGAAAGAAGACGATTCGTTGTACAGTTCTCGACTCTTAATCCTTGTCTAAATTCAGTCCTCCCCTCCCCCTCCTGCGCGAAGCGCGGAAGCTTTGACGTTTTATTAAACTCTTAAAGGAAGAAGACGATTCGTTGTACCGTTCTCGAAAATAATTCTCGTTTGAATTTAGTTTTTTCCTCCCGCGCGAAGCGCGGAAAATTTTACGATTTATTAAATTATTAGAGAAAGAAGACGATTCGTTGTACAGTTCTCGACTCTTAACCCTCGTCTGAATTCAGGTCCCCCCCTCCCGCGCAAAGCGCGGAAGCTTTTAATCTTCATTTAATCATTAGAGAAGAAGACGATTCATTGTATCGTTCTCGAAAATAATCCTCATCGGAATTTAGTACCCCCTCCATCCCGCGCGAAGCGCATAAGCTTTTACGTTTCATTAAATAATTAAAGATTCGTATTACCGTTCTCGCCTCTGAATCCTCGTCTCAATTCATTCCCCCCCCCCCCCCTCCTCCCCTCCTGCGCGAGGCTTTGACGTTTTATTATTAGAGAAAGAAAACGATGCGTTGTACCGTTCAAAGAGGTGGGGTCGAGGCGGCGGAGCCGGCCCCGGAAGCTCAGGGGTTTTAGGGCGTTTAATTAAGGTCAGATGAGCATATTTTTGTGTATACCTTATTATTTTGTGACACTGGCAAGTCACTATTTGGCGTGGGGTCCAGGGGGCGGAGCCCCAAAAAATCAGGGGTTTTAGGCATTAAATTACCGTCAGATGATCGTCTTAGGGCCCGCCGTAGGGCCCTAGATGGAATCCAGGGGGCAAAGCCCCCGGAAGCTTACGGGTTTTAGGCATTTAATCACGGTTAGATGAGCATATTTTGATGCCTCGAGGCTCTCGATCCCCGCCGTACCTCGGGCCCTGACATGTAGAAATCTCAAGAATCATATATTTTGCCTGGTTGTAAATTTAGGAATTTTTTTATTTTCCAACAAACACATACAAACGTATAATTTACTAAAAAGTGAGGAAAAATTTCGGAAATTATGTCATTTCAGCATTATTTGTAATACACCGTTGTGGAATTTGATTTCCCCCAAGCCCCCCCCCCCCCTCTATCAGTACGCCAGTATCTCCTCTTTTCCTTTTGTTTTCTTTCCCTTTCCTTCCTTCTCTCTTATTTTTTTTTTGATTGGGGGGGGGGGGGGGGGGTTAATAGCCTGGGAGGCAAGGCCCTTTCGGCCCCCCCCCGATCTCCTTTTTCCCCCTTTACTTTTCTTCTTCCTCTTCTTTCTTTCCCTTTTTCTCCTTTTTCCCTTTCTCCCTTCTTTTCCTTCTTCTCTCTTTTTTTTTTTTTTTTTTTTTTTTGCGGGGGGGGGGGGGGGGGGGCCAAGGCCCGCTCGCCCCCCCCCCCTGGATCCGCGCCTGCCTAACCCTACATCTTAGACGAAATAAAGCCCGGAGCAATTGTCGCAGGAGCAAATGTCGTGTCACCGCTTTCTCTCGTTCACCGACTGCTTGCATGGGATGGAAGCAATACTGTATACTGGACATGCACCCCTTCCAATCACTGAATCTTAACTCAGTTCGCTGCCCCCCCCCCCCCCCCAAGCTTTCAATCAATGAATTCACTTAACCTTCAAGTTTCTACAGCCGGATTCAAATGGTAGCTAGCTATCATTAAATTTGTGTTTATTTATTTTTATTATTATTATTATTATTATTATTAATATATATATATATATTTTTTTTTTTTTTTGGGGGGGGGGGGAGGGGGGGGGGGGGGGGGGGGGGGGGGGGGGGGGGAGGATAAGCTGTTTTAGGCTTATGTATGGAACTATTTTGGTGTAGGTTGAAGATACATGTGTGTAGTGGAGTAGCGTGGGTTCAAGGGTACCAGTCTTTAGTCTCCTATAGATCAGCGTTTGTTCATCCCTTCCTCTTTCTTTTTTTAGCTGAACAGTTTCGCGTGAACACAATCACAAATTAATGAGAGGATCTGTTTTACATCCCTCCTAAACATAGACGAACGGGTACATTTTTTTTCGCGTGATGGACATGAGGGCCTCTTGCCAAACAATACTATCCGAATATTGCGACCGAGCGAAAAAATGCACTTTCAGTATGGCAAACAAATTTTATTTAGTCATCGGGATATTAAAATGTAAAATGATATATTCGACCATCTCGTTGCCAGGTTTTGATTTTGCGAGAAGTGAAGCAAACGGGGGGGGGGGGGGGGGGGGGGGGGGGGGTGGGGGAGACACCTTGTTGTGGTATAATTTCATTTTATATGAAAATAGAATATATAAGGTTATATTCGGGTTCCATGCTGCCCGAATCGTGCCGATATTCGGGCAGGGACATGCCCTAATATATCATGGATATTCACCGACCCCACTGCCTGAATCTATCCCGTTTCTAAAAATAAACATGCGAGCGACTGAAGCGAGCTAGAAAAAAACAGTACTTTATTATTTCTGATAATCTTATTTCCTCATCAAATTACCCGAAGGGATATATTATATTTGGGTATATTGGGGTTTCTGATACTTTGTTGTCGTGAAGTTGGTCAAAATGATGGTCGAAATTGAGGCCCTGTAGATTGAATAGGCCAGGAGGGGGAAAACCCCTTGTCAGGGGGCGGCGGAGTGACTTCCAAACTGGGGAGGGGCACCAACAAAACAGGGCACTTTCTGAAAAAGGGCACCTTTAGAGGAAAATCTGAAAGCGAAAATATACAATTTGTTGACATTGGTATATATACCCCTTCATTGTGATAACATTATCAGGGACGATTTCAATGATTTGTTTTTTGATTGTATTAATATTCATTTGCGAGCGAAAAAAGCGAGCTATAATTTTTTCATAAAGATTTGTGACGGCGCAGTGCGAAAAATTACAACTTAAAAAGAGGAAGAGGGTCATGCATCCCTAATGGGGTTATAAACACATTCTCATAACGGAAGACTGAAAAGACCATTGATAAGATGTAATTATATCATCTATAACTGCAAGAGAGCGTCGCGAGCGAGCTTTGAGTGAAATTGCTCTTATTCGCTTTAAATTCGAGGCACGTTTAATGATGAGAGGAAAATTGGACACTTATCGAAAGGGATAAAGACACTTATTAAAAATGAAAAGGTGCAAGTGTCAAAGTACACAGGGTAATTATCAGAGGTAAAAATGGGGCACTTCTTACACCTGGAAAGAGGCACTTACCAGAGATTTTTAAAATGACACCTATGAGATTTTGATAGGGGCATTTGTAAAAAGGGGATAGGTCCCTTATTAGAAAGGAAAAGGGGACATCATTGTTAACAGGGAAATTGGGGGGGGGGGGGGGGGGGGGGGGGGGGGGAGGGGGGGGGGGGGGGGGGTAAGAGGACACTTTTTTTTGTCTCGAATTTTGAAAATTTGACATTTTGCTCCGTAGGGGGGGGGGTGGTAAGGTCAGCTTTTTTTTTTCTTTTTTTCTTAAATAAACAAAAACAAAAAGTTCAAAGGGGGGTATTTTAGGGGGGTTATGGGGGGGGGGGGGTTTACACACAAAAAAATACCAAACGGGGGGTTTAACCCCCCACCCCCCCCCCCCCCCCCCCCCTGTGTACGCGCCTGCCTGCCAGTGTCACAAATAAGGTATAAAAATATGCTCATCTGACCATAATGTATTGCCCAAAACCCCTGAGCTTCCGGAAGCTCCGCCCCCTGGACCTCAAACCAATTCGTGACCTGCCAGTGTCACAAATAAGGTATAAACTTATGCTCATCTGACGACAGATTTAATGTATAAAACCCCTGAGCTTCTTGGGGCTCCGCCCCCTGCCCCCTGGACCCAACACCAATTTGTGTCCTGCCAGTGTCACAAATAAGGTATCAAAATATGCTCATCTGACGATAATTTAATTTTTAAACCCCTGAGCTTCTTGGGGCTCCGCCCCCTGGACCCAGGCGCGTACGCAGGGGGGGGGGGGGGGGGGGGGGGGTTACCCCCCCTTAGTTTTTTTGATGTGTGTTTTTTAACCCCCCTTAAATAGTGACCTTACACCCCCCCCCCCTAACGGAGCAAAATGGCAAATTTTCAAATTTCGAGACCAAAAAATAAAATAAAAAGTGTCCTCTAACCCCCCCCCCCGCGCTTATTCAGCGGTGGACTGAGTCGTTGCGAAATTTTTGGCCCGATTTCAAAATGTTAAACCCCCCCCCCCCTTGAAAAAATCCTGCGTACGCCACTACCTGGACCCAACACCAATCCAGTGTCACAAATAAGGTATAAAAAATATGCTCATCTGATCGTTATTTATTCCCCAATACCCCTGGGCTTTCGGAGGCTCCGTCTCCTGGACCCAGGCGCGTACGCAGGGGGGGGGGGGGGTTCGGGGTTGACCCCCCCTTTGGTATTTTTTATGTGTGTATTTTGGAGGAAAACACCCCCCCCTTTGGTTTTTTTTTTTAAACTATGCCAATGTCTGACCTAAAAAAGGTGGCCTTACCCCCACCCCCCCCCCCCAACGAAGAAAATGTCAAATTTTCAAATTTCGAGACCAAAACAAAATAAAAAATGTCCTCTTACCCCCCCCCCCCCCCCCCTTTAAACAACAAGAAAACAGAGTGTATGATAATATTTTTTTTTTAAAGACTGAGGTTTCCCCATGCAATCTATAAAGGGGAGAGGATGAAGCAAATTACCCACACTTCTAAATATTATGGGTACACTATTTAGCATCAGATGCATGGGAAAAGTATTCATGAGATAAAGAAAAGAATTAGAATGGCAAAGGATAAACCAATCCGTAATTATTGGAAATAAGAACATAATTATGAAAAACAAAATAGGATTATCTCTAATATCTAGCAAGGGAGTTGGAATGGAACTCCTTGGTCTAGCATTGCATGTTATATTATATATGCATTGTCTTGTTAAATCTATATTAATCTTGTTATGTGGAAACGGTTGAAGGATAAAATAAAAAAAAAACAATTAAAAAAATCTGTACCAGTAAGCTTTATAAGGTGATTCAATGTTGCATTGTGATTAAAATATGCAGAACGGCATACTAACTTCTGGTTTTATCTGGTCAGTTCTTCTCAATGGGCGAGAGTTTTGGATAATAAATAAAGAGGTTGACAATAGGAAAGGGCAATGCAATTCGTTGGCCACATAATTATTCGGAAAGGATAATCTAGAAGAAAAAAACCCATAAAAGACTGAAGGAAATTTGGGAAGGCAACGTCTCACATAAATTTTGGATAGATAACCCGACCAGGTCGAGCTGTCAAGGGTAGGTGGTCGGATTATCCCCGATGCGATCTCTCAATCCTATCGATGGTCGACGTGCCACGAAAAGATGAAAACGTGTGTCACTTGCAGGACACTGAACTGATACCTAGCTAGAGTCCTAGACCTCTAGCCGCACTCGGTCATCGAGCATCGAATACAATTGAAGGCATATCCGAGTATTTGAAATAGAAGAACGACTTAGCCATGGCATCCATTTCAAGTGCTCCGTGCCCTCAGCTTGCTGGTAATTTACTCCTAAAAGTTTTCATTATATGATAAGTATTCGCATATGCGCGCGATCCCGAAGAATATCTGGTCGTTGTCCCATACATTGCAATTTATGCATGTACATTTACAGGAATGGAAGTGCAGTGTCGACGTCGGTGGAACACGACACACGCGCGCAGCCGTAGACGTATGCACGCAAGAGGCCAGGCTTTTTAGGTTGTGTTTATGCTCGTCTTTTTCAGGCCAGAATGAGGCTTTTGATATGCGTTCAGTTAAAAAAAAGGTTGCGTCCTTTCTCATTCTCGTAGAATCACATTCACAATCACAGATAAACGGCGATGACCTGATGACGATCACAAAAAGGTGCGTTTTTGGATCAGAGTTTCTCCAAAACTCCAAGACTCCAAAAAGATGGTTTCTGGGGAAGCTTAAACGCACAATCATTTGTAAACGCGTTTAATTGACGTCATCATAAACATGTTTCCGGTTCACGTGAATATCTAGGCGATAGTGTAGAGTAAAGGAGCTGGTTTTCGGCCACTTGACACAAAATCCTATTTTTTGGACCCTTTTACACTTCCTATTTATTATCAGTTTTTGTTCAAATCATGAAGCAAATATTATTATTATTCAGATCTAAACAAAACAAGAATCCCAGAAAAAAATCACGAATTGCCATGACAATATTCATTTCAATTTTCACTGTTTCGGAGTCAGTTTTCGGCATAGCGTACCAGTTTTCGGCCGCATGTACAAAGTCAATAGGAAGCGCGCGCACGCGCCGTGCATTTCCGCGCTGATATAAAGCACTAGCGGGCGGAGCAGATATCCCACGCCGGAGCTCTGCGGAGCTTGCCAGGCCGAAAACTAGTACTGCGGTGATCGGATATTGGAATCTGAATTAGACAGAGATATCGTGTGTGCGTTGCGGTGTGCGGCTGCATTGATTTAATACATGCGATGAGATACTTTTGAGCTTGCGACTAGCACAAAATCGGGCTCTAAATCTGAAAAATACTTGAAATAAAGCTCATTTTATGGTACCCATATTTCTTACAGACACGCGTAAAGATACTCGATTTTTCAGATTCGGGTAGCGGGACCGCCGATTACATCGCTAAAATGTGATATTTTAGGATATATTTTTCATTGCAAATGTGGTTCTTCAGTGACACTGGCATGGTATGGTATGTGTGGGATATGTGTTATGCTATTATGCGATGTATTTTAGAGGGATTTTACCTTGCATCCAACCAATCGGCCGAAAACTGGAGCTGGCCGATTACCGGCTCCTTTACTCTATGTGACTATCGGCGCGTCCGCGGTACATATGGCACCGCGCTCTTAATTCACGATCAATTTTGAGTGCATCAACAGGGCTCTATTCCAATCTCAATAGCGCTGCTATATTAAGCGCTTACATCGTGAATACGGTATCGATCCACAGGTGGGGAAATTCCACTTGGTATCGTTCATCAATTTTTTTGTGTGCGATGCTCAGAACCGGAGCTACGTGCAACCCGACCGAAGATTGACTGAATATTCAAAGCGTCAGGTTTTAACGAAGTAACGAAATATGTTTTTCGATTATAGTCTATATCTCCAGATAGCATATTTATTTACTTAGTCTACCTGCATACAAAATATCTAGGTGATTTGATGGCGCTAGTTCAGAAGTCTAGCCAAAATTTGACCCGTAACTCGGCGTGGAGATACCCTACTAAAAGCATAAAACTTTCCCAAAAGGAAGTAAATATTCATCAAATGTCCTTATTTGTGACATCATAATATACACTTTCTCACAGATTTCACTGCAAACTGCTGCAGAATTACAATACAATTGCATACCACAACGAAGGGATGCGGGCCCGCAAGCATGTGTGAAGTTTACGCACAGGGGTCTGCTCGCATCCCTTTGTCGGTATACAATTGTAATTGTTCAGGCACTCTTCGATCCTTCTTTAATCTTTTTCTTTCATAGTCCGAGGATCTGAAGGTGTGTATATGATCAGTGGACCTCCATCATTTGCTCTTAATGAATCATTTGGACGGTAAGTGTTTCAATTCATCTATAAAACAACAATAGTTGTACCCTCTTCTAAAGTCCTCATTTTACTTCTATGTATTTCAATCCTGTTTATTTGACAAGACAGATAGTTAATGTTCTTTACTCTTGTGGTGTTTTAAGAAAGATATTTTCCACTTTTTCTTTTTTTCTACTTTTTCTTTTTCCAAGGGGATGGGTGGAATGTCAGTTGGAAAGAATTCAAGAGAGCACTGCTAAAGCGGTCTTCGATCTGTTATGATATCTCCCTTAGTACTGAAATATCATTAATAAATTACATTTATAAATGGCATTACACTGTTTTAGGGATTCTGATGTAAAGCTTAATGAATGCCTCCATCTTTTCTTCTTTGACAGTGATTCTAAATGCAGTGTGATGACGCATGGTGCTGGTGGGAGACTGTTTGCTTACTGCAATACCGTCAGGTAAACAAAAATGATGAGGATTATGATGATTATTATGAGTATTATTAGGTTGTCTGTTGTATTCGACAGATCACCTATTGATTTCGTCAATTACTTCATTTATTTTTATTTATTTCTCCGCACTTTTTTGTGCATAGGATAACTCGAGATCAGTACTGTCAATTTCTTTCAATTTTGGTACAGTTATAGCTTATTGTCATAAGACGTGACAGCCACATTTTAAAGGTCATCCGGTTATTGTGATGTCATCCAGACGCCATTTTGTGAAGTTTTCTGAAAGTCTACTCATGATCATATCTTCATAACAACAAATAATTTCTCAATCATATTTAGCATGATCCGTCCGGCCAATTTCAGGTCATTACACACACGCAAAGTTTTAAAATGCTCCAAATCAACATATTTTTCTTCTCTTTGCAGTGTCTTTGTGATTCAGCTTGCAAAATGTGAAACCCTACTTCAGCTTGATAAACCTAAAACAATTGGTCTAGTCATCTCTCCCTCAGGCAAATACCTTGCTACATGGGAAGTCTACTCCAGTAAGTAGAAACCTCTTTCATAAAAAAACAATATTGGTAGATTTTTGTTGTTGTATAAGTGAACGGGAAGGGTGGGGAAGAAAAAATGTGAGGGAAAAAATATTATCTAAAGATCATAATGGTGAAAGCAAACAGTGGCATCAATGGCCTGACATAGTTAAGTCCAACTTAAAGTCGATCATAGTCTTTGAGAAACACTCCCCAGGAACTGCAAGAGTACAGTCCACGCACTACCATCTACATTGCTCTTCATTAATAAGAGTTAAGCCAATAGTGGTTTTTTATCGAATCCAAGACAACAGGGTTTGTCACCTAGCTAATACCTACATTCATTACACAGTCAGTTAAGCATTTTTTTCACTTCATCAGGGTTAAGGGATAATTGAGTAGGATATAGTATGATGGAGGTCCAATGTGTACGTAGGAGAGACACACTTCTTGAACATAAAGAACCCACTGCCTTCCTTTTAAAGAGTAGAGTTACCATTGGTGTAAACAGTAGTGAGTGGACTGTACTCTTGCAGTTCCTTGGGAGTGTTTCTCAAAGACTAAGATCGACTTTTCAGTTGTTCATTTATTTCCATATCCATAAAAACAGAAGATCATTACAACAATATATATTATATAAAAAATTACATGCAATCGTACAAGTTAACAGTATCAAAGACACCAAAATTTAATAGTAGGAAATAAGAAAAGGGGAACTAAAATAAGGCCAAAGGGCCTTGTAAAATAAGTTCCCTAAAAGTATCAATTATCGTTTGGTTTTTCAACTTATTCTGTTACTGGAAGACATGTAAAATTTTTTAAAAACAAACAGTGGATACAAATTTAAGTTGGACTTAACTATGGCAGGCCATTCGTGCCACTGTTTGCTCTCACCATTATGAACTTTAGATAATATTTTTCCTTCAACAATGAATTATCAAACAATTTATGACCATGATTTGTACATCCCTTGAGAGACCAATGCCAGTAAATGGTGAGAGCAAACAGTGGCATGAACGGCCTGCCATAGTTAATTCCAACTTGAAGTCGATCTTAGTCTTTGTGAAACACCCCCTGAAGATAAAAGTGAATTAAGGGTGTAACAATAGAATAAGACACACTAAATGTAGATCAGTTATTATTGAAGGGGCAGTCCATCATGATATAGTTAGCTGGTTTTAATACCCCAAAAAAGAGAGCAATAGATAATTGCACATTTTAGCAAAATCATTGAAAAATAAGAAAATTTTATTTTTTATTTGTTTAGTCTTTGTGAAACACCCCCAGATCATCTATCCTTGGATGAGTCCTTGGCCCCGGGGTCATAGTGATTATATTTACATTTTCCCTCCCAGGCACAGTAGATGGCAAATCATTATCGATGATAATAATAATACTGATAATAATCATAATAATCATATCATCAACATGATATCGACACAGGTGAGGTAAATGGGTACCTGGCAGGACTTAATTCCTTGAAATGCTGGAGCGCTGTAATAGCAACTAGGCCAAAGCTGGGGTAGAAATTAATGGGCCTCGGAATAGAGGGTGTTATAGAAATGCCTATTATTACTATTATTATTATTATTATATCAATAATAGTAATAATGTGGATTATAATGGTTATAATGATGATGACAATAATGACATTGATAGGGAATGAGCTATGTGTGTTGAATAGGAAATATAAATGTCTTCCTCTTGATACTGTGAGTCTGTGATTCATGGGATTCTTGTGATTCCTCTTTGTAGCTACACCTAGTTCACCTGGTCCCACTCCTAATGCACATATATGGGAGATAGCGTCTGGAAGATGTGTGAAGTCATTTATTATGAGACAGAATGAAGCATGGTAAGATCATTAACTCATTAGACTGTGATTTCGTCTTCATCATGCAAGGCTGATCGCCGACGAAATGGAGTTAAGTCTTTTTTCCATCTCTGTTTGTTGCAACGGCAGGCAGCCAGTTAAAACGATTTTTTTTTAGTCAAATTATGGCAATGCAAGCATTACTTTAAACAAACAGAACTTTGTTATTCCCTTGCTCACCCATTATAATTGTGATTAAGTTTGATAAAACATCGATAATTCTCGGTTTTGTTTTTTCTGGGATGCACTGTATATTCTGTAGTAGGGCCAAGCTATGGTCTTGACATGTTTGAACCTATTTTACACCTGTTTAAACATTATATTAAACATTTACAACTGACCAAAAATTCTACTATTACAGGCAACCTCAATGGACGGATGATGAGAGGATATGTGCTATACAAGCCAACAGTGAAATACACTTCTTTGAAAATGGAAACTATGGTAAGTGATTTGAAAGAGTTGATGGCTAGCATTAGTATTTGAGACAAACTTTCCAATAATTTTCATTTAAAAAACACTTAGTAAATATTGATAAATTACTTAATGCAGGAGACTGAGAATCTCACTAGGAAATGATGAATTTAACCAGTCTTTCTATATGTGAATTAATGATCGCAATGTTTTTTTTATGCTGATGTAAAGTGTAATAACCATATCTTTTCTGTATCTTATAAAACAGAGCTCGGTGAATATGTACAAGTTTTTCGTTGCGCACAGTTGCCTTTCATTTAATAACACCCACAAAAACTGCAGCAGTTTACTGCGACTTATCTCAATAAGCGTTAAGAAATCTATTTATGGCTTGTATTGGGCTTAAGCCTCATTTAACACAGTGATAACTTGCTATACATGAAATTCATCTAGAAATATCTTATACCTGACATGTGTGAAATGATTATTATTTAATTGTAGAAAGCATTGCAAGCAGACTACATCTGCCCAAGGTCATGTGTCGGATGTCCGGAGCAGGATCACCGCCTCATATAGCAGCACATATACCAGGCAATAAGGTAATATTACATCTCCTCTTATAGCAGCACACATACCAGGCAATAAGGTAATGTCACATCCCCTCATATAGCAGCACGCATACCAGGCAATAAGGTAATGTCACATCCCCTCATATAGCAGCACACATACCAGGCAATAAGGTAATATTATATCTCCTCATATAGCAGCACATACCAGGCAATAAGGTAATATTACATCTCCTCATATAGCAGCACACATTCCAGGCAATAAGGTTATATCACATCCCCTCATATAGCAGCACACATTCCAGGCAATAAGGTAATATTACATCCCCTCATATAGCAGCACACATTCCAGGCAATAAGGTTATATCACATCCCCTCATATAGCAGCACACATTCCAGGCAATAAGGTAATATTACATCCCCTCATATAGCAGCACACATTCCAGGCAATAAGGTTATATCACATCCCCTCATATAGCAGCACACATACCAGGCAATAAGGTAATATTACATCCCCTCATATAGCAGCACACATTCCAGGCAATAAGGTTATATCACATCCCCTCATATAGCAGCACACATTCCAGGCAATAAGGTAATATTACATCTCCTCATATAGCAGCACACATTCCAGGCAATAAGGTTATATCACATCCCCTCATTTACCAGCACACATTCCAGGCAATAAGGTAATATTGCATCCCCTTATATAGCAGCACACATTCCAGGCAATAAGGTAATATCACATCCCCTCATATAGCAGCACACATTCCAGGCAATACGGTTATATCACATCCCCTCATATAGCAGCCCACATTCCAGGCAATAAGGTTATATCACATCCCCTCATATAGCAGCTCACATTCCAGGCAATAAGGTTATATCACATCCCCTCATATAGTTCTTCAGCTGTGCTATCATCTTTCCCCTATCCATATCCCAACTGAAATCTTCAACAGGATTTATCATAGGATCTTCAAATGCTTTACAGTCCTATTTTAATTTTATCCAATCCAAATGTCGATACTTTCTGAGGGAGGGGTGGGGGGGGGGGGGGATAGGTACAGCAATTACAAGCTATGATTTCTCAAAGGTATACAATAGTGGATTTTCCAGTAAAATTTAAAGCCCATTTGAGCTTTGTTTGACCTTGTCTCATTGTTATAATCATTACCATGTTATTTGATTTTCAGGGAGCTCCTCATGCTGTAAGACTGTTCAAGTATCCAAACTTTGATGGGCCTGGATCTATGATAGCGAATAAGAGCTTTTACAAAGCAGACAGCGTTAACATGATATGGAACAAGAAAGGTGAACAGAATAGATCCATACATTGTACATTACTATATTAATATTTTTTTAAGTCCATTGTAGAATATTTGCAAGAAAAATGATCATGAAATGCTGAATCTGTAGACGTCTAAAGCTTAATTGAGTCTATATATAGTGATGGGGCCTGCAATTTTTTAACAAGTGATATACAAAATCTACAATGTCTTTCGTGTTAGGAATGTTTTAAATACTGTCCAAGATGTAAAATACAGCTCTTTTGCTGCTACTGCCATAGTTACAATGATGAACCCAACACCAGATGACAGGCAACCAGCAAATATAATAATAATAATATAATAATAACGTTTTATTTACCCAGGGTAGCCACTTCATTTATGAAACTGCTCTTCCAGCGGGCCCTGCATAACAATATATGTTATTACTTCCCTTCTCCAATCTAATATGCTGAGCGCCTAGCTTGAAGTCAGAAGGTCCCATTGTTATAAGTCTTTGGTATGACTCGGCCGGGGTTTGAACCCACGACCTCCCTTTCATGAGGCGGGCGCTCTAACCACAGAGCCACCATGCCCGGTCTATATAATAAATAACATCATCTTGAAAGGCCAAGATACGTACCGGTACTGAGTATCAGTCCATTTGGAATAGGTGAGGCTATGTGACAGGGGTATCAACAAACTCGGTGTAGAACAATAAAGATCATCATGAGATCACCATCACCACTCATCATTCTCTTTCAATCTTTGTTTCCTAGGATCTGCTGCCTTAATAGTAGCTACACAGGACGTAGATACTACAGGCAGCTCCTACTATGGTGAGACAGCTCTTCACTTCCTGGCTGTCAATGGAGATAGCTCTAATGTTACCGTAGGTAAGATGGATCCCAAGTAAACCTTTATTTTTCTTTCTTCTTTTCAAACTGATTTAAATTTTATTACTTTATTAAAGTTTTGGTAAAGTCTGTCCAGTTTCTACGCTCTTTTTCAAAGCCCAAATTACTGTTTAACATGCCGGACGATAATTCCTTTGCTTAAAAGTTTATAATGCTTTTCAACTGTTTTCAAATTAAATCTAATACCGATTAGACTTTTCATTATTTTTTTTTTTCTTCCACTCTTTCAATTAAACCTTGATAAACTTAAAAAGAAATTTATGAAGACAAAGCTCAAGAGAAATAACCCAACCATGGTGACATACTTATGTGTTTATGAGGATTTGGTTTATGACTGTGTTTATATGGATTTGGTATGTGACTTTGTTTATTATAATTTGGTTTATGACTGTGTTTATATGGATTTGGTATGTGAATTTGTTTATTATAATTTGGTTTATGTCTATGTTTATATGGATTTGGTTTGTGACTGTGTTTATATGGATTTGGTTTGTGACTGTTTATAAGGATTTGATTTAGAATCTCAAATATTCTAGGGGTGTATTGTCTGCTTACACAGAGTTAATACCCGCCTGTCTTTCAACAGATGATATCTTCTTCTTGTGTCTTTCCAATATACCTTGTCACTGCATGGCACCAACTCTTGAACTAGGGCTTTGGATAGATTCGTTGGTTGTCAGAAAACAGAAACGAGGAGCTGTGGGCTTGACGAGGCAGTTGCTTTTGCAAGTTTTCTTTTTCAATCTGACATTTAACGAAAATTGTTATTTGTATTCTTTTACCCTCCCTTTTAATTCTTAGGCAAGAAAGGTCCGGTGTACAGTGTGGATTGGAGTCCAAACTCAACAGAGTTCTGTGTGGTCTATGGATGTATCCTTGCTTCTACAAATTAATTGAAAAATACATTACATTGTACAAGATCCCACAAGAAATTGTACAAGATTCCACAAGAAATTTAATGTTATGTTTGGCCTATTTGAGGATAACCTCTTTTCTGAAACGAGTAGAACTTCATGAATTAGTAAAATAATTTTCCTTTGCACCACCTAATGGACTAATTTCCAACATGTATTGTTTAAATGTTAACTAACGCTTTTGATGAACCCTTCTTCATTCTCCCCACCTAATAGCCATTTTGATGTTTAAATGTGAAATTTGAATGAAAACAATGTCAAGTTCTTAATTACTTTCAAACTGAAGTTACTTTTTTATTTGAGCTCAAGAGTGATTCTAGAATTTGAGTTCCTTAACACTGACCTTGCTTCAGTTATGCCTGCTAAAGCAACGCTATTCAACCTCAAATGTGAATCCATCTTTGACTTCGGCACGGGTCCAAGAAATTGTGTCTACTTCAACCCTCAAGGAACCAATATCCTTTCAATGAAAATCATGATTTTAATTATATCCTCATATATTTTATTGATATTTTGTCATAGTTCATCTACCTCTTTCTTCCATTTCAAATTATCTTCCACTTCGCCATTTATTTCTGACGTTTTTTTTTCTTCCTTTTGCCTCTTTCAATCACTGCATTTATATTTTAACCTAGACAAAATCAGCATAACATGAAGTAGATGATGAGAGTGTACAGATTATAATAAGAGCCTCTATGTAATGTCTTTGTATGGTTTTATGCCTCTGCCACACGTAGTGATTACTGGAAGCTTTATGTTTTCGGTTGTCTGTCCGTCCGTAATTATTCTTGTGCTATCGTAGTGAAACTACATAAACCTAGATTTGTCGACAAACCTCCTTTGTGAATTCAAGCCAGTAAGAGTATTTATGACCATGTAAAGATTACCTGATTACATTTTGGGGTCAAGAGGTCAAGGGTCAAAGGTCACAGGTCAATTTAAATGTGCTAAAAAATAGCTAATCACTTTTGATTAAAAACTACTGGTCCGTTAGATCTAAAATAAGAAGAGGGTTATTATCATGCCTAAGAACTTCTACCCATAAATCTTCCTCGAAATTAGAGAGGGTCTGCAAATGAGGGCCACTTTCTTTAATCTGATAATTAAAAAAAGCTGATTATGTTGATTTGTAGTTGTTCATAGCAATAATTTGTAATTGTCTCCAACTTTCCTTGACTATCTTACTTATTGCCCTTGGAGGATTCGCTAACCTGAGAGGTCACATTGTAAGTCATTCCTATCATCTTTCTAAGGCCCTAAAACAAACAAAAATGTTGTATTGCCCTTTAGGTGCCAAAACATGGGTTGGTCGGTCGGAAATCTTTTTCCTTTTTTTAAACTCCTTCTTTGGGCTGATATTTCTCTGTTTCTAATGCTTTAAAGGCACACTGTTCTACTTGTAGCTACTTGCTCCCTCTATATAGAAAACTTCCCCAATCGGTGCCTGTTGGTCCCCCATGATCCTCTTTTTCTTGGGTTAAATGAGAGCTGAGTTTATGAGATAGCCACCTGTCACAGTGACCTCGCTGGCTCGCTGGGCGGTCTAATCCCTTCTGGCTGTAGTAGTAAAGCCTGCCTTTAATGCATTTTTTTTCAAAAAAAATGGTTACAAAAAAAATTAATACAAATTTAAAGCGAAATTAATAACTTTTTGTTGGGTCGGTCGCAAGGGTGATACAACATCTTTCTTTTTTTAGGCCTAATGTAGGGAATGAAAAGGCTCATGTTGTTCTTCATGTGGCAGTTAACAAATCTTGTCAAAATCTCTGTCTCTCTTATAAATTTAGCAAATGATATCAGTGATGACAATGTAGTTTTTATACCCATAAACTCATAAAATGATTATAGCATCACAATATTTGCATTTTTGGTCTATCATTTTCTTTTAGCGCTGCAAAGAGTCTTAGCATGACCAAAATATATAAAATATAAATATATGAAGTTATGAATACCTTGTGATTGGGACATTTATTTTTTTATTTCTCAACTGTAGGTCAGGGTCATAGTGTAGGTTTATGGCATTCATATTCCTGGAGGTTTGTGATATCTGAATATCTTTGTTTAAATAAAGGTTTCTGCATCAACAGTGCTCAAGTATATATGTCCGGACTAAACATGAGCTGTAAACTTCACACATTTGATGTAAGCTACAACACTGCTCATAATGGAAGATGTATCCTAGACCATTTAAAAACCTTCCTTAATATCTACCATCTTTCCCTTTTTTATAGCAATTTTGGGACAGGAAGAGTTTCAAGTTGATTTCTGAAAGCCAAGCAGCTGATGCAACATTCTTCCAATGGTCACCAGATGGTCAACATTACGCTACAGCAATCTGTGCTCCTAGACTAAGGGTTGGTAATGGGTAAGTGTTATGCTACAGCAATCTGTGCTCCTAGACTAAGGGTTGGTAATGGGTAAGTGTTACGCTACAGCAATCTGTGCTCCTAGACTAAGGGTTGGTAATGGGTAAGTGTTATGCTACAGCAATCTGTGCTCCTAGACTAAGGGTTGGTAATGGGTAAGTGTTACGCTATAGCAATCTGTGCTCCTAGACTAAGGGTTGGTAATGGGTAAGTGTTACGCTATAGCAATCTGTGCTCCTAGACTAAGGGTTGGTAATGGGTAAGTGTTATGCTATAGCAATCTGTGCTCCTAGACTAAGGGTTGGTAATGGGTAAGTGTTACGCTATAGCAATCTGTGCTCCTAGACTAAGGGTTGGTAATGGGTAAGTGTTACGCTATAGCAATCTGTGCTCTTAAACTAAGGGTTGGTAATTGGTAAGTGGTCATTCCATGTCAAATCACCCAATGGTTTTGACCTGACCATTTTTTATTTTGATGAAACTTGGTGTACTTGTTGAGTGTGATCTCACAGCACCAAATCTCAAATTTTAGGTCAATCAGGTGAGGGGTTTGGGAGATACGGCCTCCAAATTTTGAGATTTTTGGCAAAAATGGGGGTGACCGTCTGCCTTTGAACCCTTGTATCTCGGGAACTAATGCGTCAATCATCAGAAAATTGGTATTGTTGGAAAGGGAATTCAATAAGGATTCCAAATCTGCCGTCATTTTAAAGATTGGTAAATGTTGGGGTACTCTGACCTTTTGACCTAAGATTTGACAGAACTACTAAATATATTTGATACTACGACAGAACTACTAAATATATACTTTTTGGAGAAAAATAAAGGATTATTGGGAATAAAGACAAATTTTCAAACAGAATTAAACATTTCTTAGCCTATTTTATATTTCAAATTTTCTACTGAGGTTTCCTACATTTAAAAACAATCTCATGTGGATTCCAATTAGTTGAGATGAAAAACATTGTTTTATAAAGCCTGTGTTCCTTATTAAATCCCAATTTTGTTCATTTTTTTTGGTTTTGTTTGACCTTTTTTCAGGTTCAAGATCTGGCATGTGTCTGGCTCGCTCCTCCATGAGTACATTGTACCACAAGACAATGTTCATATATACAATGTTTCATGGCAGACGTTACCAGCGGATCTCTTTAAGAACAAACCCATCTCTAAACCACAGGGTAAGGTCATCCAATCAGCGGAACCTCAGGCATCTAAAGAGGTTTATAGACCACCAGGTGCAAGAGGAAAACCAGCATCATTCAAACTGGTATGTATCAGCACCCCCCTCCTCCTCCCCCTCCTCCTCCCCCTCCTCCTCCCCCTCCTCCTCCCCCTCCTCCCCCTCCTCCTCCTCCTCCCCCTCCTCCTCCTCCCCCCTCCTCCTCCTCCTCCTCCTCCTCCCCCCTCCTCCTCCTCCTCCTCCCCCTCCCCCTCCTCCTCCTCCCCCCTCCTCCTCCTCCTCCTCCTCCCCCTCCCCCTCCCCCTCCTCCATCCCCTCAATACATGTATGACAACGCCCAAGTATACAGTAGGCCTGCAGTTGCACCATGTGAGAGGGGGAGGATTGGGAAGTCCTGAAAAGGACTCTCAGTAATCTTTCTTTCTTGATTGTGTGTAGTCCTGAAATGTTGTTTGTTGTTGTTGTTGTTTTAGTTTATAGGCGTTTGTCATTCAGAAGTGAATATTCATGCCTCTGAAAAAGACTGTTGGTTATCTTTCTTAGCTTATAGTTTTAAGGAGAACTATAGCGCTGGTTGGCGAGGATGGGTGGTATGTCTAAGTAGTTTTCAGGCGTTACCAAGCCTATAGCAATGTAAATGAAACATTGAGATGAACTAAAACCAGCCAGAGGAAGGATATGTGTTGGAAATGTTAGTTTGATTGCTGTTCTAAGTATTGGATGGAAATTATAATTTGTTTTTAATAGTTTATATTTTTTATTAGACTTTGCAGAATGTACATTGTACATGTACTTGAAATAATGAAAACGTGAATTGAACAAAAATTGTAACGTTTGTTTGTGTGTGTGTGCATTTTTTTTTTTTTTATAAACTTAGCAGAATGCAAACTGTACTTGAAATAATGAAATAAGAAGAAAAAAAGTAAGATGAGAGAATCAGACTTTTTTTTGAGGTTCACTTTAAATTACAGTAAATTGATTTTTCTTGGGTTGAATATTCTTTTTTTCCCTTCATTTTAAATGCAACAATTTCTTTCCAGTTTCCACTAGTGTGGCTAGGAGGGATTAGACCACACAGCGAGGTCACTGACAGGTGGCTATCTCATCAACTCAGCTCTCAAATAACATAAGAAATAGAGGATCATGGGGGACCAACATGCACCGATTGGGGAAGTTTTCTATATAGAGGGAGCAAGTAGCTACAAGTAGGACAGTGGGGCTTTAATATGTAAAAGGAGAGTTGAAAGATCAGCTTGTAATCTTTTAATTTGTTCTTTATTTCAGAATGAAGAAGAGCCCGCTCAGAATGCTCCACAAACAGAAGGCAAGAATTTGATATATAATTCTAATCAAACTTAAAGAGGAAGTTGAGTTCTGGTCATGCGATTGCATTGTGAAAGAAACGATGTGGAATCGACCTGAAAAGGTTCATCATCTAGCATATAAGAATTTTTTTGTATTGCAAGGTTCTGGAATCATCAAAATGATAAGAAATTTGGCCAAGTCTTGGTAAAGTTACAAACACTGTACACAGAAAGATGTATATGGGACTACACAAACACGTGGCACCAATCCTACTTTGGATTTTTACGATGTTACATGACATATTTAGAATATGAAGGCATTTGAAGAGCCATACTTTTCAGGGAACATTGCCTTTTCTGATGTTCTTCCACACTGGCATAATAAGAATGATAACGATCCCAAATTATTTTTCACCTCTTCCCAGAACTCAACCTTCTCTTTAAAGAGGATATTTCAATCTGAATAGAAGAATCAATAGAATGTAAATCTCATGCCAAGTCTTGACATATTATAATGCTACTTCTAAATGTTTATGCTTTATTGCTTATTAGGTCATGAATGTGTTGAGTCAGGGCAATCAACTCACATTGGCTCTTCCAGAACTCACCATTATATTCATATATAAAGAAAATCAAGACGATTTGGTTACCTTTGATCCGTTTATTACTCTCAACTCGAGCCACATCTTGGAATTAGCATATCAATCAACATCTCATTTGCATATTCGTAACAAATGTAACACTTGAGTATAAAAGCTGGTTGTCCTATTACATACTTGTTGTGCGAAAGGACTGTCAATACAATGATTAGAATAATATTTTTAAATCATTGAAATGCAATGAACAAATTTGCATTAACTTCCACCATTCTGTTCAGTTTGATAAATTCAATTCTTCTGAATCACTAAAGGGAAATCCAACATATCAATTTTTTATTTTTTTTATTCAATAAAACACTTGACAAAGTATAAATGTTATCTTTCCAGAAATCTTGTAAGATGATTTTTTGAAAACTTATGACAGGGATGAAAAATTAGCTATTAGCTATCGTAAGTTGTTTTCATTTGTTTTTAGAACAAAAGCTGTCTAAATCAGCGCTGAAGAACAAGAAGAAACGAGAGGCAAAGAACAAAGGAAAACCAGGAATCACAGTGAGTATCTTTATCGTTATCTGTAGTCTGTACCATTAAACCCTAACCTTAATAATATACTACTCTAAAAAAAAATGGTGACAGTTTGAAAATATTGCACAAAAACTAGAAAATGAATTTTTGAAAGGTGTATTCACTACCAAGTATGGGCCCTTCAAATTGGCTAAATTGGCAGTGTCAATGTAACAAAGTGCTGGACAACCTATCAATCGTTCCAACCCACAAAATGACTAAAATGCCAATGATGCAGGGGATGGTCATTTCTTTTTTTAGAGAAGACAACTTGGGAGAAAAATGGAAATTTATAATATTTTTGTACGAGACACAAAGGAGAGTTGTCCATGACTTCATCAGAATCCAGTCACCAAATTACTAATTTGCTATTCGCATATAGATTCTGTGATCTCATATTTCTGTTCTGGTCATAATTCAAGACCTGTGTTTTTAATATTGATTAAATTGGCTATCCACTTGCTGATGTGTGTCTGTCTACATCTCAGGATAACAGGTCTGCTGAGCAACGTTCTGCCCTAGCAACGGCTTCCTTCATTCTCTCAGAGCCCACCCCAGCACCGGCAGTAGGAGTAGATGTAGAGGCTGAGAAGAAGATTAAAGCCCTTAGAAAGGTAAGAAATACTTCATCGTTATATACCCATGGCAAGATGGCATTAGGAAGGATTTTCTTATTCTGTTAGAAATTGCCCTCCTAATTTCAGAGTATGGTAGTAGCTTATTAATGAGGCCCAATTTTTATGCCACATGTTTGTGTAGCCCCATATAAATTTTTCTGTGTACTGTGCATGTTACTTTACCAAGACTGGGCCAAATATTTCTTATAATTTTGATGACTCCAGAACCTTGCAGTACACACCAATACTTATATGCTACATGATCAACTTTTTCTGATCGATTCCACACCGTTTCTTTCACAATGCAACTGCATGACCAGAAATCAGCTTTTTCTTTAAAGATAAAGACCAGTTATGGTCATGCGATTGCATGTGAAAGAAATGTTGTGGAATCAATCAGAAAAGGTTGATCATCTAGCATATAAGTATTGGTGTCTACTGCAAGGTTCTGGAATCATCAAAATGATAGGAAATTTGGCCCAGTCTTGGTAGGGTTACAAGTACTGTACATAGAAAGATGTATATGGGACTACACGGACACTTGGCGTAAAAGTCTGTCCCGATTTTTACGATGTTACATGCCATATTAAGAATATGAAGGCATTTGAAGAGCCATGCTTTTCACTCAACGTGTTTCATCTGATGTTCTTCCACACTTCCATAATAAAAATGATAACGTGCACAAATTATTTTTCACCTCTCCCCAGAACTCAACCTTCTCTTTAATACAGTTCTCAATTCCCAGATGCACACTACCCCCCCCCCCCCCCTCATTCCATTTGAGGAAGGGAGAATACATTGATTGCCCCTTTCCTTCTTGAAACTAATAGACTAAAATTATAGCAAACCTTCCACCAGTGTTTTACTTTAGTTTCACATTGATATAAATCTTGAGTGTGAGATAAGTTACTATCAAATTGTCCGTTTATTTATAGCATCCTGATACTACAAGAAAACTGCAGTCTGGTTAATTACAGTGCAGACCCTTCAAAGCTTTTTAAAATATTTTGAAGACATTGAAAATAATGAAACTAAGTAATGAGAGCAGATTGTTGACGCTTTGAGCCTGGCCCTGTTATCTCTTTCATAAACTGAAACTAAAAGCAATTTGAGCAAACTACACTGTAGGAGGAAGTAGACATGTGTGTGCTTTCATATCAGGACTGACAATTTATGTTTAGTGTATAATATTAGACTGTATGAAATGAATTGTGTTCTTTTGACTAGCTAAACTGCGTATTGAGTGATTTCTAAAGGGCTGGGGGATTTTATTACAAAGTTTTGCTTAAAAAAACCAGGACATCAATAGATCGATAATGAAAGTATACATAAGTCTTTTATTGGAGAATGAACTGCGTCCTCAAATTTCTCCTGGTTTAAAAAGAACCTGCAGAACAGAGTTTGAGGTATAATGTGCACAGTTAATCCAAAATCTACACTGTTGTCTCACATGTGGAAAGCTGTCTGGTCATCAATAGAAGCGAAAGGAACTGTAAAACAAAAAAGCTATGCATTTTTGAAAACACTGTTATTCAAGAAAACGAAACATGTTTTATTTGAACTATGTTTAGATGCTATGATGTTATTTCAATTGATTGTGTATGATTGTTTGATTTGTTCAAATGCATATATTTATCAATAAATTCATTTTACAAAAAAAAAAAAAAAAATCAATAGAAGCGAGCTTCAGTTTAAAAGAAAACGGTTATAATTTCAAATTCAAATTCAAATTTAATATATATTCATGTTTCCAACAAAACATTACAAATCTAAGAAATACATGTTGGAAACAGAAGGGTCCACTAAAAAGCAATACTTGTACAAGTGTGAACACCTCAAATGCAAAGTGTAATTGCTCAGTCAGGGAAGTATAATTATAATGATTTATGGGCCTTATCTCTCTTGTCCCTCTAGAAACTGAAAGCCATTGAGAAGCTGAAAGAGCAGCAAGCGAGCGGTAAGGAGCTAGAGAAGAATCAGTTAGATAAACTAAGCGCTGAAACTGAGCTGAGGAGAGATCTAGCCAAGCTTGAGATACAATGACAATAGCAACACCTGGGACCCGATTCACAAAGCCTTTTTTTCAAGGACAAATGACAAAATCAGTGACAAATCTGCTGATAACCAATCAGAAGCAAGGATTTCAGTAGCTTTTAACATAAACTGTCATTTGTCACTGATGACAAGTTTTGTGAAACACCCCCCTGGACCTACGTATAACACTGATACTAGAAGTATGCCAAGCCTCTACTCAAGGATCATAGGCAAGTCTGTTTGGTTCTATACAGTGGTATTATGGAGGAATAGAGCGATAGGTTTCTGCAACCTCGATAGACTTAAAGCCCCTCTAAAGTGTTGGAAGCCCCCAAAATTTGATGGCAAAATTTCACTTAAATTGTATCATAATGTGAAAGAGGATGTCATTTAAGACACTTTTTTTGCAAGGATTTTCAAAACAAATGTGTATGAAGTCGAATATTGATGAAAGAGTGCAAAAATTTTTTTTCTGCATACATGTACAACAGAAAACCCCAATTTTGTATTCTTCTATCAATAGTTGTCTTCAAACAATTTTTTTGGGGAAATCTTTGCAGAAGTGTGTCTTAAATGACATCCTCTTTCAAATTATGATACAATTTAAGTGAAATCTCAACACTTTAAGAGGACCTTTAACATCCAGCTTCCAAGCTGGTGGACAATTATAATGTTATTGGAGGAAGGAAAATCAAGATAATTTGAGTTCCAAGAAGCAATGGTTGATATTTTCAGGTTGTATACCTATACAGTGCTGTGCAAGGAAACCTTCCTTCGTCGATCAGTATTAATCAACTTTGAAGCATTCAATAAATAAACATGCCTAATAAATATGAATCATGAAATGAATTTATAGGCAAATGTTGGGTTGATGGTACTTGCGTTATATCTATCAGGTCCAAATAGATATAATATTTTACCAAATATATCAATTAGTAGGCGGTTTCTCAGCAAAATTTGTATCATTACGTATTAGTCAAAACATATTTGTTCACATGATTGGTAATAAAAGCTTCCATTTCAATTTTTGAGAGGGGGGGCATTTCCAAAACTGGTCTTTACCTTTAATGGTCATCCTGGTACTTTGAAACATGCATTGACACTGCCTAGATTCGTTGTTGGTATCTAAGCAGAAACGTTCATGATTGCTTTCTGTCTGCAGGCCTGATAAAAACCTGATTTTTTTTTTTCCCCCGATTTTTTAAATAGTTTTTTTACCCGCATCTCCCCCCACCCCCCCCCCCCCGATTTTATCCCGATTTTCCCCTTATTTTCTCTATTTTACCCCATTATTTCCCAATTCTTCTTACTCAAAAGGGGGGGGGGGGGGAATGTTGTTAGATGCCATTCCCCCCCCCCCTGATAAAAACCTTATTTTATTTTTTTTTCCCCGATTTTTTAAATAATTTTTTACCCGATTCTCCCCTCCCCCCCCCCCCCCGATTTTATCCCAATTTTCCCCTTATTTTCTCTATTTTACCCCATTATTTCCCAATTCTTCTTACTCAAAAGGGGGGGGGGGAATGTTGTTAGATGCCATTCCCCCCCCCCTGATAAAAACCTGATTTTATTTTTTTTCCCCGATTTTTTAAATAATTTTTTACCCGATTCTCCCCTCCCCCCCCCCCCCCCCCCCCCCCCCCCGATTTTATCCCGATTTTCCCCTTATTTTCTCTATTTTACCCCATTATTTCCCAATTCTTCTTACTCAAAAGGGGGGGGGGGGAATGTTGTTAGATGCCATTCCCCCCCCCCCCCCCCCCCGAGTCCTCTTTTTCTTTTTCCTTTTTACTCAAATGAGTCAGTTTAATGTCTGGAAATAATGGGGTCATAAGTCCCAAATATATTCTGATAAATAGAATTAGATGAGTCAACTTAAAGAGATAGTTGAGTTCTGTTTTCAGCCCGCAAATGCCTTCAAAGTGCATGGTTATTGCTCTTATTTTTTTAGAACCTAAAATTACTATGAAGGTAATTTTAGACCCCAAAATATGTGAAATTTAGCCAATACGATCATACCAATTCAGCTCCACTTAAAAAAAAACACGGTGACCGTTAATTAATTATTTAATTAAAAATAACAATACATGAGCCAGCTAACTGTGGGTAATATAAGCAACACGAAAATGTCAACAAAAAAGCCAACATCGCCATTGGCTGAAATATGACGTAAAAGGCGTTATTTCGTTTTTTCCAACGGTTTTTAAAAAAAAATTCAAAATATCTAATATTTGTGGTGGTACACAAGTATTAGAAATCGTTATATTTCAGCCGTCTCTGAACCAATTTGATCAAACAAAGATGATTTTTTCATTTAAATATTATGTTCTTTCAAATTTGACACTCAGTTTTTCATTATCTCACAAAAAATATTTTGTGTAGCGCCCTCTGCAACAGAACTCAACTATCCCTTTAAAGAGAAGGTTGAATTCTGGAAAGAGGTAAAAAAACAATTTGTGAGCATTATCATTGTTATTATACAAGGATGGAAGAACATCAGATTAAACATGTTACCTGAAAAGCATGGCTCTTCAAATGCCTTCATATTCTAAATATGACATGAAACATCGTAAAAATCCAGGTAGGATTTTTTTTGCCATGTGTTTGTGTAGTCCCATATACATCATTCTGTGTACAGTGATTGTAACTTTGCCAAGATTTGGTCAAATTTCTTATCATTTTGATGATTCCAGAACCTTGCAATACACACAAATACTTATATACTAGAGGATCAACCTTTTCTAAAAGATTCCACACCGTTTCTTTCACAATGCAATCACATGACCAGAACTCAACTTTATCTTTAATCTTGAATTCCTGGTTGTCCAGTCATGCTAACAAACTTGGCTGATTTTTGTTTGCCCAAGACTAAACAAAGAAATAAATCAAATGTAAAATCAAATGTAAGACATTTGTATGTGTGTTTTCATTTGTAACTTGTCTTCCATTTATAATGCATCACATGTATATGAATTACATATTAAATTGATAACAATTACGTTATTTCACATTTTAAAACAAGCAATGATTTGTCTCAAAGGGGCAAATGAAATGGGCTAACAAAACAAACTGTTTTTATTCATTCGTCAGTCCATTTTAGTTGCCCCATGATAAGATAAAAACTACTGTTATCAAACCCTTGTTGCGTTTCAGGGAAATTCTGAGTTGTTTATTAATACCATCTCAATGAATACATTTACTTCATGTTAATATATTTTTCTCATATCATGTTTTTAGGAAAATGGCTAATTTTCATGGAAATCATGATGAAGATTGATTAATATTTATAGCAAGAATGATAATTTTCAGGATTTGAAATATTGATGCATTTTGACATTTTAGCTTCTTTAAAACTTGACATGGTAAACTGACCCCCCCCCCCAAAAAAAAAGAAGTTGCGGGAGATAAAAAGGTAAATACTTAGGAGTAGCACATTTCACATTTCTGTATCTTATAACACTGAGGTGAGTATGCATCATTAGAAGGCTACTGATGTGCAGAACTACTTTGTTGTCATCCTCACTTGCCAATTCATAGTTACAGTCTGAGAATGAGCAGATAAAGGTCATTGCAGACCAAATTGTCAATTACACAGAGACAAGATACTGGATACATGCTCATGGAAGTTATGTAATCATTATTCATTTATGCACAAGCAGTACAATCCATGATACGCAGGTGGAAGTATTCTTTGAAAGGGGGAAACACAAGCTATTTATGGAGCACCTCCATCGCTGTAGGACTGATTATTTCAAAATGTACAAAGTGGGACCTCTCCATGTTTTTAAGATCTGTGGACATTCGGGATCATTTGGGACATGTGCCAACCACGAACTGGTCTATTGTGTGCTGGGTGTTTTTTTCTTTACCATAATGAATGAGGTTTGGATCTTTATCTTTGTCTCAAATGTGTAAATCTACACCCAATGATTTAATATTCTGTCATTTGATAAATCTATCTTGTATTAAAATGTGATTTTCAATCAAGTCTTTTTGACCATGTTGATCAAATACCAATTGTCTCGAAAAGGAAAAGAAAAAAATATTTCATTAAATAACAGTTCTTGTGTAAGTAAAGCTGTGTGAATTATTTTGATTTGTTTTGCATATTGCAGCCTTATGTTTCGAAATGCAGTTAAAACTGCTTAATATTTAATGTTGCAATTCTAATGCTACTCTTTTGAGTTTTTCAATTTAAATATGATGTTCTCTCATGTGGGTAGAACAAATGAGAAAGAAGAGGGATTTGATGAAGAAAACAGAATATAGAAATAAAAGAGGAAAGGCATTTTTTTTTGGGGGGGGGGGGAGGGGAGGTTGTCATGGTGATTACCTTGTTTATCAATGTAAATGGTGGCGTGTCTTTCCTTGTTGAAATAGAATGGTAAAAAAAGAGATAGAGAGAGAGAGAGAGAGAGAGACAGAGACAGATAAACAGACTGACAGAGAGAGAGAGAGAGGGGGAATGGTTGGAAGTGATATAAGCAACAGGTATGCACAAGCCATTTACAAAGTCCGTTACCACCCACCCCCGCCCCCCTCCCGCCTTTTCTCTGTCTCTCTCTGTCTCTCTCTCTCTCTCTCTCGCTCTCTCTCTCTCTCTCTCTCTCTCTCACTCTCTCTTTATATCTTATATCTCTTTCCCAACACGTTTTCTCTCTCTTTCCTTTGTCGGATTGCAAAAAGAAAAGTTAAGAATCTAAAATATGGAATACAAATTATTTTATTCAGTTTAATACAGAGGCCTTCGTCTAAAATAGATTAATCTTTCGCCTAAAACTTTCTATGTTTTTATACACAGCGTGGTAGATAGATTCATGCAAAATACAGCTACACTTTTTCTGAAATGTTAAAAACCAACTAACAAGAAAGGCTCAAGTTCGTTGATACCGAACAATTAACACTTAAAAGTTTTATACAGCAATATTATTACATATAACATACAGTAAATATTTACAATGTTCAAGGTAGTGAAGTCTTGCGATTAGCATGTATATGTACTATAGCCTTATCTAAATATGAACTTCCTATACCACGTCAAACAAATAACACAAAATGGACCGACTGGGTAAATTAATTGTCATACAAGTGCAAATGTTGCAGTGTGTCCGTTTAACTTAAAACAAGGCAATGCTTAAATCTAGTAAAAATGATGTCCAAGTACGATCAAAATTTATAAAAAATTTGATCAAATAGCAAAATATCATCTTAGTTGCACCTGATTATGCTATAAGTTGTCCGGACACCAACTCAAATTTCAGCATTTTAACCTGATTCTGTTTGTTATATAAAATCTCACATTTACTTAAGGGAGACTATTGGTGTGTCGTTATTGACATACAATATACATGTCTGTAATCATTGCTTGATATTCGGAAGTATAATTGTGTATATTACAGCACCCCGTACAAACAAGGGGTTCGATCGCGCAAACCTCCCCCCTTTTTTTTTTGATCAAGAGGAGGGGGGGGGGGGGGGGGGGTGTTGATTACAAAAAAAATGTTGCTCCATTCCCCCCCCCCCCCCCCTGTTGAGCAAAATAATAATGTTGCTCACTATTGAGTCATTAATGAAGAAAAGAATCAAAATTAACTACACAGCTAGTACATGTTTATACAAAACGTGCCAAACTCAAACGAGGAATAAACATCACATTCATCATTCAATTTTTAATTTTCATATGTTGTACATTTTTTTGTAAAAGATGCAGACCTGACTTCAATCTCTCAAATTGTGGCGTTAAGCTTTAAAGAAAGAAAGGATTGAAGAAGGAAAAAGACTTTCATAAATACATTTCCATGCGCGCATTCATCATTCATTGTTGAACCAAACTACAATTTAATATTACACTATATGTAGTACAATCGCTGTCTCATGTGATAATATTTAGCTGTAACCCTTGCCTGACTGGGCTTTATGAGAGCAAGTTTTGACTGGGAGGGGGAGGGGGTCAAATTGCCCCTACCCCAAGATCTCTGCCGCGGAAAGTCCAGTTGACGCAAGAATTTGAAATTGACACGTATAATTTGTTTATTATTTGCTATTTATTACCTTATTATAATTAATGAAAATCAGATGCCTACAATTTTTTTTAAATAATTATAATATTCACTTTAGAAATGAGGTATGAAGGTCAATCTTTCGAAAACAGTTGAGAAGTAGCCCTACGATGGTCAACGATCTTGTATTGAAAAATTGTCAAATTTCAAATCAATTTTTTTTTTAATTAAAAAAAAACACTTTCTTATGTATTCGTTTTTTAATTTTTTTTTAATGTATTTCCTTTGTTGTAATGATTTGTCATATTCTAAAAATGCATCTTGATGAATTTTAAGACATATAAGGTCAAGAACGTGCATAAAAAACACAATTGGCAGGACTATAGGACAGCAATTTAGGAAAAGCAGTATTTTGTACACAAACATGCAAAATCGTAAAGGATTATCCGATTTTTGCAAGCTAATTAATTTCTAAAGTTGCGGCACACTTGGAAGAAAAAAATTAACAGAAAAAGAAAGTCGCGATCTGCAGCGGTTGCGCCGTAGTCGTAGATTTCGTGCAGTCAGAATAGGGTTAAGAAATTAGCTGATATAAGACGGGAAATCATTCTAATCGATCTGTACAGGCAAGATAGTGAAGGAAACAATTTTGTTAAATCTCTTACAAAAACTATTATAATATTTACAGAACATATATTTATACAGTTTAATAAGTATATACAGGAATATTAAGGGATGTTCAGGAGCGGATCTAGCTTTTTGCCAAGGGGTTGGTTTGACCCAGCGGTGGATCCAGGATTTTCCAAAAATCGCGCCGTTTTACTGTTATACTTCTTTTTTTGTTTTCTTCTCCCCCTTTTTCCCCTTTTTTCAAAATTTTACTTGACCGCGGGGGGGGGGGGGGGGTAAACCGCCAAAACCCACCTAGATCCGCCCCTGATGTCTTATAAACAGATACCTCAAATAATTGTACATGTGCAGTTTTTCTATTTCGTCTTAAATCGACACTAAAATAATTATATCACAAGAAAAACACTTGACTGAATATATGAGAATTGGTGTCTTCTTTAGAACCGGATCGAACATTGCCTAGATCAAATGATATGTGATATGTACTGGTGTTAAGGGAATTTACAGATAGCACATGATACAAATGACCCAAAATATCCACAGATCTTTTACACATGGAGAAGTTCCACTTTGAGCATCTTAGAATAATAACTGCCAATGTGCAGGTGGAAGTATTCTTTTCAAGAGGTTAAGCAAAGGGTATTCATGAAGCACATCTAGGATTTTGGCAGTCATTTTGATACCAGTTCATATCGTCTTAATACCATTTACAAAGTAATCCATAGTAGTCCTATACCGTAAGCGATTTAAACTGCCTATCGTCTTAGAGAAATTACCAATATTCTGGACAGAGCAAAGGTTTTTTTCTTCCTTCTTGAAGCTCAACACGGGTTCTGACGAATAAAGTTCACTATCACGGAACGATATGTGCATCAAGATCAACATATACAACAACAAAAACAACAAACATTCAAACAACAAACAGCAAGAGAAAAATAAATATTTATGATTGGCTATTTTGTCTCCCAAACGTGTATCTGTGATATTTTTTTGTAATTGTGACCATATCGTTTGTTGGTCAAGCATCCGAGCCGGGATGGAGGCAAATACTTAACCTTAAAGGTAAAGACCAGTTTTGGAAATTCCTCTCTCTCAAAAAATGAAATGGAAGCTCTTATTACCAATCATGTTAAAGAATATGTTTTGACTAATACGTGATGATACAAATTTTGCCGAGAAACCGCCTACTAATTGATATACTTTTTGTTTTCATAGGTTTTTATTAATTTCTCTCACAAAGAAAAATTGTACATAATTTATGACATCGTATACAAACTAACAAATAATTTTAACATAGGTCTTAATAAATTTGCAAATGAACTTTTACATTTACATTCAAGGTTCCAACTAAAGTTACACATTTACAGATGAAAAATATTCACATAAACAAAATTATATTTCCACCCAAAAAACAAACAAACAAAAACAAAAAAAAATCGCAAATAACGTTTGTACCATTTTCTCGATCAGTTTGATTATAAATCTCAAATTATTTCTTTTCCACTTTATTCTGTTAATCTATATTCCTCTTAATTTTCCTTTTGAGACAAAAAAATTATATATATAAAAAGAGAAAGAGCTAGAAAACACCTACTACCCCCTCCCCACACAACATTTAAACACATAACAAGTACAACTACAACAGTATACAAAACACACACCATCATAGAACGAACAAACAAACAAAAGTTTAAAAAAAAAAAAAAAAAAAGAAGAGAAAAAAAAATAAAAAAAATAAAGGGAAGCAAAAATGTATTTGGTACATTATTATATCTATTTGGACCTGATAGATATCGCGCACGTGTCGCGTAGTCCCATATACATCTTTATGTGAAAAGTGCTTGTAACTTTACCAGGACTGGACCAAATTTCTTATCATTTTGATGATTCCAGAACCTTGCAGTACACACCGATACTTATATGCTAGATGATCAACCCTTTTCTGATCGATTCCACACTGTTTCTTTCACAAAGTAATTGCATTACCATAACTGGCCTTTATCTTTAAAGATGGCTAAACATCGTAAGTTCTGAAGAGAGCATCTGACCGGGCCTGATCCATAGAACGAAGCTGAATCTTACCATCGACGTTCGTCAAGTATTGATCTGGGTCAGATAGAAAAAGAAAGAAAAACGAAAAAGAAGGAGAAGTAGAAGAAGAAAAAGAGAGGAAAAAAAGAAGAAATAAGAAGGAAAAAAGAAGAGAGAAAAAAAGAATAACAAAGAAAAAAGAGGAAGAGAGAGAGAGAGAGAGAGAGAGAATATTAAGAAGCAAACAAACGAAAGAAGAGCAACAGTTCAATGAGAGATCAGAATGATTTTACATTAACAGAGGCATGGGAAGAAGAAAAGAGAAAGAGAGAGAGAGAGAGTGGGGATAAAAGAGGAAGGGGAAAACAATTAAAGGAAGCTGGAAAATTAATCAATGTCCGTTCCTTATAGTATGTTTTTGCAAACTAAAAAGGAAATAAGAGGCAGAAGATGATATTATCTTTGAAATTTTGACAATTAACATTTTAATTTCTCACATATTATGTATGTTATTATGAACGAAAGGTGAGTTTTTTTTTCTTCAAAAAGGGTACATGCACACATTTTCTGTTGTGCCTCGGATTCGGTTCTAATATCACGAACCTATATATTTGGAAATATAAGTTTAATTCGCGTTCTGAAGCGACACAATAACATAATTCCTGGGTTCAATATTATAACTTTAATTGCAGCCCTGAATATTGTGCACCTTTGCGCTACTTTCTTTAATTTGGCAACCTTCATAAATACGGTTTGTCAACGCGTATGAATAAAATTTTTACATTTCAAATTTGGTAATCGAACGTTTTGAGATAATCAAACGAGCAATATTCTGCCACTTTCTGCTTATTGACTTCATAACTAAATCTCCGTGTCATTATTTCCATTTGATTTATTCCCATCCTGCAAATATAAGGCCAAATAAATATTTTAAAAATATGTTTGGCGTCCTGATATTTTTAAAATAGGAAGGAGGAGGCCCTTTTTTTTTTCTTTCTTTTCTTTCAAAATGGTCGCCCAAAATGGCCGTTCGGTACATTTTCCCTGATAGTCGTGCTATTTTTCAAGATGGCCCCCGACAATTTTTTTTTTTTTTTTTTTTAAATCAGAAATAGATCCATTTTAGCAGCATTTTTCATGTTTTTTTTTTCTTAAAAAAAAAAAAAAAAAAAAAAAAAAAAAAAATAGGAGGCGGCCCCCAAAAACGAAGCGGGCGGGGTCGCTAAACATGTATATTTGTTTTAATGGCCTAACACTATCTTGTTGAATTTACCCTGATTGCCATTCCGTAGAAAGACTCTAAACTTATATTCCTCATCAGGAGTGTGGATACGATCCAAAAGGTATATTCGCATGTCTCGAGTTCGTCCCGACGGCAAACTCTGAAATAAAAGAAATAAAAGAAACAAAAAAAAAAAAAAAAAAAAAATGTAAGATCACCAAAGATCAACTATCCGAACATACATGTAAGATCACCTAAGATCAACTATCCCAACATACATGTAAGATCACCTAAGATCAACTATCTCAACATACATGTAAGATCACCTCAGATCAACTATCTCAACATACATGTAAGATCACCAAAGGTCAACTATACCAACATACATGTAAGATCACCAGAGATCAACTATACCAACATACATGTAAGATCACCAGAGATCAACTATACCAACATACATGTAAGATCACCTCAGATTAACTATCTCAACATACATGTTAGATCACCAAAGATCAACTATCCCAACATACATGTAAGATCACCAAAGATCAACTATCCCAACATACATGTAAGATCACCAAAGATCAACTATACCAACATACATGTAAGATCACGAAAGATCAACTATCCCAACACACATGTAAGATCAACAAAGATCAACTATCCCAACATACATGTAAGATCACGAAAGATCAACTATACCAACATACATGTAAGATCAACAAAGATCAACTATACCAACATACATGTAAGATCACCTAAGATCAACTATCTCAACATACATGTAAGATCACCTAAGATCAACTATCCCAACATACATGTAAGATCCCCAAAGATCAACTATCTCAACATACATGTAAGATCACCTAAGATCAACTATACCAACATACATGTAAGATCACCAAAGGTCAACTATACCAACATACATGTAAGATCACCAAAGATCAACTATCCCAACATACATGTAAGATCACCTCAGATCAACTATCTCAACATACATGTAAGATCACCAAAGATCAACTATACCAACATACATGTAAGATCAACAAAGATCAACTATCTCAATATACATGTAAGATCACCAAAGCTCAACTATAAAGATAAGAGTTTGTAATCATGCCATGCTATCATTGTAAAGTTTTTTAAATGGAAGTAAATTGTTAATGAGGTAAATCAAATCAATTAATTAAATACAATTAGTTAGCCAAGACTACCCTTTCCTGCCATGGAAAATTCCCTTTAATGATAACATCACCCCCTCACCCGAAATCTAACTCTGCCCTCCTCCCACACACACGCACACGCACACACGCACACACACACACACACACACGCACGCACACACACACACACACACGCATACACACGTATCCCTCTCTCCCCCTCTCTCCCTCTCCCTCTTCCCGCCCCTCTCTCTCTCCCTTCCTCACTCTCTCCTCTCTATTATTCTTGTACATGAATATGTCAACTTACTTCCATCAAGCCAGTCGTACAGTTGAACACTTTGTCCCCATGGTTAGTGGTTCGGTGTCGTAGTGTACATAGCTGTCCTAAGATTGTACGTGATTGAGATCGTGAGCAGAAGTAGAAGTCAAAGTAAAACGACGCTGAAATAGAGAAATAGATAATTATAGTCATTTTCATGAATTACTTTCAATTTGTATGATTATGTCCTCAAAGCATATTTTGTTCATTTACTAAAGTTGTAAATATTAATGATCGTTGAAAACTGGTTTCACCAGAAAAGTCTCGGATTTCACCATTTTCAATCTCACCAGTACAGCTATATCAAGGTAACCATGGGAGTGTTCAGAGTTGAACATACCTCTATCTCTACAATAACCTATAGCTACACCCAGGCGCGTACGCAGGGGGTTTGGGGTTGGGTGTGTGTATTTTAGAGGAAACCCCCCCCCTCCCCTTTGGTAATTTTTTTTTCATTAAAAAATAAATAAAATATATACCAATGGCTGACCTAAAAAAGTTCACCTTACCCCCCCCCCCCCCAACGGAGCAAAATGACAAATTTTCAAATTTCGAGACCAAAAAAAAAAAGTGTCCTCTTACCCCCCCCCCCCCTTATTCAGCGGCTGGCTGAGTCGTTGCGAAATTTTCGGTCCGATTTAAAAATGTTAACCCCCCCCCCCCCTCTCTGTACACGGAGAGTTCAGAGTTTTTCTTTTCGTTTTTCCTCAGACGAGGCATTGTATCGCTTTATTTATATAACAATATTGCATAAAGAGTTTTGATTACAATATTTATACAAAATGAACAGACTGATTAAATAAAATAGGGGAGAAAAAAAAGCGGAAGGGAAAGATCAAGGCATGAATAGAAATGCGAGATTTCAGAGTTGCAACATACCTCTATCTATACATCCGGGATCTTCATGAACGAGTTCGCTCATGTTGAGAGAGCCATCGTCATCGTAATGCATGTAGATCTGATGACCACCATCCGGTCTTTGGTAATGAAATGACATTGAGTTGATGCTGGCATGGGTCTAATAGGAGCACGACTCACGATCACTTCGATCTCGAAAGAACGACAAACTGAACAATTTAAAGAAGAAGGAGAATCATTAAATAGATCGTGAAAAGATAGTTCAGAAAAGTAGTCAGTCATAGGCGTTGACCGAATGAAATAAAGGAACTGATAGAAAAAGGCAATGGTACGTCTACAATTTTGATTGGCGCTATATCTTTTTCGAGTAATTCATTCCGTATGGACAGTGATGTGACACTGTGCAAGAAATATTTAGACCTAAAATAATCTAGAAAACGATGTTCCTGGAGGGCGTTTCACAAAACTTGTCATCAGTGACAGATGACAGTTTTTGTTATAAGCTACTTAAATCCTTGCTTCTGATTGGTTGTCAGCAGATTTGTCACTGATTTTGGTAATTTGTCATTGCAAAAAGGCTTTGTGAAACGGGTCCCTGATCATCATCATGCTCTCGACCATCATATAGCAAGGCCGGCCTCACATGACAGGGCAATCACAGGTCAGCGCGCATGATCCACACCCAAATGCAATCATTCAATTCAAATTAAACAGAAAGGTAATTATATTGACATGTATTTCTTCCGGCTCGGTTCAACCTTGTTTGATGACATCCTTTCAGTCATAATATTTCGTGATCTTTTTTCATTAATTTGACAACATGATTTACACAGCATTGATTTTTCTCTTGTTTGATGAGAACCATGGGTCGAAGAGGTGCGTTCTGTGTGTGTGTGTGTGTGTGTGTTGTGTTTTTACAGACGTGTATCAATCAGATATGATTATTTACGCCTGGGGACCGACCTTTAAACGTCACCATCCGAAAGACGTTTCGAGCCTGCGTCCTCGGCTGAATCAGTTTGTAACTTAATTCCACTGTTAGCTGGATTACAGGCGCACGCCACAACGCCTAGTTCAATTGATTGTGTAGATCATTCTTAGTTTGTTGTTTATGAACTAGAAACTTTCCTAGTACAAGTTGAATTAGTTTTGATTTGATTATGATTGGGTAATTTTTCTCCCTCTTTGGAAATTTTACAAACAATGTCAATTTAACGTGAGCCTACATGGAAAAATCATAATTATGCTAATTGTTTCTTTTTTCATAAATATAAGATTTCCAAAGGCAAATAACTCAAAAACAGAACAAATTACTAAAGAGACTGAAACGCAATTAATGCTATCACAACCAGTTAACATTTTAAAGAGATAATCAAAGTAATTATCTGTCGATATGATGATAATTGTAAACAACCAGAGCAAGAGGGACAACGTGAAGAATTAAAAAAGAGAGAAAACAAATCATTTTAAAGACGTCACGCGGACAAAGTAATTGGAAGTAGGAAGGATATAGACAGGAGAGAAAGACACATGATGAAAACAAAGTGAATAATAGTGAGTACAAGGAATAGAACCGAATACGTTAGATCGATCCGAGAGAGGTGATTTTTACCAGACATACAGAACAGGAAAAATAACACACAAACTGAAATGAGGATGTATCCGGGTTTGTCGCAATGTCACTTATTTAAAGTAACCTTAGCTTTGTATTTCTAATTTTTGTATGAAGTCTCATATTTGATAAATTATCGCATCAGATTCTGTGTGCGTGCGTATCATTAATATTGATGACTTGCGCATGACGTATACCTATTGAGCCAATCAAATGAAGCGATAGGATGGCTGACGCATCCGGGATAGGTCTCGTTGCAGTTAAAAAACTTTGGCTCGATGTCTCACCATGGCTGTCTTTCTGACCATCAAGAGTTGTTATAAAGTACTGATTAGTTTGGCTAGTACGAGTAACTTAAGATAATTTAGGGTAAATAGATATGTCGAAAGTTATATATTTTATAAATAAACATCATCTTTACTCATGATAAACACCGTAATAAGAATTCATAGAAACCAAGGATAGAGATGTGATTTAATTTACAATAAAGTGGTACAACAGTTAATAATTACGAATGAAAACCTTTAGTATTCAGATATTAGTAGAGATACATTAAGCGTGACATTTTATTGACTATAGAATACTTACACACAAGATGCCAACTCCAAAACCTTTACTCTCAGAGCATACTTTTGATCAAATATTTAGTTCTTGATGATTTTTCATGCAGTTGGTAACGATAACAAAGAAAAAACAATACTTACCCGTTTCAGTGATAGAGATTTTTATTGTAAGTTGAGTCCAACGATTCGTGGTTCCTTCATGGATTTCTCGCCAGATAGTCTGTAACCACGGAAACAGTAATATTTGAAAGTGAATTCTTAAAGGTAATACAACGGTATGGGATCATGAATTTGGTTCAAATGAACATATTGGAAGCATATGCGATTCAATGATATTCAATGATTCAGGCACCGATTGGGGAAGTTTTCTATATAGAGGGAGCAAGTAGCTACAAGTAGGACAGTGGCGCTCTAAGGGTAACATTTTCTAGTGCATAATACATCCACAGGGCCATTCAAATATATCAACATTTTAAAGAATTACTATCCATCCAATTTTCAAAATTTCCCAAAACTTTGCATTACCTTGACGCTAAATTAAAATATAATTGTTTCAGGAAAGGGTAATAGGAAACTAGGCCTACTGTTAACACTTAAACGATAAAATCCAGTAATTCCTACATAATCAACATTTACCAATTAACGTCTATGAAATATAACTCTCAACTAATACAAATACTTCTTAGTTGTAGTTGTTTGTGTGTGATCCATACCAGCTTGAATGCTTTTTGAACTCCCCGGAACATCCCTCGAATGTCGTCCAACTCTTGATTGGTCAGTTCTTTATCGTCTAGATGGGTGAGAATATCAGATTCCCTGAAAGATGAATTAAATCAGCTGATCGTTGTTTGTGTCAAAGGTTAAACAACTTTATAATAAAAACCTTAGGGAAGAACCTCACTAATATTTAGAGTGGAGGAAGGGAGAAAGGAAGGTAGCAATAAATACATTTACAAAGATTGTTCATGCCTTTCCGGATGTTTCTAGATGAACTTCTCATTTGTTGAAAGATTGGGAAATCCCCAGCATTTTTTTCCTTTCCCGGCTTTTAAAAAAGAAAGAAAGAATCGAGGAAAGACAATTAGGAAGAAAGAAAAAAGAGAAACAATCCTGTTCGTCAATGCATTATCATACATCATATTCGTAAGATCCAGAGCATGTACGTGTATGTAATTGGTTCATTTACCTCCTAAACTGTAATCTATGTATTTGCATGGCAGAAGAACATGGTGTTCCTTTAATCAGCCCCATTCTAAACTAAAGAAGTATATACAATGAATTTAGCCTTGTTTTATAGGATAAATCAATCGAAACAAATGGAAAGATACGTCCATCAGAACGAATGACATAGCGCAAGAAGCACATGTAAATGAAAAGATTAACCCAGGTTAACGGTGTGTGATGTAGAACAGGCAGGGGCGTACGCAGGGGGGGGGGGGGGTTTGGGGGGTTCAAACCCCCCCTTTGGTATTTTTATGTGTGTAAACCCCCCTGAAAAAACCAAACCCCCCCCCCCCCCCCCCCCCCCCTTTGGGTTTTTTTTTTTTTTTTTTTTTTTTTTAATTATTAAAAAAAAAAAAAAAAAAAATTATACCCACGTTAACCTAAAAAAGGTGACCTTACCCCCCCCCCAACGAAGAAAAATGTCAAATTTTGAAATTTCGAGACCAAAAAAAAAAAAAAAGTGTCCGCTTGCCCCCCCCCCCCCCCCCCCGGATAATTACTTGTATATTATGATACATAAAACAAGTCAACATTCTGATTGAAGTCACTCGTACGAATAGGAGGGGTTTTGTCAAAGTTTTCGCCCCCCCCCCCTTTTCGCCATTCAAGGGGGGGGCGTATTGCCCCTTATGTGCCATCTATCTACGCCACAGGTCAGTGGCGGATCCAGGGTGGAGGCCAGGGGGCACGGCCCCCCACCTCTGGCAAAAAAGGTAAAAAACAAAGATGTTAGCCACAATTTTACCTTTAAAAAGAAAGAAAAGAAGCAAGCCCCCACCCCTGGCAACAAAAACAAGTAAAATAAAAAAAATAGTGCTCATTACCCCCCCCCCCTCCCTCCCTTATTCATCGGCTGATTCTCCGCTAAAAAAATTCTCACAAATTATCCCCCCCCCCCCCCCCTTGCCGCCGGCTTGATCCGCCCCTGCCACTGGTAGTCATAAGGGTAGATTTTGTTGTTGATGTACATACAAAATGAAAAAATGCCTTAATAGTTTGAGAATAGACCAAAGTTAACGTAGAAATGAAGAATAATTGGCTATGAATCTTACTTGAGATGAGCTTTACACGCGAGTGAATCACTGAAGACATGTACGATCCTTAACCCCATCTCCTCTTGTTCAATATGGATACCAAGACATGCAAATCCATTCTGAAATGGGCCTGGAACCAAGATGTTGTTCATCACACTCCTTGCTTTCTTACTATCATCCATCTTTTCAGTCGAATGCTGAGGGGGAGGAAGTTATACAAATCACATCTCATCAATAATGGTCGATATTCATTGGGAATAATGACGTCAATATAAAACGGTTTGGGGAAATCCTGAAGTACTTATGATGCAACAAAAGTTATCAGAATTAATAATAAGGGAAAAATCATAAAAAGTGCGTATACAGATTTTCATATATAAATTGCACAAATTAGATTTATTAATATTCTTATCACTGAAATGTTTTAATCTTATTTTTGACCAGAAATTGACTCTTCAGATTGAAGTACTCGTAATCAAGACTGTTTAGATTCACTTTTGAAATGTAAGTCCTTGAGGAATATTGCATACGATCATACCAATTCAGCTCCACTTTCAAAATATATACGGTGACCGTTAATCAATTAAAAGGATAGTTGAGTTCTGTTTTCAGACTGTAATTGCCTCCAAAGTGCATGGATATTGCTCTTATTCTTATAAATAATTCTTTTGACAGTTCTAGTGCCCTTTGAGGACCTAAATTAGCTATTTCGTTTTTGTAACGGCTTTTTCAAATTATGGAATATTTGTGATGATACACAAATATTAGAAATCGTTATAATCATGTACATTTCAGCCGTCTCTGAACCGATTTTGATCAAACAAAATGATTTTGTCATTTAAATTGTATGTTCTTTCAAATTTGAAACTCAGTTTTTAATTAACTCACAACAAAATTATTTTGTCTAGGGCCCTCTGCAACAGAGCTCAACTATCCCGTTAATAATAACAATACACGGGCCGGCTGGTTGTGCGTATTATAAACAACAGGAGAAGGCCAACAAAAAGCTAATATTGGAATTGACTGGAATAAAACGTATAAGGCGCTCGTTTTTCAACGGCTGGCTCAAAATTACCGAATTTAGAAATGGTTATATTTACGGATATTTCAGCCGTCTCTGAATCATGCACTATTTTAAGCCACCAGTGAAATTATGGATTCCTCGGCGACAGAATTTAGCACTATTTATCTACTCCTTCCACCTCGATCCATAATTTTAACTAGAGCCTCTCAGTGGATGGTATATTTGTTTATTATGGAGCCTACCTCTCTGTGGAATCTGAAGAAACTTTTTCCAAAGAATGATCGAACAAAGTGTTTGGTATGTACTATCAAGTCAGTGACTATTCCATCATGTTCATCTTCACCTAGACATTCCTCCTCCTCCTTCCCGCCATCATATGAATCGCTGTCGTAACGTGGTCGACATATGCAATTCACGTATCTATCTCGTCCGTAATGATTGTGCTTGCCATGTGAGCCTGTCAGAAGATGATCTTTGTCGCCACCGCCATTGAGGAATTCCGTATCTCCGTTCACGACAGTGCGCGTCTGAGAGTGCGCGCATGTCGCCTCTTGATCATCGTGCTGGTGTTCTGTTATTTCACCGTTATCAGGACCGTTCGAACTCAAACGTTTCAATCCATTACAGAGTGCCTCGCTGGACTGGCTCAAGGGACGAATGTATTGGCTTGACTTGGGCTTATTATAAACCATATCCCCTAAGGAAACCGCCGTTTGAGTCTCTAGTGATGATTGGTACATGAGATGGGAGCACCTGTCTCTTGATCGATCACAACATGTCTTCTTTGTCGCCATGACAACAAGTAATGCAATTACTACTTCGCTGAGTCGTAATTATTCCCACAGCAGAACAAACTGGCAATTTAATAAATGAAAAAAAAAGACTATTAGATTATTGCAGCAATATTATAAAATAATGCCGTATTCTATAGTTTTTTTTAAAAGATGATACAAAATTAGGGTAAATATGTTTTTGTCTTAACTGACATGATACAGTAAAATAACACACTAAAAAAGTAAAAAATTATTGCCTTTTAAAAGATATTAGCTCTATAAATCAGTGTTCACACATATTCACTTTCATCCATTAGACTCATTGTTAAAAGCCGTACAACATAATAACATTTCTTCTCTTGAATCATTCCCTAATAGAATTTAAACCAAGAAAACTGCTAAAGATAGTAAGACGAGGCCAATATTTACCGTTTGCAGTCTTGTAAATCCGAGAGATCCCCTCAAAATGGAAACGTTTCCACACCCCAACCACAACAGAAGTGTTTGGCCTAAAGCCGTCGTTGAATTGTTTTATACCAAATCCGACAACAACCGCTGATTTGTAATCAAAGTCGTTCTCTATAATTTACCAGCACCACGTATACCTCGCGTGGAAATGTAAATTTCCTCATAAATTCCCCTCTATTTAGAATATACAAGTCTTATCAACGTTCAAGTTTCAGTTTCTGTCGGTATTATTGGACTCGGATTTAAGAGTTTCATATTCCGTTTTCTGCCTGTGCACCCAATCATAACTAGACCGATTGTGTTAGAAGAATGAGTGCAAGAGGCCTGCACTTAGCGGCCTTCATTCCTGCCACTTCAGCACACATCCGGTACATATACCTTTAATTACCATTTTTTTTCAATCCTCAAAACAGGATGTGTATTAATAGCATGAACTTCATTATTTTGATAACTTTATCTGGCGGTGGAATAGAAATGACGTACTAGACATTGACCCTCCAGGTGTCAGGTGGTGAGGTTCATTTTTGTTTTGTTTTTTGTTTAACCTGACTGCTAAGAAAGCCTGTGTGCTTCCTGCCCCCCACACTCAGTGTTATTTAGGGTACGCAGTACGCATATGCGTGTTCCCAGCACCCCCCCTTTCAGCATAAGTCCAGTGTGTAAAGTCAATATGGGTAGACCTTTTTCTTCTGTTATACGAGCCTTTTCAGCACCCCCACCCCCTTTTCAGCATAAGTTCGGTGTGTAAAGTCAAAACGGGTAGACCTTTTTCTTTTGTTACGAGCCGGAGATTTTGGGAACACGCATGTGGTCCCTCCGTTTCCGGAGTGGGGGGGGGGGGTGGGGGCGGGGGCGGGGTGTGCTTCCTTACAAGCCCCAAAGGGTACTAGCGCATCGATTTGGTTTCGAACCCGGGACCTCTCGTTTACGAGACCACTGCTCTTCCACTGTGCCGTCGCGCCTCCCTACAAAGCCATCGCAGAGGCATATTATGTATGTGGTGGTGATGCATATTCATAAGACGTTTATCCTGCACCAACCAACAGCCCCGCTGGTTTTGCTGCTTATTCATGAGAGGCATAATTTTTGATTTACCTTTAAAAGCCAAACGAGTTCATTGCATATGTATGGAGGCACGTAGCCACGGGGAGGGGGGGGGGGGGGGGGGGCACGTGCCCCCCAACATTTCCAAGATCGGTTGAACTTTTTTAGACCCCTTTTTTTACCTCGATCGATTACATGTATGTGCCCCCCCCCCCCCAACATCAAACTCTGGCTACGTGCCTGTATTTATGATAAAGTATTTTTACCTACCAATATGTAGCATATTTATATTCAAGAGGAGTTCTTTTTTCTTTCTGTTGTTCCTTCTTTATTCTATTACATTCTCTTCTTTTTTCAATCTTCCGTTCACAGGCGTGATAATTTCGTTGCATATTCATGAGGAGGTTTTTTGACTGGATAATGGGCAGCCCTAAGACTTCTCTGCATATTCATGGTAGACTCATTGGCTTATAAATCCACTTCCCTGTATACATGTTTTGTAGCATTGTTAAGGTGGACCTATTGGCTAACAAATCTGATACTGATATTTTGCTTCATATTTCATGAAAAAAACTTGACCTGACCAATAACAATCAGGGTATGTGGCCCATACATAACAGGTATGATTACGTTTGTCAAAAGCATGGGAAAATATAATGAGTCACTCAATCCAGTAAATGGTGCCAAAGCATATTCGTTATTAAAAAATAAAAATACCAACAAATATATAACCATATGAAGAACAAGAAAGATAGAATATTTGCCATGATGGTGATAGGGACGGTGAAAGGAGTGGGGGTGCTAAGGGTTAAGCAACTTCACTCTTTTTTCTTTATTCAGATGCCTTATAGGTGTTAAGACGTTAGATCTCAAATAATGACAATTTGCAGACTTTGATAAACTAATACCCGGTTATCCGTCAATACGAATAAACCTTAAATTATTCAAGTATTTGTTTAAATCAATTAAATGATAGTGACATTGTGCCACGTCGGAATTTCTTTAAGGAGAAAGTAATGTGGGTTCGAAACTTGACATGCTTGTGTGTAAGTTTGTTTGTGTATGTGATTAATGGGAAGTACTATGATCAATTTGAGTATGGGCCATTCTTACTGTACCATGTAGAACCGAAACCATGACGTCACCGATGATGTCAAAATACAGTTGAGAGACGATCACATCATTACATTTCGTAACATATATATGAAAAATACCCATCTGTTAAAAAAAAAAAAAAGACTTACGAAAACCCAAGCCTTCCTAATCAGTTTTAAGCTATTTCTAATGTAGATGTGAAGCCTTGGAAAAAAGATTTTTTTTATCGATTTTTAACGACGACGATTACGCAGGCTTTCTCACTTCCCTAAAACTTTTACATAACAAATTCTCATAAAGTACAATACAAACATTATATGTTGGTGAAATTATTATTTCTAGACGTGAATTAGTGTTATTATTCTCACAAATCCTTGCATTTTGCATTTTTCAAACGTTGCAAAGAGATTGATGATATTATATGTAAGCAACACACAATTCTAACAATGAAACGGTTGTTTGAGGTCACCGTATCATTACTACTATTGTCACAGAGTGCTTAGATGTCTGCCATTATTTTTATTTTCATTATAATTAGTAAAACCATCTAATTGCTATTATTATTACCATTATCAACATTGCTATTGTTTTTGTCAGTATAACATTGGTTATATTATCATTAATATTGTTATCGTCAAAATTTCTATTACTATTATATACTCAATGATGCTAATCAAATGAGCCATGAATTCAAATACGAATACTAAGTTTATAAGTTATTTGTTATCAGTGGGATTGTCGTGTTCGAGTTGTTTAAGGCGCTTGACTGGAGATGCGAACGTCGAGGGTTCGAATCCCGACACGGCACTAATATCCTTTGGCAAGATATTTACCTGCACTTGCTACTCTCCACCCAGGTGTTAAATGGTTACCCGATAGGATGCGAATGTTGATGTGGTTGGAAGAGCAAGTGTGGGCTTGTAAAATGGCGACTGGCTGGAATGCTCCCCAGGGAGTGGAGAATGTGCATACATTGTGTGAGAGTAAGCCTGCATCCGATGACCGTTGTAATAATATATATATCTATTTGTAATATTTGTAAAGCCCTTTGAGAGGGCCTTCGATCCCGAAAAGCGCTATATAAGAACTAGCTATTATTATTATTACTATCAATAATTAAGGCTGCCCTATTTTTAAAGCAAAGTTGGATGATTACTACCGAATACGAGAGTACTTTTACTTGCTTTCAACTGAGCTTCATATCTCTTCATAAATGAAAAGCCTTTCGTTAACTCAATGTACTATTTGCCAATGAATATGTTTCCTATTTTCTCTAATTGGCCATATCCCCTCAAGTTCTCATATATGCGGGTCTTTGTTTCTTGTTAAAAAAATTATTAACAAAAATATTCAATTTGCAACATATTTTACAAATTTGTACATCCAATGTTGAGTTATCCTTTCTTCTATATAACTTATAAGTTTATTGTAGAGGTATCAAATATTCAAACACTTAAGGTGCCTTTTGCATTTCTTATGATTAATATACGCACATTATTTTATCGAGATACATGATCATTTATTATCATTACTAATATGATTATGATTATGATTATGATCATTATTATTATTAATACCGGTGTGTTGGCTCAGTCAGTAGAGCGTCCGCCTCACAACCGGGAGGTCATGGGTTCGAACCCCGGCCGCGTCATACCAAAATACGTTAAAAGACGGGAGTTGCTGCTACCTTGTTTGGCGTTCAACAATAAGGGATAGAGCAACGTCGATCTGGCGCTGCTCAGTGGCTGCCGGGCTCACGATCAATTGGGCAAAAAGAATTTCCATTTTCGGTTTAACTTTATAAAATTTGGAGTGGACTTTAAAAGATTATTATTATTAGATTATTATTATTATTATTATTATTATTATTATCATTCTTGTAGGTGCTAATCTAAATGGTAATAACCCGGGCTCTCATGCTTCACATCTCCATTCGATCCCCATTGAAACATCACAATGTTAATTGAGTTCAATGGCCTTGATTAGTTGATTCCTAACGAAGAACTGACGAACAAACTTTGAATCATTCCATCTTCCCGAATTACTAAAGTGTGAATTTAGCTACAGTATCGAACAAAAACGAGAAGGTTGACAAATTGTAAGTCTCCATACTGTCACAAAGTTAATTCACTCCTTTCTAGACCTTGACACAAGGTGGAGCTATTAAATGAAATCGGCACTAAATTATTGTCATTTCCATTATCATTATAGTCTCTTCCGGGTCCTATCTCTGTAAAAAAAAAACCATGCTGTCACAAAGTTATTTCGCTCCTTTCTAGACTCTAGCACAAGTTGGCGCTATTCAATAAAATCGGCACTAACAATTTTATCATTATCATTATCAATATTATTATTAGTAGTAGTAGTAGTAATAATAATAGAAGTAGTAGTAGAAGAAGTAGTGGTAGTGATAGTCGTAGTAATAGTAGTAGTCTCTTAGACTGCTAGAAAGGTCATCATTTGTTATTATTTCCGGTAATTGTACAAATTCTGTGAATATACCAATGTTAAAGACAACCTTTTTGTTTTGTAGCGTTGGGGGGGGGGGGGGGTGTAGAATTACCTAAGCATTTGTATACATATATTTTCTAATTATATTACAGAGCACTTGTATTTTTTTTTATTATCAAGGGGTCTATAACATACAAGCCATGCCTTTTAAATAGACTCCTCCGCTATGTGTTTACCACTGTGCCAATTTATAATGATTTACACTGTTGGTCATAATAATGGAATAATTTTGGTTTACCCTAATTTATGTAATGACTTTGAAAATTATGTATTCCTTATAAATCTAGATAATAGTATACCTCCAATTTAAACACCTTTACGGCGTCTTTTGGAGGAATCCTATCAAGTACCAAGTACCAAGTACATTCTCAGATTTTATTGAATAATAATTTGCGACTGTTTGTTTTGCCTAACTGCTAAAGCATGTGTGTGCTTTTATGCTTATCAACTATAGGGGACCTTTTTTTTTTTTTTTTTTTTTTTTTTTTTGGGGGGGGGGGGGGGGTAGTGAGCACTAATTTTTGTTGGGGGGCCCAAATGTGAAAAATCGCACCCCACCCCTTTAGCGCTAGGGGGGGGGGGCACCTCCACAAAAAAGGAAAAATTAACGTGTTTTTACACGTTTTTTCCCCAGGGGAGGGGGGGGGGGGCCTGGATCCGCCACTGCTGTGAGATTAGGGGGTAATAAAATGACAAAACAATTACTCAATATTACTGAAAAACACATGTGCCACAAACAGAAACGAGTGTGTTATGCAAACACATGTGGCATAACACTCCAAACTTTTCAGCTATTTCCTGTATTACCTCGAATGTGAGTGGATTCGTAAAGCAATCATTTGTAGGGAGGGATCGTTTCTACTATGAAATTCTTCCCAACTTGCACACAAAGAAAGAGACAGCTTACAAATGTTTTTTTTAATCTTCACTAATCAAAACCTGCTCTTTAAGTAGTACCAACACAATTATATATAAGTCATTAGAGTTCAAAGTATATAGAAGCCTTGATCGAGGCATAATCTAGGACACATGACACATGCTATACAGTGTAGTACCATTAACATGATTGTATTTATCATTACATTGTTAAATTGTACTCCTGCCATTTATATTTTGACATCTAGTACACCTTTGGGTTTCGGTTTATTTTAAGTCATAAATTAATGATGAAAAGTGAAGATAACATTTCTATTTTATTTTTAACTTATTTAACCAGTCATTAAAAACAATTTACAATGACACTGGTACTGGTACGATTACAATATAATGACGGGTTATGGACCACTGAGAAGCAAAGCTTGTAAATGGAGCCCATTAACATACAATTGAATAAATAAAAACATACACTAAAAAAAAATATATGTATATTTATGATAATACAAAACAGTTTCAAATATCTTGCAAACACACTCAGTCATACCCACCCACTCACACACAATCCGATGCATTTTAAGGCACATTACAAAGAGAGAGAGAGAGAGAGAGAGAGAGAGAGGGAGGAGAAGAGAGAAGAATATTAAAAAGAAAAAGGGACTAATTTATTTTTCAATAAAAAGATGAAGAAGAGGAAGCACATGAAGAATGTAAAAATGAGATAAAAACTTTTAGTTCTACCCAGTTTTACAAATCATTCTATTTGCTTATTCCCAAGTTTCGAAATGATTTCAATGCATGGGTTGTAAAGTATTAAAAAGCTGTCTTTCGTCTACGGCCGATTGTAAACGAAATGGAGTTAAGCCTTATGTCAACTCCGTTTGTTGCTACGGCAGGCACCCAGTGAAAACGATTTCGTTTGATAAAATTATGGAAATGCAAGCACTACCTTTAAACAAACAGAACTTTGTCATTCCTTGCTCATTTTTCCTGATTGAGGTGTCATATGAAAGGGCAAAAACTAAACTGTCTAGAAATGTGATTTTCTCCTTGAAATTCAGATACCGTCCGCCAAATGACTTTTTTGTTTCCTCTCCTCAAATTCATTTTATTCACTCATGCATCAAATGAAAGAGGAGGATCTAAGCTTTACAAATATGTGTCATTTAGTCATTATAAATGTGACTACGTTATGATAAAACAACGATAATTCTCGGTATCGTTTTTTCTGGGACGCACAGTACATTCATTTTTTTAAATCTAGATACAAATCGTGTACAATTTTGTGTTACTCATCTCAGACGAAGTAAGAATAATTTGTAATTTGTTTACAAGCATAAAATATAACCTCTCGATTTTGACTGAACACTCAATCAGGCAGATTGTATGGTTTATTCGACACCGTTGAGCAGAATTGATGCAGATTTACAATATATGTAATAAAGCTTTAAATTCACTTATCATTTGGTTTAAATGGATAATTTATAACAACAAATTGGCTGGAACTCGCCTTTTACCACAAAAAGTTTTAAACGAGGTAAAGATTTATTTTGGTTTTGAAAAAACTATGTTTTGTGAAAATATGAAGAAAGATTCATTTGAAAGATGTTGGTCAGGTTTCAATGGCCTTTTTGAAGAATGCTGATAATATGTTTAATTAATGGTATGTTATGCAATAGCGGTCGGCTTTCATTGGCTGCACTCTTGCGCTCGGCGGGCGGGAGCAGTGGAGGTACCGAGCCAGGACATCTGGACCGCATCTATTGTTCTGGCTTGTTGGGTGTTTGGAGTGTGGTCGGTGGGTGTTGGCTGGGTGCTGGCTGGCATTGTGATGCACATTATTGGCATCTAACCCTAGGTCCTCTTACAATCTTTTTTGTGTCTTATTATTACGTGTTCAATGTTGTATCCTGTCAATGTTGTCATCACTCCATAGCTGTCGTTATGAAGAAAAATGTATACTGCTGTATTATTTAATAAAACGCCCTACTGTGGGAGAAAGATACAAATACAAAATAATAAAAATTGTAACATCTATCTGCGAAGAGACGAAGCCTATGACCCATACAAATTAATAGACAGAGGGAGAAAAAGAGGGAAAGAGCGAGAGAGAGAGAGACTTTTATTAGTTTTGATATCTACTGATAATGAAAAGGTATAGTTTTAGTGTCTATGACCCCGTTTTCACTCACTTTCTGGACCGATCTAGGCTACATCGTTCTAACGGTGAGTGAGATGGGACAACCGTGCCGGGAAGCGATCTTCTAGACTGATGCAGAAGGTCACTTTGTGATTTGGTCTTTTGGACCGGTTCGCTTAGCGGTCTAGCGTGCAGTGTGAACTCAAACCGAGTCAGGAAGCGATCTTCAACCGGAAGTAAGTGTGTTTAGGCGGGATAGTAATGAAAGAGAAGAAAACAATTCAATACACGAATATAAACATAGAATAATATAAGGAAAGGTAATAGAAGGAAGAAAAAAAGGATAACATAAGAAAAGGTTATAGAAGGAAGAAACAAAGGATAACATAAAAAAAGGTTATAGAAGGAAGAAACAAAGGATAACATAAGAACGGTTATAGAAGGAAGTAAAGAACGATAACATAAGAAAAAGTTGTAGAAGGAAGAAACAAAGGATAACATAAGAACGGTTATAGAAGGAAGAAACAAATGATAACATAAGAACGGTTACAGAACGAAAAAACAAAAGATAACATAACGGTTATAGAAGGAAGTAAAGAACGATAACATAAGAAAAAGTTGTAGAAGGAAAAAACGAAGGATAACGTAAGAAAAGGTTATAGAAGGAAGAAACAAAGGATAACATAAGGAAAGGTTATATAACGAAGAAACAAAGGATAGCATAAGAAAGTTTACAGAAGGAAGAAACAAAGGATAGCATAAGAAAGGTCATAGAAGGAAGTAAAAAAATATAACCTAAGAATAGGTTAAAAAAGGAAGAAACAAAGGATAACATAAGGAAAAGTTACAGAAGGAAAATACAAAGGATAAAATAGGGAAAGGTTATAGAAAGAAGAAACAAAGGATAACATAAGCAAAGGTTATAGAAGGAAGAAACAAAGGATAATATAAAAAAAGGTTATAGAAGGAAGTAAATAAGGATAGCATGAGAAAAGGTTATAGAAGGAAGAAACACAGAATAGCATAGGAGAAGTTGGTAGAAGGTAAAATAAAGAATAACATAAGAAATGGTAGGAAGAAAATGATAGAATTATAAAAACAAAGAGTTACTTACGAAAATCTGGTAAAAGTATCAAACCAAGAATAATATTTTTTAATTTTAATTTCAATTTCAATTTGTTTATCATGAAGAAAGATAGAAAGAAAAAAAAATGAGAGAATGGTAATAACAAACAATAACATAAGAGATGATAGAAAAACAAACAAGGGGGTCATTTGATCGTGGGCCTATACCCCGGCCCCCCCCCCCACTCAGTGTTATTTAGGGTACGCATATGCTCGTACCCTCTTTTTGAAAGCACCCCCTATCTGAGGACTGCCAACATTTCCGAACCCCCCTTTCGCGGGCTTTTTGCGGGCTTTTCCTGCCTTGGAGACCCCCCTAAATCAGGAAAAATGCTCAATTTACCCCCCTAAATTCGCAATAATTTCTCAGAAGTCCAAAGAGATGAGAGAAAAAAAGAAAAAACACCCCCTTTTTAAAGAAATCTCCGGGTGAAAAGTCAAATACACCCCTTTTTTTACAATTCTCGGGCCGGACTTTGTCGCACGAAAAGTACCCCTTTACCGGACATTTTGGCAACACGCATGCGGTCATTCCGACCTCTGAGTGGGGGGGGGGGGGGGGGGGGCCGGGGCCTATACAGTCACAAGCGCACACACACATACACAAGCACACACGCACATGCGACACACAAACACACAAAACACACAAAACACACAAACACGCACACGCACACATATATGTATATTATTTATATACATTCACAGGACAGGTTTTTTTATATTTATTTATTCGTTTTATTTAAACAGGGTAACTTTCTCAGTAAAGTAATAGCACCTTTAAATAAACATGCTCAAAGCACTTTACATACAGATATGAAATAAACTACGATTAAAATCATTATTTAGACGTTTAGAGAACAGAAGAAGTGTATAAACTTTGTTGAAACAAAACAATGTGACAAACTTAATTTTAATGGAGATTATTTATGATTGAAAAGTTCTCACTATATAGTTATTTCCATTTACAAGCCCTCTCATACATTCAGTAAATATATTTGGGAAGAAGCTTACATCCGTGATCATGGACGATTTGTATTGAATTTTGTCGTACACCCATCCGACGTCGCATTCAATGACTTGCGATGTCGGCCAGCCGTGTCGTGAAACGGGTTGATGTGGGGATCGAATGCCTCCCCAGACACGTTATATTTCACGCATTGCTCAAAGACAAGTTGGTGGTGGCTTGCGTAGTTGGCAGGGATGCTTGCGTTCTTCATGGCGAGCATGCACCTGGTATCCGATAAAAGAATTATTCAGTACTTTCTAGGAAAATGCAACAAAAAAATATAAAAAATAAATAATTAAATAAACAATATCGATTGTTAGGATTCAGGATTCAGGACACATTCTAAGATAGTGTGCATGTTTATAGGTGTATATACTGCGAATGCCCTATCACAGATACTCTCAACTTAATTTCGTATTAATTATTTTCTGCTGAATATATTCATTTTCCTTCCCCTTTCTTTCCGTTTAAATCAAATTTATTCATATTCCATTATCTATATGTGTTTACATGTTATACAAACGTAATTTTATTTTATACATGTATAAAGAGCCACTTGGTCAAGCTGATATTTATAGGTGGAATGGCTATCCTGTACAAATAAAAAGACAAATTTAAAAGAAATAAATATAATGTTATAGGGAATAGAGAACGATAGTTTTTTAGTTTAAACTAACAATGATGAAAGTCGGGTAACGTTGAAATCAAATTTCAACTCACCATCACAATCCCTTCCTATCTCACCTCCATCCCTTTTCTTTTTCTCCATAATATTTCTGATCCATTTCACTACAGGCCAGTTGATCTTAGTCTTTGTGAAATACCCCCTGACTGAGGAAAGCAGCTCCAATAGGACATTAATGATTTCACAATCCTAATACTGTAACCTATCATAAATACCACATAAATTGTTTAATACACACAATTCAAAGACTCATGCATACATTAACAAAACATGAACAACAAACAAAATATTCAGTCTTCATATTGACGACTCCCGTCTCTTTTATCTATCCCACCCATATTCACTGATCTTTTTTTAATCCACTTGATTCGTTTCAAATTAAAAGGTCACTAAAAGCATCAATGATATTGAATTATTACACGTAATTTAATTTCAGATTTTATTCACTCATTCAGCCATTTATAATTCCTTAAAAACAATGTACACACAACGTTAATACAATCAATACACAGACTTCAAAATAGCCTTTGATAATGTCACGATTTAACCCCAACAAAATTCCTTGTTACCCAGAAAAAAAGAGAGAAAGGGAAAAGCTACAAAAGAAAACTGATTTATAAAAATAGTCTTTACATCAGGTGAAATATTAGCGATTACAACTTTATAGTTCCTCCTCGTCTGTAATCGACATCCTTCCTCATATCTCATATCTCTTCAAATTAGACAACAAAAAAACTGAGAATTATTCACTTTCATTTCAATTCTGATACACTGTATATCCTTACACTTACGTAACCTCAGTAGAATGAGGAAGTTCATACAAAAAGATTCTTTACATGCAGTTGTAAGATCTATTGTTTTGTCTCGTCTAGATCATTGTAATTCATCACTCCATGGTATATCGATTAAAGATCTTAACTCCCTTCAACTCCTCCTCAAATAAAGCAGCACGGCTCATTCATTGTCCATGTCTCCCCTCTCATCACTGATCTTCACTGGTTTCGTGTTAATAATCGTATAATACCAAAGACGTGTCTCAATAATCAGGCCCCAGCATACCTAGCAGATCTACTCCATTCGCACACATCCATGTATATATAATACACGATCAGTCAGTAATAAACCACTTATCGTCCCTCGAACCAGTTTAAAGATAGGCGATAGGGCTTTTCCCGTTACTGCCCTCCAAACCTGGAACTCCTTACCTCCTGTACTTAAGAATTGTCATACTCTAATTTTCAAGAAATGTTTGAAATCACATCTTTTCTAACTAGCTGTAATATTCCTCTTTTTTGTAATTAATATAAGTTGTATATGATAATGTTCTCTCTTTGTGTTGTTTGTTAGTATTTCTAGCTTATGCGCTTTGTATCTAATGAAAAGGCATTTTATAAATGTAATATTATTACTTTTTTATTATATTATACAGTCAAACCTGCTTTAGTGACCACCTGTCTACAAAGACCACCTGTCTACAAAGGCCACATTTGTTGTTTCCCTTGAAAATGTTTTCTCATTGGATCATGTACTAAATGAGCCTGTCTACAAAGACCACCTGTCTACAAATGCCACTTTTTGTGTTTCCCTTGGGTGGTCGCTATAGACAGGTTTGACTGTATTAGTCATTTCCAGGATCAGTAGGAGTTGGAGATGTTCACTAGCGTATAAATAAAGGAGGAGCAAGGGGGGCAATTCTCCCCTCTTGACAGGTTTCCGATCAGGAAAAAGCCTGGTAGCAAGCAGGTAACGAATCACTGTAAGCGAATAAACGCATACAATGTAAACATTATATTGTTAAACAGACTAACTCTTTCTTCCTCAAATAAGTCATTTAGGGGGATGCCCCTACCCCCCCCCCCCGGTAACGCAAACTAGGACTTTCCTTACTGAAGGTAATATGGATCACAGTTTGAAATGTTTGCCCCTCTGAGGCCCAGGTTTGAACACGCCACTGGAGATGTTTTCAGGAAAACAATGACGAAGATCAGTCATGATTGTTTACATCATTCAGCTAAGAAATTGTCCATTATAATAATATTTCATCATTACAAACGAAAGATACATGTTCATACACACAAACACACGCAAACACACACACACACACACACACACGCGCGCGCGCACACACGCGCACACACGAACATACACTCCCGAGCGTGCACGCACACAAATATAATTATTGCAGATGATTGATTTTTTTTTCTGCACTAAATTTCCATTTTTGATTTTTATCATTAATTTGGACAGAATCACAGAAGATGTAAACAAATATTAAATTTTCATAAATGAGAGATTAACTCTCAATTCAAAAAATAAATATATGTTTTCTTGCTTTGTCACATCTCTTTCATCTAATTTTCATGATGCGTTGTTGTCTGAAGCAATTTACCAAGAATGCAATTTACCAACTCTTGAGGAGAGGAGACTAGCACTTTCTAGAAAATTCGCAAAATCCCATTCAAATCACTTTATTTGTCAGACCTGGTTACCTCAGAAAAAACACTAATATAATTCTTCGCCGTATTCCCATTTATCAACAATTTCAATTAAAAACAAAAGTTTTAAAAATAGCCCACTGTCATTTCTAGTTGACATACTCAATAAAAGTTGAAAAACTTGTTTTATTTCGTTCTTTTATCGTTATTGCAGGTATACTAAGTGCTTGTCTCCTCCCCCAAGCAGGCTGTTTAAAATGTACCTAGTTTAATCTTTTTACCATGCTTGAATTGACTTTTATAGGACATTTTAAAACAATTACAGCTGTATTTCTGGAAACTTGTGCAATGTGTTTATGGATTTTAGTTACAGAATCCAAGTCTTATTTTTGATATTGCTAGTTTTTTACATGTATATATTTAAAAGTGTTATCTATTGTGCCGAACATGTAAAGAAGAAAATTCCAGTCAAGGCTGTCCTTCATGTAAAAATGTATTTGTATGAACCATGTTTCTGCTATAATAAAAACCATTTTTGAATTGAATTGAATTGAGAAGCATGTGTAAAACATACAGTGAAAGGTATGTCGATATGTCTATGTCACATCCATGTTGAATTGCAGAAAACAAAGCATTACCTCTTTCAATTAATGTTTTTCTTTTCCTGAATTTCTAATTCACCATGCAACATATCTTTTCTTGGGTCTTGTTTAAAACGCTGTGTTTCTGAGCGCGTTTGAAAAAAATGCATTTGAATTCGCCTGTGTTTTGGTTTGTGGGTTACATAAAAAGCGTGATTTAAAATATCCCCATTGACATTTGTGTTATGTGCATTATTGTCCAAAATGTGTTTGCTTAAATTTCTTGTTTTTTATATTTATTTTGGCATGTACATAATTCCACAGTTGCTTATTGGATAACATGGAGTAACATCTTTCTACACCCTGCCTCTCTCCTTTTGAGTCTTCTAAAAAGTTATCCGAGGGTTATAGAAAATATCAGTCTCTGTTTCTCTCGAGACCTCGAGACGTATCTCGAGGTGCCCCGAGATATGACTCTGATAACTGTGACGAAAGCACTATGAGATGGACTTTATATGGTGTCATTCGATTTTTTTTTGCAGCTCAATCAGGAAGCTATACTGGGATGGTAGGTGATATGTCATACATTTATTTGTACACACTACCATCATGTGCTTTTAATTATTGAATGAAAATTCTGTTTGACTAATGAAAGGCATTTCAAGCTCTTAGAAGTATTTGAGTCCCGAGCAGCGACAAAAACAGAAATTGTATTTACTTCATGTATGCAAAAAAGAGCTAGTTATTGCCATTATTTGTTATGATTTATAACCATTCGTAATATTTTAACCCGCTGTCAAACTTACTTCATCAATCATTTAAAACCACAGAACTGAATCCTTATTACGATTGCATGATAGCTGTGTTGCTGGTGGTCATAATGTGAAGTAGAATAAATATGTCAGAAAATTGAACTTGGTGGTTGCTCACATTACCACTGTTTCTTTATTTCATACAGGAGCAGTGATTAGGAATAAAGAGTGGGGTGTTACAATTATGATTTACTACCAAGTGCGTACAAGAGAACTTTCACACGTAAGGCAGACTGAAGGTGTGATTTGAGCATCTTGTTTCACAATTATTATCCCATGTCAATATAAGAAAAGCAAAGAATTCGAGACCTGCAAATTACATGTATGACAATTTCGATTTTGTGCTGGTATTGGCATTGGCAGTTGCAGTTGCTCTGTTGAATACAATTCTTTCCATAGTTGTTGTTATTGATTCCTAATTAATACAAATCAATTTTGGAAACACAGTTGTTTTTCATCTTGACATGATTTAATGCATTTTCTATACATTGATTGAACGATTGATGAAAAAAATGAAATCAGTTGTAACATAAAATAAATAACCCAATCCTACCAAACACACTTCTACCATCACCCCTCCCACCATGTGACATGCGACACGCACATACACACACGCACACACAACACACACACGCACACACCCCCGCAAACACACACACACACACACACACACACACACACACACACACATACACACGGTAACGTCATTTAAAGTGCTACAAGGAGAGTCGGATCTTTAAAAAGTTAAACGTGCTATGTTTTACGCCTAATATAGCTAGGAAAAATACAATAGTGTATCAATTATTGACGACATAGTACAGTATCGCCAACATTAATATAATATCAACCCATGACCTCTTTTGTATGTAAACGTATACAACTATATCGAGATATACAGGATAAAGATACCCTTTTTACATATTGGTTATTTTACCTGCTAATATTTTTCAAAACCTATTGATTAAGGTGACCAGAAAGTGCGTGGGGCCTGGCATGCAGATAAATCTGGACGATATACGGTTTCTTACAAAACCCTGAACAGGATAGTCTTGCAACCTTTCCTCCAGGAATTACGCCTCTGGTAGTACATGTATTTCGAAAGACAACAACATCAACTAACAGTAGGTGATTAAGATCATTGCATTTGATTGGTTGCGAGTAAAAGAAAATGCATGCCTATAATTTCGGACAATTACCCCCTGGACAATCACTCCCAGGAAAATTACCCCCTGAAAACAACCCCCAAGGAAATAACCCCCTGGAAAATTCCACCCGGAAATTACCTCCCAAGGAAAACCATCCCCCTAGGACAATGACCCCCCGTAAAATACCCCCCCCCCCGAAAAATAAACCCCTAGGACAATTAGCCCTTGTGGACGATTACCTCCCGAGGACAATTACCCGCTTAAAAATACCCCTATATAGGATAAATACGCCCCCACACGTTTTGATATGTTATGCCCCCGACCCCCCCCCCCCCCTCGTTATGGTTTATATAGATCTCCCCAACATGCCAAAAGAAACTTAAAAATGTGAGAGTCTTTTTTTACATTTTGCAGAATTGAGCCCCCACTCCCGCAAGGGGGTGATGGATCCTCCACTGAAACGGGACTCCTCTTGTGATATAAAATGTCCTTCATAACACACCTCTCCCCTCCTTCAAGGTCAGTAATCCTCTTTTGGTCTCATTCATAATGTGCTTTGTTCTGTGGCAAATTCTCACCTCTAAAAGAAAATGCGAGAATGAATAGACTTTAGTATAAACTTTCTCGTCCAAAAGATGTGTAACGTACGATAATATAATCTACTGCGCATATATGACGTCAACAATAAAAACAAATTTAACGTTGAAAAAATGGGGTAACGTGAAGAAAATTTAAAACGTATTAGAAGCATCGAAAATTGTCTATTTCCTAGTAAATCCCGCACTTTCGTAGCAATCATGGAAATGGTGCCAAAAACGAACAAAAAGTATCACTAATACTCCCCTAATATTTTATTATTATATGTTATGCAGTAATAAGTGCAACACTTATCAGCACCCCTTCCCCCTCTGTACTTGTAAAACCTGGGTCCGCCTGTATAAAAGGGGAAGGATGGGTATTCAAGTCTCATTGTCCGTGTTAACCTTCACAATAATAACCTGAATACTTACGATAACCAGCGCGCGTAAACCCATAAAACAAGCACGGGACGCAATATGCTAGTAGTTCCGTTACAGTCGAGGACCACAAACATTGTCTACAAGTTTGTTCTCGGCGGTAGTCTCAAACCTTTATATATTTTCAACCTGCATGTTGCAAAATACTCAAGCTTTAGAGGTCTGCAAAGACAACCACAGTCAGTTAATCTTCACCTCGCTCACTACCTTGTGCATAGGCGCCGGAAGTGGGGGGCAGAAGGGCAGTTGCCCCCCCCCCCAATCAAAAAAGTGGGGGGGGGGGGCAAAACGCATTTTTGCCCCCCAAAACGCCCCCCCCCCCCTCCAAAAAAAAAAAAAAAAAGCAGTAAAAGAGTAAAAATGGTTTGTATTTTTAACCCAAATGAACATAACAATAATAAAAACCTGAATTAAATCACATAAACAATTCCATTCACAGAAAAGGTTGCTGTTATGACATGATTTTCCGGTATTTTTTCTCCATTTTTGTGTAAGTCATACCTTTTTATGCGTTTGTTGGAAAATAAGAAATTCCCAAATTACAGTGGGGCGAAAAATACGCTTATTTAGAAGCCTTTATGTCATGGTCTGCTAAGTGGCTGGGCTCGAGCCCCCCCCCTCACTTTTTGAAAAAGTATGTTAAAGAAAAGAAGGAAAAAAAAGAGGGAGAGAAAAAATAAGTGACCTGCCAGTGTCACAAATAAGGTATAAAAATGCTCATCTGACCGTAATTAAATGACTAAAACCCCAGAGCTTACGGGGGCTCCGCCCCCGAGCCCCACTAAGGGCCCTAAGGTGGTCCCTTGGATGCTCATCTGACCGTAATTAAATACCTAAAATCCCTGAGCTTCCGGGGGCTCTGCCCCGTGGATGCTCATCTGACCGTAATTAAATACCTAAAAACCCCGAGCTTCCGGGGGTAGTGCCCCCTGGAACCCAACCAAAGGCCCTAAGGCGGGCCCCTAAATGCTCATCTGACCGTAATTCAATTCCCAAAACCCCTGAGCTTCCGGGGACTCTGCCCCTTAGACCCCACTAAGGGCCCTAAGGCGGGCCCCTGGATGCTCATATGATAGTAATTAAATACCCAAAACCCCGAGCTTCCGGGGGCTTTGCCCCCTGGACCCCTGGATGCTCATCTGACCGTTATTAAATACCTAAAAAACCCCGAGCTTCCGGGGGTAGTGCCCCCTGGAACCCCACCAAGGGCCCTAAGGCGGGCCCCTGGATGCTCATCTGACCGTAATAAAATTCCCAAAACCCCTGAGCTTCCGGGGCTCAGCCCCCTGGACCCCACTAAGGGCCTTAAGGCGGGCCCCTGGATGCTCATATGACCGTAATTAAATACCCAAAACCCCTGAGCTTCCGGGGGCTCTGCCCCCTGGACCCAACCAAGGGTCCTAAGGCGGGCCCCTGGATGCTCATCTGACCTTAATTAAATACCCAAAACCCCTGAGCTTCCGGGGGCTCAGCCCCTGGACCCCTGGATGCTCATCTGACCGTTATTAAATACCTAAAACCGCTAAGCTTCCGGGGACTCTGCCCCCGGGACCCCACCAAGGGCTCTAAGGTGGCCCCTGGATGCTCATCTGACCGTAGTTAGATATTAAAACCTCTGAGCTTCTGGGGGCTCCCCCCCCCTGGAACACGTCAATGGCCTTAAAGAGGGCCCCTGAATGCTCATCTAACCGTAATTGAATACCGGAAACCCCAGAGCTTCCAGGGGCTCAGCCCCTTGACCCCCTGCCGAGGCTCATGCCCTGGACCCCACGCCAATTTACTCTATACATGATCGTTAATACTCCACTTTGAAAAACGTTCAGCGGGACCTGCATGTAACGTGTAAGACTGGTGGTGATGCAGATTGTTCGTCTGCCCCCCCCCCCCCCTTCCGAACGTTTTTTCTCATTACGTCACTGCCTCTGGAAGGTACGCCCTCTGGAAGGTACGCCCCCTGGAATGTTTGCCCCCCCCCCCCAATCCCAAACTGCTTCCGGCGCGCCTGACCTTGTGGCAGATTAGCCCTGTGCTAAACAAGTTATCCAATAAAGTCTACTACTACTACTACTATACATACCAAGAGTGTACCTTTGACGGGAACTTAACAATCTTTTTTTGACGTCGATTTGTGATAATATTCTTTCCATGATGACGCTTTACTCGACGTCGTTCACGAGTTGGTTGGTTGTTATGATTGTTGTCATTGCTGTCATAAACTTCGAGGCTCAGTCACAGGGAAACACGTCTAACCAAAGTAAGAATGCGAGGTTTCATTTATTTATTTATTTTATACTTTAATATTTATTTATTGATTCAATATTTACTCATCTATCTATGCGTGCATTGTTTTCATTTATTCATGTATGTATTCAGTAATTTATTATTCATTCATTTATTCATTCTTTCATTTTTACATTAATTTTTTAAAATCTAGATACGAATCGTGCGCAATTTTATCTTACTCATCTAAGATGAAGTAAAGAATGATTTTGCAAGTTGTAAACAAGCATAAAATATAACAACTCGATTTTGATTGCACACTCAATCAGGCAGATTGTATGGTGTTTCGACACCGTCGGGCAGATTTTGCTTCTTTGTCCACGCTATTATTTGTATCATCTGTGTCATCAATCTGCATCAAATTTGTAACATCTATCTTGGAAGAGACCCATACAAATTAATAGAGGGAGAAAAAGAGGGAAGGAGCGAGAGAGAGACTTTAATTAGTTTTGATATCTACTGATAATGATAAGGTATCGTTTAAGTGTCTATCAGCCTTTTCACACACAGCTAAAATTCATCGTTTCCAGAGATGATTAGAATCAACGTGTTTAACTCAACAGTTTTAAACATGTTTATAGAAACAAATTCCCAGTGTGAACATCGTTTATACGATGTTGGGATAGATACAAAGTCGCGATCCATATATATACGCCCCTAAAAGCAGGCTGCAGATACGAAGTTCGTATCTAGAGAGCTTGACATTTTGTGTGTGAAAGGTTATTCGTGTTTAAAGAGAAGGTTGAGTTCTGGGAAGAGGTGAAACATAATTTGTGAGCGTTACTCATTCTTATTATGCAAGTGTGGAAGAACATCAGATAAGACATGTTCCCTGAAGAGCATGGCTCTTCAAATGCCTTCATATTCTAAATATGTATGTAACATCGTAAAAATCGGGGGCCGGCTTTTTACGCCACGTGTTCGTGTAGTCCCATATACATCTTTCTGTGTACAGTGTTTGTAACTTTACCAAGACTTGGCCAAATTTCTTAACATTTTGATGATTCCAGAACCTTGCAATACACACAAATTCTTATATGCTAGAATATCAACCTTTTCTGGTCGGTTCCACACCGTTTCTTTCACAATGCAATCGCATGACCAGAACTCAACTTCATCTTTAAACGTGTTTCAGACGTGTTTAGACTGGATGGAGCGTGCGCTTTGATTGATATGACATGACCTTCAATGCGCAATGGCACTACTGCGCATTTTACGAGCAGTAGTTAAAGATAAACTTTAGTACTGGTAATACGATTGCATTGTGAAAGAAAAGGTGTGGAAAGGATCAGAAACAGTTGATCATGTAGCATGTAAGTATTGGTGTGCACTGCAAGGTTCTGGAGTCATCAAAATCATAATAAATTTGACCGAGCCTTGGTAAAGTAACAAGCACATACACAGAAAGCTATATATGGGACAACACGCATGGTGTCGGGGTTGGTACTACCTTGATTCCTTGTCTTTCTATGCTCATTACTCAGCCAGTATACATTTTCTTCCAAAATTGTTTGGCACATGTCATTTATTTGTAATCTTTAACATTCAGTGTAAGTTTCGTTTGATTCTGTGAGAAATAATTTTCTTTTTTTTACCAGTACTCAAGTTTATCTTTAATCACGAAACAATTAACGATCCCACCGAAATTTCTGTGTGTGAAAGGCTCGTGATTAGTTTAAACACGTTTCAAACACGTTTATACTAATCATGTTTATAGAATTTTAGCTGTGTGTGAAAAGGCTGCATGACCCCGTTCTTACCAACCGTTCTTACTCACTTCCTGGACCGATCTAGGCTTGACCGGTCCAGGCTAGATCGGTCTAACGGTGAGTGAGAACGGACAACCGTCCCAGGAAGCAATTTTCTGGGCCGATCCAGAAATAAAGGATAACATAAGAAAAGGTTGTAGAAGGAAGACACATAAGATAACATAAGGAAAGGTTCATGACGTAAAGTCCTCGTAGCAAAATTGAAATACCCCCTTGCTCCAGGCTTGGATGGAGGTATTGGGAGGCTGCCAAGAACCACTGATCCCAGGTCAACAATGTGGTTTTGATCGTTGCTGGAAGGGAGTAGAGAGATTGACAGATCGCCATAGTAACCACTGACCTCTGGTAGTAACCCTAAAGTGCCTGCACTGAGTTGGGCAGCCGAGCGCGGACAAAGTGTCCCCCTAATAACAATCCGCACAGAAATTAGTCCTCATTAAGAATTCCGTTGCAAGAGTATTCACTGTTAAAAAAAAGTACATGTAATATAAATTAAGCTATTACAAGCTTCTGACACAAGAAAGAAAATAGTTAAATACTGCAGTGTAAAGAGAACTTTCTTGATATTATCAATGCGCGGGTCATAAGGGGTGTTTCAAAACCTGTATTGAGGACTCAAATTTTATGTATGGGGTTTTCAACCAGGAAAAACCTGAGGACTGAGAACTTGATCGAATGGGGGAGGGGGTGGCTCCTGGAAAGACATTAGTGATTGCTTAAATGAAAAATGGAGAATAATTAGAAAGTGAAACGCAAGAAGAAAGTCTGCAGAGACTGACTATAGGATCGGCGGCGGTGCCATACAGGTAAAAGATAATAAAAAGACTGGGCCACTATAGACTTAGAAGGCGAAAAAGAAGAAGAAGAAGAATAAGAAAAACGCCGCGAACCGGAGAGACAGAGAGAGAGAGAGAGAGAAAGAGGAGAGAATTAACATTTTTGAGAGAGGGGGGGGGGGGGGGAGAGAGAGAGAGAGAGAGAGAGAGACAGAGACAGAGACGGACACCTGGGGAATGGAGAGAGAGAGAGAGAGAGAGAGGAGAGAATTAACATTTCTGAGAGAGGGGGAGAGAGAGAGAGAGAGAGAGACAGAGACGGACACCTGGGGAATGGAGAGACAGACATGAACAAACATGAGGAGAGAGGGATTGAGAGAGAGAGAGAGAGAGAGAGAGAGAGAGAACTAGGGAAGGGAGAGATAGATAGAAAGGAGAGGAGAGAGACTGAAGGAGGCAATCTGAAAGAAACAGTGTCGAAGAGAGACAGAGAGAAAGAGAGAGAGAGAGAGAGAGAGAGAGATCGAAAGTAGCGCGAACGCTATGTTTGGAAAACAAGTTGATGGGTTAGGCCTCCTCTGCAGCAAGCAAAGAAGGGGGTATTTCAATACCCGACTGTATGGCCGTTTACTCGGGTTTGCGAGCTACGAGGGTCAGACGTAATGTATAGAAGGACTTTAAAAAGATAACATAAGAAAGGTTAAAGAATGAAGAAACGATGGATAACAAAAATAAATGTTATAGAAGAAAGTAAAATAAGATAACATAAGAAAAGTTAAAGAAGGAAGAAACAAAGGATCACACAAGAAAAGGTTATGGAAGGAAGAAACAAAGGATAACATAAGGATAGGTTATGGAAGGAACTAAAGAAGATAACATTAGAAAATGTTACAGAAGGAAGAAACAAAGGATAACATAAGGAAAGGTTTTACAAGGAAGAAACAAAGGATAGCATAAGAAAAGGCTATAGAAAGAAGACACAAAGGATAACTTAAGGAAAGGTTATAGAAGGGAGTAAAGAAGAAAAACAAGAAAAGGTTATAGAAGGAAGTACAAAAGGAAATATAAGAATAGGTTATACTGTAGAAGGAACAAAAAAGGATAACATAAGAAAAGGTTATAGAAGGAAGAAACAAAGGATAACGAAAGAAAGGGTTATACATGTAGAAGGAATAAACAACGGATAACATGAGAAAAGGTTATGGAAGGAAGAACAAAGGATAACGAAAGAAAGGGTTATACGTGTAGAAGGAAGAAACAAAGGATAACATGAGAAAAGGTTATGGAAAGAAGAAACAAAGAACCGCATAAGAGAAGATGGTAGAAGGATGAAACATAGGAAAACATAAGAAAAGGTTATAGAAGGAAAAAACATAGGATAAAATTAGAAAAGGTTATACTGTAAAAGGTAGAAACAAAGGATAACATGAGAGAAGGTTATAGAAGAAAGAAACAAAGGATAGCGTAAGGAAAGATTGGAAGAGAAAAATAATATGATAAAAACAAAGAATAACATAAGGAAAGGTGATAGAAGGGTGAACAAAGAATAATAACATAAGAAATGGTAGGATAAAAATGATAGAATGGTAACATCGAACTATAGCATAAGAAATGACACAAGAACAAACAAAAAATAAAATAAGGAAAGACAGAAAGAGAAAATTATAGAAAATAGATAAGGGAAAGATAGAAGAGCAAATGAAAGATAGAAAAACAAAGAAGAACATCAGACAATTGAACAGAAAGAGAAAATAATAGAAGGAAGACAAAGAATAACATGAGGAAGGATAGAAAAGAAAAAAGTGATAGAATAATGAAACAAAGAATAACATAAATAGTGAAAGAAGGAAAAAGAAAGACTAACAAAAGGAGAGAAAGAAAAAGAAAATGATGAACAATTGAAAATTATAAGATAGAACAGAAAATGAAAAATTGAAAAACAACGATTAACGTAAGATAAACAGAAAAAGAAAACGTTGGAAGGAAAAAAAAATAACGTGAGAAAGACAGAAAGAAAATATGATAGCATGATACGAAATAAAGAATACAATAAGAGATGAAAGAAGGAAAAACAAAGAATAAGATAAGGAAAGATAGACAGAGAAGGTACCATGACATACATTTTGATTCAGCAAAGTGAGTGAGAATGGGGTCTATTTTTGCATCAGGAGGACGATGTAGAAATGTTATTTGCATATTAACCGATGATCTTTTTTGACCTGCGAATGGAGCACCTTAATAAACGTACACGTATATGGAAGGGCTTAAAGATAAACTTGAGTTCTGGTAAAAAAAAGGAAATTATTTCTCACAGAATCAAACGAAACTTACACTGAATATTCAAGATTACAAATAAATGACATGTGCCAAACAATTTTGGAAGAAAACGTATACTGGCTGAGTAATGAGCATAGAAAGACAAGGAATCAAGGTAGTACCAGCCCCGACACCATGCGTGTTGTCCCATACATAGCTTTCTGTGTATGTGTTTGTTACTTTACCAAGACTCGGTCAAATTTATTATGATTTTGATGACTCCAGAACCTTGCAGTGCACCCTAATACTTACATGCTACATGATCAACTGTTTCTGATCCTTTTCACACCTTTTCTTTCACAATGCAATCGCATTACCAGTACTAAAGTTTATCTTTAATATATATCTTTAAAGTTTTAACAAGTTACATGGTTCTGGAGCTAAAGAGGTGCTTGGTTTGTGAGTTGTCCTGTAACTTTCTAAGTGAATGTAAAGCTCTTATGAATGTTGATAAGCTTCGCTTACAAGAACATTCTTTTGGATTTCATGTCACACGTACAGGCTTTATTAAAAGCATATGTATTTAAAAACTGAATTATCACTGAACGACGCTTTAGTTGTTGTTTTTTGATCAGCTATCAGGATTGAATAACTATAATTTTATTTTCAAATGATTGTTAATGCATGCTTTAAGAAACAGGAGCGCCGCATGTGGGTGTGTGGGTGGGGGGGGGGGGTGGGTGATAAATTCCAATTCAAAGGGTTGTCGGTAAATTTGTAATTATCAACCTTGTCGATATACCTCAAAATATATGACCCGCCACTTTTCAATGTTGTGTCCGTTTGCTTTAATTATTTTTAATGGTGATGTCGCACATTGTGGAGGAATTGTGTGTGTGTGTGTGTGTGTGTGTGTGTGTGTATGTGTGTATGTTGGTGTGTGTATATGTACATTTGAGGGAAATCGTCTAAGATGTTCAGCGGATAAGAAGATATAACAATATAATGTATAATTATACTGAATTCTGGGTCATGTAATGCAAATAAAACGTTAAGAATATCTGATATCAAATGGAAGAAATTGAGGGGGAACCATGCGAAGTACAAAACACAGTGTTAAAAACATAGATTCGTTCCTTAGCTAAATAAAGCAACTCTTCTAAGTTAGGATTGTCCGGTTAATTCGCCAAACCCATTCCATACCAACCGAATCTTGGCAAAAGGGTGAAATGTAATTATTTTAGAAAGGTTGAGTATGTAGTACAGAGGAAGTAGTGAATACTGTGAGGTTAGGGGGTAATGAAAATGACAAAACAACTACTCAATTTTTAATACTGAAAAACACATGTGCTACTTACAGAGACGAGTATGTTATGCTAACACATGTGGCATAACACTCCAAATTTTTCAGCTATTTCTTGTATTACCTCGAATGTGAGTGGATTCGTAGAGCAATCCTTTACAAGGAGTGAACGTTTCCCCTGTGATATTCTTCCCAACTAGTACACAAAGAATGAGAAAAATTACATTTTCTGTTAATTTGCAATAATCAAACCTGCTCTTTAAGTAGTTCCAGCACAATTATAAGTCATCAGTGTTCAAATTATATAGAAGCCTTGATCGAGGAATAATCTAGGAAACGTGGCACTTAGCACGTAATCAATACACGACATGTAATACGGTGTAGTACCATTAGGATCTATGGTTCCATTAACATGATTGCATTTATCATTACATTGTAAATTTTTACTACGGCCTTTTATATTTTGGTTCCTCTTGTACAGCTTTGGGTTTCCATTTATTCAAAGTCTTAAATTAATGATGAAAAGTGAAGGTAACATCTCAATTTTATTCAACCAATCATTAAAAACAATTTACAATGACACTGGTACTGGTACAATTACAATATAATGAAAGGTTATTGACCCCTCAGAAGCAAAGCTTATACATTTTGCCCATTAACATACAATTGAATAAAATCAAAACATATACTAACAAAACACATATTTATATTTATGCTATTACAAAACAGTTTCAAATATCTTGCAAACACACTCAGCCATACTCACCTACTCACACAGAATGCACTTTAAACCATATTATAAAGAGAGAAAGAGAGAGAGAGAAAGATAGAGAGAAAGGAGGAGGAGGAGGAGAAGAATATTAACAAGAAAAAGGGAAAGCAAAAGAAGAAGAAGAGGAAGCACATGAAGAATGCGAAACATTAGATGAAAACTTATAGTTCTACCCAGTTTTACAAATTAATAAATAGTTCTCTTTTGCACATAACTTTAATCTTGACAAATTTGAACTTGATCTTATGTCCATATTTAAAATCATTCCATTTGCTTATTCCCACATTTCGAAATGATTTCAATGCATGGGTTGTACGTACAAGGGGTTTGTGTAATAACTTTTTGGCCTTGTGTTATGGGAATGAACAGATTGATTACTAAAAATAACACATTTTAAGAAATGTGCGGAAGATTACCAGTATGAGAATTATACAAAACAATACAAGTATTATAGAGTAGGCTTGCGGGTGCACCATGTGAGAGAGAGAGGATTGAGGAGTCCTGAAAAGGACTTTGACTCGGTAATCTTTCTTGGGGGTGTGTAGTCCTGAAAAGGACTGTTTACAAGTATTAAGTGAAATCAGTTCCTGGATTGGAAGTAACTTCATTCTGCTAAGTTACAGTTTCGTTTGAGAATTATACGTTGAATGTGTTAAAATTCGAATTGCCCTCTTTTGAAGAATTTTCAATTTGAATCTTCCCACACTATAGAGCAGTATAAGACGAATGGGGTAATGCTATTGAATTATATAAAAACATTATCACATTTTGGGAAACGGTAAATTTAAATTTTGGTAATACCCCAAAGCTTCTTGATAATTTCAATGCTATATTTTTAATGTGGGTCTTCCAGTCCAGGAATTCGTCTACAGTGACATCAAGAAATGATAATGAAAGTACACGTTGAAGGACTATGCTGTTAACAGAAATGTCATTCATGTCTCTGGGAACTCTTCTGTTCTTTGAACGAAATATGATGTACTTTGTTTTCTCTTGATTGAGATGTAATGTATTACTCTGAAACCATAAACGCGATTATCAGCTTACATTCACAGTAACATAATGAAACGGGATGCGTTTTGCGGGTACTTGAGATTTAATAGAGGATGTAATCTTGTTATCCTGAATATCAACATCATGACAATAGCAACAACTACGACACAAACTTTCCCAACTGAATATAGAATACGTTTACTTTAAATGTTACACTGCTCCAATCCGCCACAGGGAAGGACCCGGGTATTACTTTTGAATCTTTAGATGAATTTATACAAGTATCTGCACCTGAAAACACTGGAGCATGGAACTACCATGTCCAATGCAAAGTACTCTCTGCCTCGAGGCCACCAACAGACGAGACTTGTGTACAACCCCCACAGCCCGTAAAAAGGCGACACTGTTCCCTGCATTAAACAGGCGAACAGAGTTTACCTTCTCACTTGGAACTGTGAGTACAGGATATACGTATAACATCCCTCTGCATACAAAGAAGGCAAACAGGTTCCTGCATTTGACAGGCGAACAGATGCCTAATTTACAGGCAGGTACAGGTTATGAACAAACGACAGGACGGAATGCCTGTTATCATCGGGGTCTCACCGGAAACCAATTGAGCTCTGCAAGATGGCCAATTAAAATAATGCAATTCATATTTCCAAAAACACAACCTTCCTATGAGGTATTTTGCAGCAGTGTGGAATACATATTATACCCTTTATATGTATATATATTAACATATATACACATACACATATATATATGCAAAAATTACAATTTCCGCCACGCGGCCGCCGCCAGCCGCCACTGAGCTTATAAATTGTATTTACGTACATTATGTAGTCAATTCAAGACTTTTATCGGCGTCAATTCTCTGAATAAACCTCAACATTAAATTTCTTCCAACAGCTTGACATGCAGGTATGTTCACGTCTGCAAACGTTTTACTTGCACTAAAGTGCCTAGGTATTCGTATATATTGTTTTATGTACATTACGCATTCACTTCAAGACTTTTATAAGTTTCAATTCTCTGAATAAACTTGAAAATTAGATTTCTTACAACATCTTGACATGCAGGTATATTCACATTTGCAAACATTTTACTTGCCATTAAGTGCCAAAATAATCCGTATATATTGGTTTTACGTTCATTACGTATTTAATTCAAGAGTTTTATAAGTTTCAATTCTCTGAATAAACTTGAAAATTAAATTTCTTACAACCACTTGACATGCAGATATATTCGCATCTGCAAACCTTTTACTTGCACTAGAGTGCATGGGTATTCGTATATATTGATTTTACGTACATTACATGTACGTATTCAATTAAAAACTGGGGGGGGGGGGGGTGGGTAACAGGACATATATTTTTTTTTGATGGTACCGAAATTTGAAAATTTGACCGATCGACCTTGCGTTCCGTTTGGGGGAGGGGGGGGGGGGGGGGTAAGGTCATCTTTTTTAGGTCATCCATACGATTTAAAAAAAAAAAAAAAAAAAAAAAGACTATGGTCCGTTTTCTTGATTAAATCGTAAATACAGGACTATCGAAGGGCCCATTGTCTTGCTTGAATAATGTAGTGATCAATATCAAAACCGCTTGTTTTATTAATATGTCATTATAACGAAGTAGGTATAAACTACATCGTTTCTCGATTCCAGTTCCCTAGGAGGAATTCGTACCTATTTTCACGAAGTGACGGTAGTGAGGAAAATCCGCACGCAAATTGTATGCGATTTTCGTGAAAATAGGGACGAATTTTGAATGCTAAAATCAAAGTTTAAAAACACCTCTCTGGTGAATGTGACAAGCTTTGTAAAGCTGTCTCATACGTAGCCTTCTGTGTATCCCCAACAATCATAAGTCGAAAGAGGCAAGGAAATTATGTGCAAAGCTTTTTTCTTCAGTCATGTACAATTACGTATATTATTATTGGAATAGAACTCGCTCTAAAGAAGGGTTATGTTGAAAAGGGTACATGTAGTTCGTTATAATATACTAAGTAATGTGACTATAGATATCAGTCGGTACATCCTTGAATAGGTTCATCTGATTGGTAGTAATTCCATAGATTGAATAGTCATAGTTTCACAATCAAAACGGTATTTCTTTTACCTGTAAGACTATGCCTACACGCTGCTGCAGACATCGTCAGACTGACGTTTTATTGCCGCTAGATGGGGTAGCACGACAGTCCGAGGCAGAGCCATCTATACACAGAGTTTGGCCAAATTGGTTTCACTTGGTCACAACATGGCGTATATTCTTTTGTTTTTTACTTGCCCGTTTTATGCGGCACAGATTGGGGCTTTTTTTTTAAAGGGGTCTTTATTTACAGACTAATAGTGTTCGTGTGCGTACCGTGTGCGTACTAGTAGTAGAGGTCTGTTTTAATAGTGTGACATGTAATCCACTACCGTATGGAAAATCATTACATCAACAATTAAAATGAAATTGTAAATCTGAAGAGGAGGCAGTACGTCAATAAGGAGAACATCACAATAATTAGTCAATAAAACATAACTAACTTAAACGAAGAGAAATGTTATCTAAGCACATAGTTCGCGATGGATAAACAAACTTCTTCGCAGCGCTAATGCGCTAGCGAACATGACTAGTCTCACGTACGTGCAGACACTATTCAGAAGGGAAAGAACGTACTTCCCATAGGTTTAACACGCGCCATGCCCCAATCTGTGCCGCATAAAAAAATAACGCTGCCCGACAAAGCAGTAGTCGCCATGTTGTGTCAAACTCGAACCGGGTTGGCCAAACTCTGTGTTTAGATGGCTGTGGTCCGAGGATCACAAATATATTGTTAAATCATGTATTGATTTTAGTCAACTATATGATTTTCAGTGATCGTAGAAATGGAAAGTTTCCAACTAATAAAGAAATATGAAAAGCTGTAGATAAAATTTAAAAAAAGTTGAACATGAAAAGCAAAAATAAAGGACAAATTGCCAATACATTATAAAAAATGAAAACATGTTACCCCTTAATGCAGGGGAGCTGATTGTATCTATATATTTTTTTGCATCTTTTTTCATTATTGTTTAATTCCTGCACTTCCTCACTTACTCATCGATCCTGACACTTATCTATTATCGTTTTTTTTTTATTTATTTTTTTAATAACGGTATAGTTACAGACCTCCACTGATATAAGGCCCTTTGTATAATTATAATGAAATCTAGGAGTTAAAAAAGCACCATGTCATTCTATATAAATATAACAAATTGGATTATTATGGGTTATGAAGCAGCACCTTTACCTTATACTTCTTGTTTATATAAAAAAATCTTTATTCAGATTGCTTAATTTATATTGAACTAATTAATTTACATAGAAGATATGTTTATGCCCTAAAATTTGTTCGTTTTTTTTTAATGTTGTATTCGAAAATTTTAATATGAAGTATTACCGTCACCTTTTCCTTTTTTACATTGAAAAATCTATTTTTTTCTCCAGAATTGCCGAATTGCATCACTATTTGTACACTTGATTGAATATGTACTATATTAGTTTGGATACTCATGGAAACTATTTTTTAAATTTGTCTGCGTTTATAATGTATGAGACAATGTACTATGTTTATACTGTAAGAAAAAGTATGTTCCTATTTATCATTTTGTATAATTATGAACATCTGAATAAGCTTTAAAAAAACTTAAAGATAAACTCCAGTACTGGTAAAAAAAAAAAAAATTCTCACAGAATCAAACGAAACTTACACTGAATGTTCAAGATTACAAATAAATGACATGTGCCAAACAATTTTGGAAGAAAACGTATACTGGCTGAGTAATGAGCATAGAAAGACAAGGAAATCAAGGTAGTACTAGCCCCGACACCATGTGTGTTGTCCCATATATAGCTTTCTATGTGAGTGCTTGTTACTTTACCAAGACTCGGTCAATTTATTATGATTTTGATGACTCCAGAACCTTGCAGTGCACACCAATACTTACATGCTACATAATCAACTGTTTCTGATCCTTTCCACACCTTTTCTTTCACAATACAATCGCATTACCAGTACTAAAGTTTATCTTTAAACAAACTGAAAAAGTCGGTTGTCAATGTTTTCAAACACAAGCCAACGAAACACCATTAATCGTAAAACGTTTAAACTTCGTGGATGAGTGGATACGTCGCCGGCCTGTATATCACAAGGTCCGCGGTTCGAGTCCCGCCGCGGCACTAATGTCCTTTGGCAAGACATTGATCTACATTTGCCACTCTCCACCCAGGTGTTAAATGGGTACCGGTAGGAAGGAATTCCTTTAAATGCTGTGAGCGTCGAAATCGGCAGCCTAGCATAGCCGGGTAATGTTGGAGCGCCTTGAGGACATTGCAAGGTCGATACGTGCGCTATATAAGAATCCAATATTATTATTATTACCACGAAACTTCCTTACGAGGATTTCGTGGTTGCATCAGTTGCAAACCAACTTCGCAATGACATTGTTGGTATTCTCAAGACGCCAACCCTTCCAAGTCCAATATCACCAGCCAGGAAAGGAAGCCTCTCAAAGATATGTTCAACGACAAAGATATCACCATACTTCCCGCGGAAATAGGAAGGGCTACTGTTCTGTTGTACACAGAAAATTACAAAAACAAGGTTGGTGATATGCTTAATGACACAAAAACATATGAATAACTATTAAAACCTGATCCCACAGCTAGATACAAAAGGAAACTGGTATCAGTCATCAAGTCACTAAAGGAACATGGACAATTTCAGTGAAGCAGTATGACTTTCTCTGTCCCACTGCAGAAAACATTCCCTCGGTTATACTGAACTCCCTTAACCCACAAACAAGGCTACCATTACGTTTCATTGTGGACTACATTGGCTCATAAGGCTACGAGACATCAAGAGCTTTGGCAAACATCCTTGCCCCATTAGTGGGGAATTCGGACCACCACATCAACAACTTGAAGGAATTCGCTGAAGAAATAACGACTATTACTCTGGACAATAGTGAAGTAATGGTGTCTTTCGACGTCTTCAGTCTCTTCACCAACACTCCCATCGACCAATCTCTCAACAAAGTACGAGAACGTCTTACCAGGGATGGTGGAGTGAAGGACAGGACCAATCTCTCGGTAGACAACATCGTGGAACTATTGAACTTCATACTCACAACCACTTATTTCCAATTCGATGGTCAGATCTACCGCCAGAAGTTCGGAACAGCCATGGGCAGCCCAGTGTCCCCCACTATAGCCAACCTATTTATGGAGCAACTTAACGAGACAATCTCTTCTACCGCCACCCTCAACATCAAGCCAAGATAATGAAAGCGGTATGTGGATGACGTACTTGCTATCGTCAAGGCAACAACTGTAGCTAACCCAAGGACCATCTCAACCAAGTAGACATCACTGGGAGCATCAAGTTCACACAAGAATTGGAAGAAGACAATTCCATCCCATTTCTGGACACACGCGTCACAAAGAAACCGGATGGTAGTGTCGAGCTTTTAGTCTACCGTAAGAAAACCCATACAGGTCAATACCTCCACTTCACCTCACACCATCCCCTACACCAGAAACTCGGGGGTATTCCGCACACTCATGGACAGAGCCCAAGATATACAACAGTACCACCACGATGAGGCCCTTCTCAAATCTACGTGGTTCATTAGTGCATCTCAAAGATATGCGTACAATGGAAGACTCCTAGGAGGTTTTGTACAACATCACATGTAAAGACTAAAACGAAGTCTACATAGAAGAGAAGGGCAGAAAGTTTGGAGGAAGGAAGACCGAACACCAGCAAGAAGCAGAGTCCATAGCAAGGGCACGCTTCACAAGAGCCAAGAAGAAATTGTCCGTCCGGCACAACCTTCAACAAGTCAGCCACTAGCGACCACGTAGCACAGTACAACCACACCATAAACTGGAAAAGGAGCAATAATCATAACCAAAGATGACAAATTCAGCAGACGGATCAAGGAGGCGGTGCATATCAAGAGAGAATTCTACCATGTCATGAACCGCGACATAAGCCAGTTTAACCTTTCATCACTTTACATTCCCATTCTCTCGGACTGTCGTACTACCCCCATCCAGCCGCGATAAAACGTCAGTCTGGATGATGCCTGCAGCAACGAGTAGGCGAAAGTCTCACAGGTTTACTTTTTGTTGTTGATTAGTCGGTACAGTGACGTAACATGTTTGTGTTCAATAATCAATGTACAGCTATCATTAAGACATATAAAACAAATATTTTGCTGCGTTATCATGAATTATGACGTAAGGTATTCGATCATAATGCATGAGGACTCTGGATTAGGGAGTACACCTCACCTTGTTCATATAAGATAGGTAACAACTAGGAACAAACCGATGCGACAAACTAATGAAAACATAATGGAAATGAAACGTGTGGGCCTCGTGACTCACGATACGTAACAACACAGTTAGAGAAATACTATCATTTATCAGTTTATAAGATCTAAAAGATATAATCTGTGTGCTTATCTATGCTATTGCCTCAAGAGGCAAACTGAAATATAATAGCTGCGACCCCTTTCCATCTTTTACCATTCTGTTTCATAATTACCATGATTTCCTAGCATACTATGTACTTCGTGAACTTTCCATATTCTCTCTTGCATAATCAAATCATATCATATTTCTACCAACTCATCTCTTTCCCTGTTTCTGTCCATCTCTCTTTATATCTATCTATCCATCTCACTGCCTCTCTCTCTCTCTCTCTCTCTCTATATATATATATATATATGTGTGTGTGTGTGTGTGTGTATGTGTGTGTGTGTGAGAGAGAGAGAGAGAGAGAGAGCGAGAGAGGGGATGAGTGTGCGTGCGTCTCTCTCCCTATTTCTCACTTTGTTTATCTATCTTTCTCTATGTATATACAGTGCGTCCCAGAAAAAAACAAAACCGAGAATTATCGATGTTTCTTCATAACCTAGTCAAATTTATAATTACTAAATGACACATATTTGGCCTCCTCTTTCATTTAATGCAACTGATATGATGCATATTTCACGCATGAGTAATTGAAATGAATTTGAAGAGAGGAAACCAAAAAGTCATTTGGCGGACGGTATCTGAATTTCAAAGAGAAAATCACATTTCTAGAAAATTGGGGTTCTGCCCTTTCATACGACACCTCGATTAGGAAAAATGAGTAAGGAATGACAAAGTTCTGTTTGTTTAAAGTAGTGCTTGCATTTCCATAATTTTATCAAACGAATTCGTCTTCACTGGGTGCCTGCCATAACAACATGCAGAATTGACAAAATTCGTTGACTATCAGCCATGCATGAAGTCTTTCGTCTACGGCTGATTGTCAACGAAATGGAGTTAAGTCTTTCGTCAACTCTGTTTGTTGCTACGGCAGGCACCCAGTAAAAACGAGTTCGTTTGATGAAATTATGGAAATGCAAGCACTACTTTAAACAAACAGAACTTTGTCATTCCTTGCTCATTTTTCCTGATTGAGGTGTCATATGAAAGGGCAGAAACTCAACTTTCTAGAAATGTGATTTTCTCCTTGAAATTCAGATACCGTCCGCCAAATGACTTTTTGGTTTCCTCTCTTCAAATTCAATGTAATCACTCATGCGTGAAATATGTATAATATGAGTTGCATCAAATGAAAGAAGAGGATCGAAGCTTTCCCAATATGTGTAATTTATCAATTATAAATGTGATTAAGTTATGATAGAACATCGATAATTCTTGGTTTCGTTTTTTCTTGGATGCACTGTATATAGATATACGTGTGAGTCAAAAAAAAGTTTACACCTAGAAAATTGCTAATTATTTTTAAAATAATCTATGAACGGTAAATTATTATACATCTTATGAAAGAGTGTTTTATCCCAAATCACTTGGTACCATTTTTGTGTGGTATGTGTTCAAGCTTGAATGAACAGGAGGCATTGTTTGCGAGAGTGCAAAAATCGACTTGCGCCAAAGTGATGCCTATGCAGTATGTATTATGTTGGGATTAGCGAAGTGATAGAGTGAAATGAATGTATCAAATGAAATGCATTGCATATGCATTTTGCAAAGGGCAAAGTCACACGCACATACACACACCCTCACAAATGTTCGTTGATATTTGATATTCGATATTTGATATGTGTGGCATGATTAATTTTGTTAGGGATGTAAGCAACTTTGGCGCAAGTCGATTTTTGCACTCTCGCAAACAATGCCTCCTGTTCATCCAAGCGTGAACACATACCACACAAAAAAGGTACCAAATGATTTGGGATAAAACACTCTTTCATAAGATATATAATAATTTACTGTTCATGGATGATTTTAAAAATAATTAGCAATTTTCTAGGTGTAAACTTTTTTTTGACTCACACTGTATATATCTCTGTCTCTCTCCCTCCCTTATTACCCCTCTCTTCTTTCTACCTCTCATCCTCCCTACCCTCCTCCCTCACCCTCTCCCCCTCCCCATTCTCTCTCTCCCTCTCTTCCTCCCCTCCCCTCCTTTCTCTCTCTCTCCCTCTCCCCTCTCTCTCTCTTTATCTATATGTGTATTTTATTATCAATGACATTTTCACGCTAATCACATAATTGTTTCTCTTTTTAAAGATCCGCTAGATTGTGTGCCGTCTTGCCGATGTGCTGCTTACAATGTATCTTGTGAAGGTCCTGCCATTGTTGATGATACCAACATTAGAAAATCAACACGAAATCTGTAAGTTGGAGGGGAAAATACATTTTAGAATTTTCGCTATCCTAAATTTTTAATTCTCAAGCAATATGAGAAGACAACTAGCAATAACCACACGTCGTGTGTCCAGACAGGTTGGTTATTTAGACTGCTGATTTGAAACATCATTTTGAAGAAGTTTACATACAATGATGTTGGACAGTATTTAAAGAAACATGATGGTTTGGGCTATTTGATCATCTTTTTCGTTAAATCCAAAGGCACAAGTGACAGCTTTATATGTCTTAAGCCACCTTCTTTCTTCTTCTTCTCTTTCTTCTTCTTCATCTTCTCCCTTGCAGATCTTTCTTTGGGGAATCGATCAACGGAAGGAAGATGCCATTATCGATGCCATTCAAACTGACAACATATCCGCTTTTAAAACTATTGTAAGGAACACAAAGCTAGCACTGAGTAAAATATCCATTATAGAATTTCAGTATTTTTAGTATATATATATAAAAGTATATTCATATATGTAATCATAGCAAATGGTGTACACTACTTATTCTTAACTAGCCCCCCAAAAGACAGAAGCCAGACCAAGTAAAATATCTTTTTGTATATATTTTTTTAATTAGCAGCTTATCCTGAACACGTCAGTGCTATATGTTCATGAATAACAATGACAATATATTGAACTTTGGTAACCTCAAAACACAGAACGATAATACAAAAATCCACGTACGGCTGCCATTATAGCGCTCTAGCATTTAGGTAATTAATTCCTTCCAGGTATCAATTTACCTCTCCTGGTGGTGTGTGGTCAATGTAGATTATAGCCAAAGGACATCGGTACTGGGACAGGGATTTCAACCCCGTACCTTGAGGTTCACAGTCCGAAAACTTATCAAATGGACAACGCCACATCTAAAATACCGATCAGTGCTTAGCCAATGACATTTATACATGTATGACCTTTAGTTCGTATTAAGTGTTCTTGAACATCATCTTTCAGAAAGAAAAAAAAGAAGAAAAAAGGTGATTTAATATCCATGAACAACAGATATGACATCAGCAATACTTTGACAATGACAATATATGACGGGCACTACACAACCACGAAGAATCGTTAGAGAAGCATTTTGGGGGTTCAGGGTTTATTCCGAAAGAGGAGATTCTCAGCTTCAAAATTGTATTATACTACTCATTACAATTTGATATCCTTAAAATAAGAATGTCCGGTTCCAGAGAATGTTAATTAAGAGAAAGGGGTGTTAAGAGTATGTTGTTTATTTGAGCACTCTGACTCCCAAGGTCTGGTGCAAGGCGACGAAAGGAGGAATAAAACTCTTTAGAAATATCTAGAAAGGGGCAGTCATGTTGTCCTAAAACTTGGCGCACTAGTTAAAGGTAAAGACCAGTATTGGTAACGCCCCAATTTCAAAAAATGAAATGGAAGCTCTCATTACCAATCATGTGAAAGAATATGTTTTACCTAATACATGATGATAAAAAATTTGCCGGGAAACCGCCTACTAATTCATATATTTGGTAAATTTATTTCTCTCATGGTCGTGTGAGAGAGATAGGGTAGTCCCATATACATCTTTCTGTGTATAGTGCTTGTAACTTTACGAAGAATGGGCCAAATTTCTTATCATTTTGATGATTCCAGAACCTTGCAGATGCTAGATGCTAGATGATCAACCTTTTCTGATCGATTCCACAACGTTTCTTTCACAATGCAATCGCATGACCATTACTGGTCTTTACCTTTAAGATAATCCTGTCCTTTATTTCCTCAAGGGTTCAATGTAATAGCTTATTCTGTTTTACAGTTGCTGAAGGTCAAAATAAGATCATTCCTAAATAAATCAAAATTAGTAGATTTACAACAAACCCAGAAGAAGAAAAAACATAATTCTACAAAATACTGCCAAAATACCACTTTTAAATTATTTTGTTCTTTCAAATGTTGAAATTACATAACAAAAACAAGTATACTCTTTCATGCAAAGGGTGGCAAACTTAACTATTACCATCCTGACCGAATACACCTTTATTGAGTTATAATTGAAAACCAAACTATGCGAATTCTTTGGTGGTTTTTGGATGTGGAGTCACATCATTTATGTTGATTGTTCTTTTCCTGCATTTAATGCATGTTTTAAAGTAATGAAGGGTTTTGAAAACTGTTTAACTCGGACAAACAATGCAAATAACTAGGACAAACACTTTAAAGTTCAAGAAACTTATTTGACATCTTATATTAATAAGGAATTTCAAATACTTATCTTGTCATGACTTGCAGAAATATTTCCAATACTGGACTAACGGAACTTGTTCGAGCGGACTTCGTGACTCTGACAGAACTCGAAATTCTGTAAGTTGTATAAATGTTTATATTATCATGAATCAATATGTAACTGAAAATAGTTTATAGTCAACTGTAAAGTGAAGGATTCGTAAAAGAAGAAAATTGTAAATGGAAATATAAGTATGCCCAGGGGAATGTGATTATATACAATGATAATAATAACAGCAACAAGAAGAAGAATGATAATAATAATAGTAATAAAACTAATAAAGATAATAGTAATAATAATATTAAAAAGAATAACAATGATACTAATAATAATAATAATAATAACAATACTATATTGACTGCTATGAGAGAGCGCGCCTCGGGGTCATAGCAGGATGAAACATCCCCTTGAGCCTACACAAATAACTATGCCTCGAACTCATTAAAGCAGTCAATATATCTTTTATATACCGTAAAAAGAGTCGAAGAATACATGTGCGACTCACTTTATAAATCATGGGGTCCTCACATTTACAAATTATCATCAAACTGTGCACCAGTAGAACAGGGAAAGCAGAACTGTGCTCCAGTAGAACAGGACAATTTCGCGATCAAATCGCATTGCCATTATGGTATCCGCGCTCGATCTTGTACAAAGCAATATTTTACATATACACCAATGGGGATCGTAGCACAATTTAACTATGCCCGTCTTTTTGCGGGCATAGTAAAAAAAACGCAACTTCACTTTCTACCAATTACATGACAGGATTACGAAAGATTCTTAAAGTAAGGTATACCATAAAAATTATGATATCTACATCTAAACAACAAAAACTGCTAGATCGTAATCAGATGATTGGCCAAACACACACTATCACACGGTGTTTGTTCATGAAAAAGCGTTCCAGTACTATCCAACGGTTTGAGTACAAGATGCATAGCAGTGCGCGATGAGGTTTGTGTGCTTATATTGTGTGTGGGCCAATACTTGAGAGTAGCCCTGCCCGTAAACGCGTATACAGGTTTATAGTGCGATTATATCTTTGTACACGCTACAGTTAGCCTTCTATACTTGTGATTTAAACGTCATTGATAATGACACGAAACCATTTTGAATTGAATTGGTTCTACATCAAAGGTGCATTTTTTCATTCGATTATTTATTAACAATATATCCGCTCTTGTTGAGTCTGTTTATGCCCCGGTTTATGCATCTATTATACTAAGTCTGACGGCTTCTTACGATAGATGCATACAGCCTCAACTCGAATGTGGATGGATCGTATAATGCATCATTTTTATGCTATGTGTGAGTCAAAAAAAGTTTACACCTATAAGGTTGCTAATTATTTAAAAAATCGTCTATGAACAGTAAATTATTATACAAAGAGTGTGTTATCCCAAATCATTTGGTATCATTTTTGTGTGGTATGTGTTCACGCTTGAATGAATAGGAGGCATTGTTTGCGAGAGTGCAAAAATCGACTTGCGCCAAAGTTGCTTTTGTGATATTTACATAAAACAATTGGGATTTGGGTATTAAATCGGTTTTTGCAGATCCAAATAACATCCCTAACAAATTTAATCATGCCACACATATCAAATATCGAATATCAAATATCAACGAACATTTGTGCGCGTGTGTGACTTTGCTTCTGCAAAAAGCATATGCAATGCATTTCATTTGATACATTCAATTCATTCTCTCACTCCGCTAATCCGAACATAGTACATGCTGTAGGCATCACTTTGGCGCAAGTCGATTTTTGCACTCTCGCAAACAATGCCTCCTGTTCATCCAAGCGTGAACACATACCACACAAAAATGATACCAAATGATTTTGAATAAATTACTCTTTTATAAGATGTATAATAATTTACTGTTTAATTATGATTTTTTGAATAATAAGCAGTTTTCTAGGTGTAAACTTTTTTTTGACTCACACGGTATTACGCACATATCTATCCCATGGAATGCTCACGGTGCCTATTGAGTAGGACTAGTACCCTGGCTTTTAATCCAGTTGCCTAGGCCTTGGGCGGTACTAACGTCAATTTCGTAACACACTTCTCCAGATTCATCCCGGTTATCTCATCTTGTTAATTGAAATACATACTACTACTACTATTACTATTGCTAGTAATAACAATTAAAGGTAATACAAAGTTTTGGCATGGGGTCATGAATTTGGTTCAAATGACCATATTGGAAGCATATGCCATCCTACAATATTTAGTGATCGTTGTCGCGGTTGAAATGGAGTCTAAAGTTATGCAATTTTAAATAATAAACTCTTTATGTTGTATAGCTCCCTCTCCAGGTCAAGATATTAATTAAGCTTTAAAACAATGTTTCTTGCCTAAAATCTACCGATTAGCTATTACCATTTGGAAATTATGTATCACAACTACATATTCTGAAATGTTCATGATCGCAGCTGCCATTGAACGGCCGTAGGCGCTATTTGAAATTTATCAAAATTTACCGGGAGCACCGGTAAATTTTTATATTGAAATGTTCTCGAAAGCAGAAGTGTTTAAGGGGCTAATTTTTCTAGAGCTTATAAAACATCCACAGGGGCATCCAAATATATCAAAATTGTAAAGAATCACTATCCACCTAATTTTCAAATTTTCCTAAAACTTTGCATTACCTTCAAAACATTATGATGCATTTTCATTAAACATGTTCAAATACACTTTGCAACTAGTTATAAACAGAAGTGGTGAGTTTTCAGATATTTTCAAGGTATTGACAGATATTTGGTTGCGAAGAAACTTGGGTAGAGTTTTAGTCCAACCTGTCTTTCACTGAGTAAAGAGTAAACGAATGAACCGACATCAAATTATCTAGATCACCGAATCAAGACCTCTTGTTTTTCTCTATGTATTAAATCTTCCCATCACTCTTTCAGGCTACTAACGTACAATAACATATTTCGGATTGAGGATCTGAGCTTCAACAATATGAACAAGTTGACCAAGCTGTGAGTATTAAAACGTTCATTTTAATAAAGTATGTCATGTTTACATTTAAATGGTGTTTATAGAATACCAATCACCTGGGGGAAATGCTGTATGGCTAGAATGTATAACATCAACTTCTACAAATAAATTGCATTCCATGGGTTAACGGTTGGGGAGTAGGAAGAAAATAAAGGATAACAAAATCCTCATTGTACGGAACCCAAGTCCCACTCTGTGCTCTCCCAATTCTATGCGAGCGTGAACGCTTGCGTCAACTAGTCAACTCAACAAGTCCTTTTACTGTTACTTGGAGTGTATTTCAAACTGTAATATGCCTTTCTAGAAGTAATATTTGAAGATCATATTTTGAATACAGGATAGCGACGTAGAACCTCATACATCAAGAGCAAAGCCTTTTTTAGTGATTGATACACTTAGTAATTGTAGTAGTAATATTAATACATGTAACATTTTTAACGCTTCCCATTTTCCTACAGGGATTTATCTCACAATATCATCGGTTCATTGTCAAATAATACCTTTACCGGTTTGAACAGTCTGACACAATTGTAAGTTTTAACAATCAAATTTATACACATTAGCTTAGTTTATTTCAGCTCATATATACATGCATAACTAGATTTTCCTCTCAATTGTCAATTTGTATATGTTGGAAAACATTTGCTTTTTCCAACAAACGATCACTCGCTCTTAGAAACATAAGAATTAAGCGCTTTTTACATAGGATGTATTATTATTATTATTGTTATCACTGTTTAGGGTACTAAAAAGACCCCCCAAAAAACAAAAAAAACAAAAACAAAAACTGGAGAAAAAAAACTGGGAAAAAAAAGAATAACAAAATAAAATGTTAAATTTCATACATCTTGTTATTGCGAAAAACATTGTGTTAAACGTAAATTCAAGACACGGTCTGAAAGTTCCTGGATTATCTACAGATTTTAACTTGTGATAAGGAATCAATGCGGGCGTAGAAAATAAAATATATTAATATTGTATATATCTAAAGTCCATTTAAGATTATGCATACAATTCAGGAATACATTTATGTTCTAGTGTCCATTTATTGGAAAATGTTTGGTCGCTACCGTCACCCCCACTTCAAAATCACATTTTAATCATAAAAACTATAATTCAAAAAATCATTAGTCATTTACACGTTATGGAGAAACATTCCATATTGCTGAAGAACTTCTTTCTCGGTTTTGTAGGACATTAACAAATAATGAAATATATCGGATTGAGGATTTCACTTTCAATCATTTGAACAAGTTGACTAAACTGTATGCCCATGCACCATACACTGTATAATCTGACTACGATCCGATTTTTGAAATATTTGCAACAGCGTGTTGATATTAACATTCAAACTTCGAAATTCTTAATGATCGATGATTTGAATAGTCATATAATTAATGAAATCAGAATGCCAGTGGATTTCACGTTCGTTGGAGAAGGAGTAGCTAAATCGGCTTAGAATCGTAGTGACGTCATAGTGACGTAGCGAACAGATTTGTTTTGAAAATATTGGTGAATTACCCCCCACAAAGATATGAAAACGATGTCGCATAATGCTGTCAGTAATATTCTTATCTTTTTTTCTCCACAGATATCTTAGTGACAACCAAATCTCCAACATTGCTATTGATGCTTTCAAAGGACTTCATACTCTGAGGTTTATGTAAGCATATCTCATGTTGATTCGACACTTAAAAGATATCATTATTTTGTTGAACCACCATTGTGCAATAGTTATAGGAAAAGAGGATCTTTCCAAAATCCTTTAACCATAAAAAGGCCGGGCTATTTGAGGCCTTAGTACAGCCGGGGGGGGGGATTATGGCTCCCCTTAAGATCTCGGCCGTGAAACGGCCGATCTCTGCGAAAATGTGCACGCGTGTCAAGTGAAGGGTATACAAACATTTGAAAAATTCACTCATTTGCATATTTATGGTAATTTATGCAAATAAGGTCATAGAAATGACATTTTTACCCATAAATGATATATTATTCATATTTAGGCATTCTTTTTCACTACGTATATTCATCAGACCATCATCATCATCAACTTCAGGTGGCGCTGTAAAGCAGGGCTCCCACTTAGCCGAGTTGTATTAGCGAGTTATGGGGAGTTGTGGTGAGTTGCCTCAAAGAGGCACTCGCAATAACTCGCGAAAAATTCGGTATGGCTTAGCGTAACTCTTTACAACATTCCACGACTCTCCTCGAAGTCGCGAGCAGTTCCAAAATTTGGAATATGTTCAAAAAAATTCCCCGATCCGTTGCAATTCGAGGTGAACTCGCCTACACTCGTAATATACACGCATTACTTGTAACAAGCTCGCGCTGCACTCTTCATAAGGTGGCGAGTTGCTACGAGTGTAAAGCAAGTTCACCTCGAGCTACAACGAATCAGCGAAAATTTTGAACATGTTCAAAATTTTCACTGATTCGTTGTTACTCGAGGTGAATTCGTTGTTACTCGAGGTGAACTCGCTTACACTAGTAATATACTCGCATTACTCGTAGCAAGCTCGCTCTGCACTCTTCATAAGGTGGCTAGTTGCTACGAGTTATGAAGAGTGCAGCGGGAGCTTGTTACAAGTAATGCGTGTATATTACGAGTGTAGGCGAGTTCACCTCGAATTGCAACGAATCGAGGAAATTTTTTGAACATGTTCCAAATTTTGGAACTGTTCGCGACTTCGAGGAGAGTCGTGGAATGTTGTAAAGAGTTACGCTAAGCCATACCAAATTATTCGCGAGTTATTGCGAGTGCCTCTTTGAGGCAACTCACCACAACTCCCCATAACTCGCTAATACAACTCGGCTAAGTGGGAGCCCTGCTTAAAGCGCTGCTGTGGTCTTCACGAGAGCACGCCATGCAACTCTTTCACCTGCCATTTGTGTTGCACCTTTCATTCCTTGTCCAGACACTTTCTTGATATCATCAGTCCAAGATATTGGTGGACAACCTCTACCCCGTTTTCCTTAGACTGCTCCTTGCAGTATTTGCTTCTCAACACCTTTAGATCTCCTAACAATGTGCCCAAAATAGTTTAGACCATTTGGAATAATAATACGACAACAAATTTGGAAGAGCGAGCTTATTCTTTATGTTATCTCTTGTTTTGATAATTTCTTATGTATATCGATGTTTGTTTAACATTTCTAACTACAATTTAACTATTTTGACTTCCAAAACAACCACCTAAACTTTAAACAAGACCCAATAACCAATGTTTAATCTATTTTTAGGAAAAATGACATTTCCTTATGTTTTGTACACAAATCACGAAAATGAGCGATTTTCGGGCTGACATGCAAAGACAAAAGGTCACGTGACCTTGAAACTGTAGGTCTGATTTTCAAAACAAATCTTTTAAAAGATGCGCAAGACTCGAAAGAAAAAAAGTCAGCGAGCGGTGGGGCGCGATCCATATGCGTTCCCGAACAATCAGAAAAATCGTGGAGGGGGGGGGGGGGCATATGCCCCCCCCCCCTCCACGATTTTTCTGATTGTTTAACTTATTAACCAACCCTATTAGGGTTAAACATATGGTTTAATTAAGATTTCGAAACCGCCCTATTCTGCTGTAGCTAATAGATGTTTGTGAAAACACTGGTACTCAGTCAGGCACAGCAAATGCCTCATTCGGAAGAACCAAAGGACAACCACCCCTGGACCATCAGGATACACAGATAACTATACGTTACCCCTTTTTTGAATTCCCCCTAGGTAAGTGACAGGGGTCAGGGGGAAAGTTGTCCTCGGGTAGTCGTCTTGATACCTTAGTCGTACAGACAAGACCGACAACAGATCGACAACAGACCGACAACAGACCGAAAGAAAATACTACATATGACGTCTATGGCCAATAGTCGGTCAGTTTGGAGTCGGTCTGAAGTCGGTTTGGCGGTGTGACCGAGATATGACACGATAAATACAGGTTACATTTCCGGCATACGCTGTATACGCTGTATGAAGTATTGGTGTACTTTTAAATGCTTTTTGGAAACTAAATATTGTAATATTGTCACCCTTTCTCTTTCATCAATAATCTCAGTTATTTCAATTATTTTACATCTATCAAATGATCATCAGTTGCTGCATGTGTTCTGACCTTTCTCGTCCCTTCATAGTGACCTGTCAAATAACTCAATCAGAGAGTTGAGGAAGGGAACGTTTGATGATCTATCGAATCTTCTCTGGTTGTAAGTTCATTCAATATTTTACTCTTCATTCTTTCCTACCCCACCACGAATTCTGTGTCTATGTTTTTCATAGGAATTCAATGCTAGGATATGAAATAATTATTATTTCATTTATTCTTTCGACAGGACATTTTGTGGGTGATGTCCACAGCAGATCTTTTCAATATTTCCCTTGTGATAAACGAAGACAGAAGAACTAGCAATGCGTGATTATCAATGATCTAGAAAGAATGTTGACCACAGGGAATTCGAAATAATGTAACGTTCCAAGTGATGATGACAATGATGGAGACGTTGACTGTTAGGATGATGGTGATGATAATGATAATGATTATGATAATTATCTTGCTTATTAAAACACTCAATGGCCCAAAATTTGAGTCTAGTGACTTAGCAATAAGTGAGATTGTAAATTCATTTGATCCAGACTGTTTTTGCACCTTTTCTCTTTCAGGATTCTTGATTACAACCTGCTGGAATACATCGAACCGGGGACTTTCCAAAATCTGAGTCGGCTAGTATATCTGTAAGTTTGTGGGCGTGGCACTGCTAGTTCGAAGTACTGTATAGATTTTGACTAGTTGGGTGCGTAACATTATACAAACATTGACTGCTTTGTGGGGCACGGTCAAAACTATTGCCTAATGTGATCTTTAAAATGTACTGTGATTCGAGACGCAGTAGAGGGGCATATTGTAGTCTCAACATCGCATTGGGCAACCAATTTTGGTATTAAAAATAAAATATTCGTGCTTGTTACCGACAGGGGCTAAAGTAAGAATATTTCCCCAATATTATCTATTGATCTAGAGTAATCGTAACGAAATATTTGCAGACGTCTAATCTTTGACCTCGTAGGCTATTGGTGTCATGTTCCACGCATCTCATGGGCTCCAGTCTCGTACGAATTAAGTTAAGTGGGAATGGGGTCTCAAGGACCTTTCACTAATTGCGGTCTGAAGTCGGTTTGGTGGTGTGACTGAGGTATGACATGATAAATACAGGTTCAACATTCCCAACGTCCGCCGTATGAAGTATTGGTGTACTTTTAAATGCTTTTATGAAAATAAATAATGAAATATCGTCACGCTTTCTTTTTCATCAATATTTTCAGTTATTTCAATAACTTTACATATATTAAATTATTGATTATCAGTTGCTGCGTGTGTTCCGACCTCTCTCGTCCCTTCATAGTGACCTGTTAAATATTGCAATCAGAGAATTGAGGAAGGGAGTGTTTGATGACCTATCGAATCTGCAGGTGTCCTCATTCCTTCCTACCTCTGCACGAGTTATGTATTCATGTTTTCATAGGAATTCATTGCTAGCATATGAAATACTTATTATTTAAATGATTCTTTCGACAGGACACTTTGTGGGCAATGTCCAAATCAGATTTTGTTAATATTTCACTTGTGATAAAATAAGACAGAAGATCCATATATTACTTTAAAAAGCGTGACGCTATACTTCGCTAGAGTAAGTTTTTATATAAAATAATCATGATAATTATCAGTGAATGACAAATTAACAAACTGTTCAAAGTGAATGCGTCGTTGATTATATTCGTGGTGTATCCACTCTAATATTGTTATATTATTTTTGAAGGAGTAATAATATACCACGGAATATAATGAGAGTATAAAATACAATGTAGTAACATATGTGATACATGATAATAATGATAATATATAAACATGATATTAAAAAAAGGAATAATCTATCACGCGATGAGGATTGAGGATTTAGTGATTTGAGCAAGTATACATCGAGTGTAATGTAGCTTCTTTGCTTCATTATGTTTAACAAAACAACTACACTATGTACTTCGGAATGGAAAAAAAACCCTTAGGGACTAATTTGGTATATATGGCCTACAGTGTTATGTTTTTTTTTATAAATCTAATGGGCCGTCGGTTTCATGGACGTCCATAATCACGGGCGCCCATAATCACGGGCGCTTGATCTTACGAAACTTTAATCTTGTTAAAAAAAATCTTATAATCAGGCATTTAATCCGTATTAACTTTTCGACCAAAAATAACTAATAAACTCGGACAGAAACTCAAACAGAAGAAGCGAACATTTATTGATATGGCTTTTTTTTTAATTCTGAATTATTTTTCATAATGATTTATTTATATCTTACTGAATAATCTGAATGGACTTAAAACCTCTGACACGAAAAGTTTTGCACAATACCGTTTAATTTTTTTTGTTGAATTACCCCCGCAAAGATGTGGAAACGATTTCGCATATTAAATGCTGTCAGCAATCTTTGTATCTTTTTTTTCCACAGATATTTTAGTGGCAACCAAATCTCCAACATTGCTATTGATGCTTTCAAAGGACTTCATACTCTGGAGGAAATGTAAGTTTATCTCATGTTGATTCAACACTTAAAATATATAAATATTTTGTTTAACCACTACTGTGCAATAGTTATAGGAAGAGAAGAACTTTTCCAAATATTTTAAATATATCGTTTAAAGAGAAGGTTGAGTTCTGGGAAGAGGTAAAAAATAATTTGTGAGCGTTATCATTGTTATTATGCAAGGGTGGAAGAACATCCGATTAAACATGTTCCCTGAAAAGCATGGCTCTTCAAATGCCTTCATATTCTAAATATGAAATGAAACATCGTAAAAATCGGGGGGTAGGTTTTTTCGCCATGTGCTCGTGTAGTCCCATATACATCATTCTGTGTACAGTGCTTGTAACTTTGCAAAAATTTGGCCAAATTTCTTATCATTTTGATGATTCCAGAACCTTGCAATACACACGAATACTTATATACTAGATGATCAGTCTTTTCTGATAGATTCCATACCGTTTCTTTCACAATGAATTCACATGACCAGAACTCAACTTTATCTTTAAAGAAGACATCGAAACCACCCTATTCTGCTGTACAGTAGCGAATAGATGTTTCTGAAAACACTGGAACTCAGTAAGTCACAGCAAAGGTATCATTCGACAGAACCTCTGGACAACCACCTCTGTACCATAATACCAAGATAACTACGTAACCCCTTATTGAATTACCTCTAGGTATGTGACAAAAAAAAGGGGGGCGGGGGTCCTCGGGTATTCGTCTTGATATCAAGTCATACCGACCAGACCGACAATAGAACGGCAATAGTCCGAATGACAATAATAATACGCCTATAGCCAATAATCGGTCAGTTTTGGAGTCGGTTTGAAGTCGCTTTTGACGGTATGACTGAGGTTTGACATGATAAATACAGGTTACATTCCCGCCGTATGACGTATTGGTGTACTTTTAAATGCTCTTTTGAAACAAAATAATGAAATAGTGTCACCCTTTCTCTTTCATCAATAATCTCAGTTATTTCAATTATTTTACATCTATCAAATGATTATCAGTTCCTGCATGTATTCTGACCTTTCTCGTCCCTTCATAGTGATCTGTCAAATAACTCAATCAGAGAGTTGAGGAAGGGAATGTTTGATGATCAATCGAATCTTGTGTGGTTGTAAGTTGATTCAATATTTTACTCCTCATTCTTTCCTACCCCCACCACGAATTCTGTGTCTATGTTTTTCATAGGAATTCAATGCTAGGATATGAAATAATTATTATTTCATTTATTATTTCGACAAGACATTCTGTGGGTAATGTCCACAGCAGATCTTTTCAATATTTTCCTTGTGATGAACGAAGACAGAAGAACTAGCAATGCGTGATTTATCAATGATCTAGAAAGATTGTTGACCACAGGGAATTCGAAATAATGTAACATTCCAAGTGATGATGACAATGATGGAGACGTTGATTGTTAGGATGATGATGATAATAATGATAATGATTATGATAATGATCTTGCTTATTAAAAACACTCAATGGCCCAAAATTTGAGTGTAGTGACGTACCAATAAGTGAGATTGTAAATTCATTTGATCCAGACTGTTCTTGCACCTTTTCTCTTTGAGGTCTTTCGATAACAACCTGCTGGAATACATCAAACCGGGGACTTTCCAGAATCTGAGTCGGCTAAAAACTCTGTAAGTTTGTGAGCTTGGCACTGCCAAATTGAAGTACTATTCAGATACTGACTAGTTGGCTGCGTAATATTATACAAACATTGACCGCTTTGAGGGGCACGGTTAAAACTATTGCCCAATGTGATCTTTAAAATGTACTGTGACCCGAGACGCAGTAGAGGGGCACATTGTAGTCTCAACATCGCATCGGGCAAACAATTTAGGTATAAAAAGAGAATATTCGTGCTTGTTACCGACAGGGGCTAAAGTAAGAATATTCCCCCAAATAGTATATATTTATCTAGAGTAATCGTAACGAAATTTTTGCAGACGTCTAATCCTTGACTTCGTAGGCTATTGGTGTCGTGTTCCACGCATCTCATGGGCTCCAGTCTCGTACAAATTAGGTTTTGTAAGAATGGGATCGTCTGAAGTCGGTTTGGCGGTGTGACTGAGGTATAACATGATAAATACAGGGTCAAAATTCCCAACGTACGCCGTATACGCCGTAAGAAGTATTGGTGTACTTTTAAATGCTTTTATGAAAATAAATAATGAAATATCGTCACCCTTTATTTTTCATAAATATTTTCAGTTATTTCAATTAATTTACATCAGTTCTATCAAGTGATTATCAGTTGCTGCATACATTCTGACCTTTCTCGTTCCTTCACAGTGACCTGTCAAATAATACAATAAGAGAATTGAGGAAGGGAATGTTTGATGATCAATCGAATCTTGAGTGGTTATAAGTTGATTCAATATTTTACTCCTCATTCCTTCCTACCCCAGTACGAATTATGCATTCATGTATTTTATAGGAATTTAATGCAAGAATAAAAAAAATTCAATTCATTCTTTCGACAGGTTTTTCACTTTGTACTCTCAAGTCTTTCATGGACGTCCATAATCGCGGGCGCTTTGGTCTTTTGAACCTTTAATCTTGCGGACCTTTTTTTTCTCATAATAGGCCATTTAGTCCGTATTAACCATTCGACCAAAATATAAATGACCCCTGCAAAGATGTGAAAACGATTTCCCATAATGCTGTTAGTAATCTTCTTATCTCTTTTTTTCCAAAGAGATCTTCAAGAAAACCAAATCTCCAACATTGATGTTGATGCTTTTAAAGGACTTCATACTCTGGAGTCAATGTAAGTATATCTCATGTTGATTCGACACTTAAACGAAATAAATAATTTCCTGAACCACCATTGTGCAGTAGTTATAGGAAAAGAAGTTCTTTCAAATATCCTTTAAATATATCGTTTAAAGAAGATATCGAAACCATCTTATTCTGTTGTAGCGAATATATGTTTCTGAAAACACTGGTACTCAGGCAGTAACAGCAAAGGTATCATCCGACAGAACCACAGGACAACCACCCCTGTTCTATGATAATACCCATATGACTACGTAACCCTTTATTGAATTACCCCTAGGTAAGTGACAGGGGGGGAAGTTGCCCTCGGGTAGTCGTCTTGATACCTTAGTCATACCGACCAGACCGAAAACAAACCGACAACAGACCAACAACAGACCGAAAGAAAATACTACTTGACGTCTATGGCCAATAATCGGTCAGTTTGGAGTCGATTTGAAGTCGGTTTGGCGGTGTGACTGAGGTATGACATGATAAATACAGGTTCAACATTCCCAACGTACGCCTGTACGCCGTATGAAGTATTGGTGTACTTTTAAATGCTTTGATGAAATTAAATAATGAAATATTGTCACCCTTTCTCTTTCATCAATAATCTCAGTTATTTCAATTATTTTACATCAGTTCTATCAAATGATTATCAGTTGCTGCATGTATTCTGACCTTTCTCGTTCCTTCACAGTGACCTGTCAAATAATACAATCAGAGAATTGAGGAAGGGAATGTTTGATGATCAATCGAATCTTATCGGGTTGTAAGTTGATTCAATATTTTACTCCTCAATCTTTCCTACCCCACCACGAATTTTGTGTCTATGTTTTTCATAGGAATTCATTACTAGAATATGAAATAATTATTATTTCATCTATTATTTCGACAAGACATTATGTGGGTAATGTCCACAGCAGATCTTTTCAATATTTCCATTGTGATCAAAGAAGAAAGAAGAAGTAGCAATGCGTGATTTATTATTGATCGAAAAAGAACGTTGATCACAGGGAATTCGAAATTATGTAACAATCCAAGTGATGATGACAATGATGGAGAAGTTGATTGTTAGGATGATGGTGATGATAATGATAATCATTATGATAATGATTTTGCTTATAAAAAATACGCAAAGGCCCAACATTTGAGTGTAGTGCCGTAGCAATAAGTGAGATTATAAAATCATTTGATCCAGACTGTTCTTGCACCTTTTATCTTTGAGGTCTTTCTCTAACAACCTGCTGGAATACATCGAACCGGGGACTTTCCAGAATCTGAGTCGGCTAAAATATCTGTAAGTGTGTGAGCGTGGCACTGCCAAATTGAAAGACTATACAGATACTGACTAGTTTGCTGCCTAATATTAATTATACACACATTGACTGCTTTGAGGGGCTTGGTTAAAACTATTGCCCAATGTGATCGTTAAAATGTACTGTGACCCGAGACGCAGTAGAGGGGCATATTGTAGTCTCGACATCGCATTGGGCAGCCAATTTCGGTATTAAAAAAAAAGAATATTCGTGCTTGTATACAGACAGGGGCTAAAGTATGAATATTTCCCCAAATATTATCTATTTATCTAGAGTAATCGTAACGAAATATTTGCAGACGTCTAATCTTTGATCTGGTAGGCTATTGGTGTCGTGTTCCACGCATCTCATGGGCTCCAGTCTCGTACGAATTAAGTTTTGTGGGAATGGGGTCTCATGGACCTTTCACTAATTGCGGTCTGAAGTCGGTTTGGTGGTGTGACTGAGGTATGACATGATAAATACAGGTTCAACATTCCCAACGTACGCCGTATACGCCGTATGAAGTATTGGTGTACTTTTAAATGCTTTTTTGAAAGTAAATAATGTAATATTGTCACCCTTTCTCTTTCATCAATAATCTCAGTTATTTCAATTATTATACATCAGTTCTATCAAATGATCATCAGTTGATGCATGTAGTCTGATCTTTCTCGTCCCTTCATAGTGACCTGTCATATAATACAATCAGAGAATTGAGGAAGGGAATGTTTGATGATCAATCGAATCTTATCGGGTTGTTAGTTGATTCAATATTTTACTCCTCATTCCTTCCTACCCCTGCACGAATCATGCATTCATGTGTTTTATAGGAATTTAATGCAAGAATATGAAATAACTTCATTTATTCTTTCGACAGGACATTTTCTGGGTAATGTCCACAGCAGATCTTTTCAATATTTCTCTTGAGATGCACGAAGACAGAAGAACTAGCAATGCGTGATTTATCAATGATCTAGAAAGAATGTTGATCAAAGGGAAATCGAAAGAATGTAACATTCCAAGTGATGATGACAATGATGGAGACGTTGATTGTTAGGATGATGATGATGATGATGATGATGATGATAATGGTTATGATTATGATCTTGCTTATTTAAAACACTCAATGGCCCAACATTTGAGTGTAGTGACGTAGCAATAAGAGAGATTGTAAAATCATTTGATCCAGACTTTTTTTGCCCCTTTTCTCTTAGGTCAATCTTTGGCAACTTGCTGGAATACATCGAACCGGGGACTTTCCAGAATCTGAGTCGGCTAGAATATCTGTAAGTTTGTGAGCCTGGCACTGCTAGTTCGGAGTACTTTACATATATTGACTGCTTAATTTGAAAGTGGGCATGGTTAATGTGATCCCGAAAATGTGTTGTGAGCCGAGACGCAGTAGATGGCCATAGTGCAGTCTCGACATCACGTTGGGCAACCAATGTCAGGTTACAAAAGGAATTTTGTGCTTTTTACCAACAATGGCTAAAGTTAGAACATTTCCCCTGATATTATCTATTTATCTAGAGTAATTATTGTAACGAAATATGTTCAGACTGTATCCTTTCCTATATGTATCTTTTTAATACACTTCTCCACTTACGTCACCACCTCGGGCTATCGCGATGCCTAAATTCCAGTGGCGACCAAGCAGGCTACAAATCGGTCTGGCGCTGCACTGAGTTGTGACCATAGCTTTAGTCATACCGACCAGACCGACAATAGACCGGCAATAGTCCGAAAGACAATAATAAAACGTCTGTAGCCAATAATCGGTCAGTTTGGAGTCGGTCTGAAGTCGGTTTGGTGGTATGACTGAGGTATAACATGATAAATACAGGTTACAATCTCGCCGTATGCCGTATGAAGTATTGGTTTACATTTAAATGCTTTTATGAAACTAAATAATTATATATTAATACCATTTCTCTTTCATTAATAAACCCAGTTATATCAAATGATTGATTATCAGTTGACGCATGTATTCTGACCTTTCTTGTACCTTCAGGGGCCTGACAAATAATTCAATCAGAGAATTGAGGAAGGGAACGTTTGATGATCAATCGAATCTTGTGTGGTTGTAAGTTGATTCAATATTTACTCCTCAATCCTTCCTACCCCAGCACGAATTATGTGTTAATGTTTTTCATAGGATATACTGCTAGAACATTAAGTATTATTAAAAATATTCCTCCAACAGGGCGCTTGGTGGCAATGATCACAGCATCTTTTCAATATTTCCCTTGTGATAAAAGAAGATAGAAGAACTAGCAATAAGTGAGTTATCAGTGATCTAGAAGGAATGTTGACCACAGAGAATTCGATAGAATGTAACATTCCAAGTGATGATGACGGTGATAATGATGTTAATAATTACGATATTGCTTATTCTCGTAGGCTATCGGTGTCATGTTCCATGCATCTCATGGGCTCCGATCTCGTACGAATCTAGTTTTGTGGGAAAGGGGTCCCATGGACCGGTCACTTATTGCACCTGTCTCATGGTGAGTCATGGGTCTTGGGTCTCATGAACTAATTTGGTATATCGTGCCTATAGTGTTATGGGCTTTTGATCCAATGGGCCTTGGGTTTCATGGACGTCCATAATCATGGCGCTTGGTCTTATGAACCTTTAATCTTGCGAACCTTTTGTCTTATAAACGGGCATTTAATCCGTATTAACTATTCGACCCCAAAACAAAGACACCAGGACAAAAACTATTTAAAAAAAAGAAGCGAATATTCATTAACGATTTCTTTTTAAGATTCTAAATCAGTTCTCTTCATGATTTATTTATTATCTAGAAAGAATGTTAACCGCAGGGAATTCGATAGAATGTAATATTCCGAGTGGTGATGACGATGATATTGATGTTGATGGAGAGGATGATGATGATGATAATGGTTATGTTAATAATATTGCTTATCAAAAACACTCATTGGCCCAAAATTTGAATGTAGTGACGAAACAATAAGTGAGATTGTAAAATCATTTGATCCAGACTGTTTTTGCCCGTTTTTTTCAGGGATTTATCTTTCAACCCGCTGGAATACATCGAACCGGGGACTTTCAGGAATCTGAGTCGGCTAGGAACTCTGTGAGTTTGTGAGCGTGGCACTGCTAATTCGAAATACTATACAGATACTGACTAGTTGGATGCGTAATATTATACAAACATTGACTGCTTCGAGGGGCTTGGTTAAAACTAAAGCCCAATGTGATCTCGAAAATGTACTGTGACTCGAGACGCAGTAGAGGGGCATAGTGCAGTCTCGACATCACCGAGGCAGGCACATAGCCACGGGGGGGGGGGGGGGGGGGGGGGGGGGGCCCAAAAAAAATCCACGATCGGTTGAACTTTTTTAGACCCCTTTTTTAAACCTCGATCGATTACATGTATGTGCCCCTCCAAACATCAAACTCTGGCTACGTGCCTGCACCGAGGAGCTATAATTTTACCCGCCCGAAACTAAGCAGTCAATATTTGTTTTATATAGCTTTGAAAGGCACTATACGTAAAGAAGAGAACCTATTCAGACGGGAAAATTAGATGGCAGCCTTTCTGCTTATTCCCATTTATACAATCATTTTGTTGCAGTTCGATGTTAGTTCTTCATGATAAGCCAATTGCTCTTCTTCCGGTGGCTCCGTGAGTCCTTTAAAGCATATCTGTACTAGTTTATAGGAGGGATCAACTCAGCTCTCAATTAATATAAGAAAAAGGGGATCATGGGGGACCAATGGTCACTGATTAGGCATTTTTTTGTTATATAGAGGGAGCAAGTAGCTACAAGTAGGACAGTGTGGCTTAAAGTCAGTGAAAACAAAGTACTCGAATGAGACGGGGTGTTTTACACACTAACATATATATATATATATATATATATATATATATATATATAGTAAAGTTACATACACTAAACTGAAGGAAAGAAACCTATAGAAAACGGACTGGATATTATTGAAAATACTATTCTAAACCAGAATGTACTACATGTACTACATTACGTTACAATTTCACGAGAGAAATAGAACTCGAGAGGGGGAGGATAGAAGAAGTGATGAAAATGAAAGAAGACTAATAGCATGAGAGGAAAGAAAAGAGCAAAGAAGACAAGAAAAGGGTGTAAAAAGGAAAAGGAGCATTATTGGAGAGAGAGAGAGAGATAGCCTTGAGCTTTGGATCAGCAAATGAGTAATACATGAAACAGATTTTGAGCGGAGTAATTATCTTTCGCCGGAGAACGTGCATAAGGAGCTATATCTTGATTATTTTTGTTAAATCAAACATTATGGGGAATAGCAAAAAACGGATGAGCATTTATTGCACTATATTGCCAGAGGAGCATTCATGTCTTCCACGAGGCCGCACTTTTGGATCAGAGAGCAATTTTATTGTCGGCGGAGCATTGTCTTTTACGGGGTACTGTTGGGGAGGAGCAACAATTGTCGTAGTAGCCTTTGTATTTTACGAGGCACTTTTTGAACGAAGAAAATGTCGGCGGAGCAATTGTCGGCGGAGCAAATGTCACCGGATCAAGTGTCGCTTCAGGCAGAGCAACTGTCGGCGGAGCAACTGTCGCGGAGCAATTGTTGCGTTTTGCGGAGTAAATGTCGGCGGAGCAATCGTCGGCGGAGCATGTGTCGGGTTACCTATGACCCTTGTTCTATCCTGATCAGGTTCGTGGTTATGGGGCGTCGCCGCCATAACTCCCCAATATTGGGGGGGGGGGGCATTCGTTGTTATTGCCCCACTGCATGCTTCGGATCGTTGTCTCTCGCACTGCCATCTAATTTTCCCGTCTGAATGGGTTCTCTTCTTTACGTATACCCTTCAAAGCTTATTTTGATCCGTCCCCTGTTGTTTTCTAGAATTTCCATGATGACCTAGTACATTGTATAAATGCTTTATTTGCAGAGGGTTTACCTACACAGTAAGAAAGAATGGTGCAACTATGCACCTTTAGGGGTTCAAACCGATGCAACAATAGCAACACCTTTAGGGGTTAAATCCTGCACCCTTTTTAAAGGTGCAATCCTGCACCCTTCAAAAGGGTGCCAGATTGAACCTTTTGGGGGAAATGTTAGTACCCTTTATGGTTCAATCCTGCACCTTTAGGGGTGCAAACCGATGCAACAATAGCAGCACCTTTAGGGGTTAAATCCTGCACCCTTTAGGAGGGTGCCAGAATGCACCTTTTAGGAGACATGTTAGTACCCTTAATGGTTCAATCCTGCTCCTTTAGGGGTGCAAACCGATGCAATAGCAGCACCTTAAGGGGTTCAATCCTGCACCCTTTAAAAGGTGCAATCCTGCACCCATCATCGAGGAATACTCGTGACATTTGCTCGTACACATATACATATTAAACATGCATGATGTTTCTTGGTTAGTAATCATATAATCAATAAACATATTGCTAAAACGTGAATGTAATTGTAACATGATCAGACAAAATAATCTATTGGTTAATGATTGCCGAAGGAAAATAAAAATCACATAATTGATGTGCATTGTCATAATTTGCTTAACAAATCATATGATAAATGTATTTTTATGTGAACACGTGGAAAGTAATCATGAATATGCATGCGATATGCAAACATTTATTTTGCACCTTTTTGGGTTGTTAGGGTTCATTTTTGTGGGAAGGGTGCAAAATCTTATATTGCACCCTTTTTTGAACCCCTTTTCCTTTAATAGGGTTCATTTTTATGTAAAGGGTACAAACTCTTATTTTGCACCCTTTTTTCTTAGAGTGTAGTAAGATGCATGTGCTTGCTTGCATTGAGGTCATTTCACGTCTTACATATTGACGAGCTGTTTGAAATTAACTAGGAGGTACGGTATGCGCGTATTGGGTAATGTGGCGTGCTGCTCTACTTTAAAAAAAAATTCCCATGACATGTAATGAGTGTTTAGTATACAAATAGTGAATGGCCATGAGTGCAATGAAACAAGATTTTGCACGAGGTGAAAGATAAGAGACGAGTTGAATGGAGCGTCTCATCTTTCACCGAATGCAAAATATTGTTCCATTGCACGAATAAAGACCATTCACTATTTGTTTTATACAACACCTCGGACATTCACGAGATTAAAACAATTTTTGTTTAAAGAACAGTTTTTCTAAGCCTAAATCTCAGCGATTAAAAAAAAAATTGTATTGATTAAATTGCCGATAGTGTGCGCGCACTATTATTAAGCAGGCAGTAAACCATGCGCGCACCATAGGCGTACCACGCTTTATGCTATTTGTTACGCGGAGTGCAATTTCTGTTGATTCATTCGCACCATTGCACAGTGACTTCACTTAGCTCACAATATACTGTGTACATCGTTAGTGACGTCAGAGTGCAATGGTGCGAAACGATCAACTGGAGTTGCACGGCTGGAGGGTGATGCCGTTCAATGGTACTTTTAGCGCATGTCATGTGGTCTAGAATTGACCATTAAGGTCGCAAGAATCTTAGTAGGCGTGTATAATGTACATTATACAATACCTACGTTGATCCTTATCATTTGATTGGAGAATTGTTGGTCACATGATATTCAATATATGTTATATTGCACGGTCGTGCATTTTTGGTTATATGTACCGTGCATTTTTGGTTATATGCAGACTGCGTACCTCTCTGCCGTGCGCGCGCGTATCCCTGCGTGTATCTGACGCGAAGGCAATCTGAATGTAATCGAGAAGGCTCGACTCCAACTTTAATTTATCTTTAATATGAGGAGTAAAGCATAATTTGTTGATTAATGTTCTATTAGATCTTCTTCGATGTTGTATAAAACAAACAATGAATGTTTTTCATTCGTTCAATGGTGCGAATATTTTCATTCGTTGAAAGATTAACGTTAATTCTATTCAACTCGGCTGACGCCTCGTTGAATAGAATGTTAATCTTTCAAGTCATGAAAATAGTCGCACTATTGAACTCATAACCATTCATTATTTGTATATTATATGGGACGTACAGTGATAGATGGAAAGTTATTTCAGTATATTCGAAATGACTTTTAGGTAACTCCTTTTTCCTCAAACATCATCAACATTCATTCATTTCATTTCATCTACATTTTTTCATGAAATGCATTCAGAAAATGAAAAAAAGAAAAGAAACGAAAATAACCCGTGAAAAAAAAATATTGTCGGCGAAGCATTTGTCGTAGTACTAGTAGCATTTGTATTTTATGGGACACTTTTTGGGCGGAGCAAATGTCGTCGGATCAAATGTCACCGGAGCAAGTGTCGCTTCATGCGGAGCAATTGTCGGAGGAGCAAAAGTCGGCGGAGCAAATGTCGGCGGAGCAACTGTCGTTCGAGGAGCATTTGTCACCGGAGCATTTATCGCTTCATGCGGAGCAATTGGTGGCGGAGCAATTGTCGGCGGAGCAGTTGTCGGCGGAGCAAATGTCGGCTGAGCAACTGTCGTTCGAGGAGCATTTGTCACCGGAACATTTATCGGTTCATGCGGAGCAATTGGCGGCGGAGCAATTGTCGGCGGAGCAAATGTCGGCGGAGGAACTGTCGTTCGAGGAGCATTTGTCACCGGAGCGTTTATCGCTTCATGCGGAGCAATTGGCGGTGGAGCAATTTATGGCGGAGCAATTGTCGGCGGAACATCTGTCGGCGGAGCAAATGTCGGCTGAGCAACTGTCGTTCGAGGAGCATTTGTCACCGGAACATTTATCGGTTCATGCGGAGCAATTGGCGGCGAAGCAATTGTCGGCGGAGCAAATGTCGGCGGAGCAACTGTCGTTCGAGGAGCATTTGTCACCGGAGCGTTTATCGCTTCATGCGGAGCAATTGGCGGTGGAGCAATTTATGGCGGAGCAATTGTCGGCGGAACATCTGTCGGCGGAGCAGTTGTCGGCGGAGCAAATGTCGGCTGAGCAACTGTCGTTCGAGGAGCATTTGTCACCGGAGCGTTTATCGCTTCATGCGGAGCAATTGTCGGCGGAGCAAATGTCGGCGGAGCAATTGTCGTTCGAGGAGCATTTGTCACCGGAGCGTTTATCGCTTCATGCGGAGCAATTGGTGGTGGAGCAATTGTCGGCGGAGCAATTGTCGGCGGAACATCTGTCGGCGGAGCAAATGTCGGCTGAGCAAGTGTCGTTCGAGGAGCATTTGTCACCGGAACATTTATCGGTTCATGCGGAGCAATTGGCGGCGGAGCAATTGTCGGCGGAGCAAATGTCGGCGGAGCAACTGTCGTTCGAGGAGCATTTGTCACCGGAGCGTTTATCGCTTCATGCGGAGCAATTGGCGGTGGAGCAATTTATGGCGGAGCAATTGTCGGCGGAACATCTGTCGGCGGAGCAGTTGTCGTAGTACTAGTAGCATTTGTATTTTATGGGACACTTTTTGGGCGGAGCAAATGTCGTCGGATCAAATGTCACCGGAGCAAGTGTCGCTTCATGCGGAGCAATTGTCGGAGGAGCAAAAGTCGGCGGAGCAAATGTCGGCGGAGCAACTGTCGTTCGAGGAGCATTTGTCACCGGAGCATTTATCGCTTCATGCGGAGCAATTGGTGGCGGAGCAATTGTCGGCGGAGCAGTTGTCGGCGGAGCAAATGTCGGCTGAGCAACTGTCGTTCGAGGAGCATTTGTCACCGGAACATTTATCGGTTCATGCGGAGCAATTGGCGGCGGAGCAATTGTCGGCGGAGCAAATGTCGGCGGAGGAACTGTCGTTCGAGGAGCATTTGTCACCGGAGCGTTTATCGCTTCATGCGGAGCAATTGGCAGTGGAGCAATTTATGGCGGTGCAATTGTCGGCGGAACATCTGTCGGCGGAGCAAATGTCGGCTGAGCAACTGTCGTTCGAGGAGCATTTGTCACCGGAACATTTATCGGTTCATGCGGAGCAATTGGCGGCGAAGCAATTGTCGGCGGAGCAAATGTCGGCGGAGCAACTGTCGTTCGAGGAGCATTTGTCACCGGAACATTTATCGGTTCATGCGGAGCAATTGGCGGCGGAGCAATTGTCGGCGGAGCAAATGTCGGCGGAGGAACTGTCGTTCGAGGAGCATTTGTCACCGGAGCGTTTATCGCTTCATGCGGAGCAATTGGCAGTGGAGCAATTTATGGCGGAGCAATTGTCGGCGGAACATCTGTCGGCGGAGCAAATGTCGGCTGAGCAACTGTCGTTCGAGGAGCATTTGTCACCGGAACATTTATCGGTTCATGCGGAGCAATTGGCGGCGAAGCAATTGTCGGCGGAGCAAATGTCGGCGGAGCAACTGTCGTTCGAGGAGCATTTGTCACCGGAGCGTTTATCGCTTCATGCGGAGCAATTGGCGGTGGAGCAATTTATGGCGGAGCAATTGTCGGCGGAACATCTGTCGGCGGAGCAGTTGTCGGCGGAGCAAATGTCGGCTGAGCAACTGTCGTTCGAGGAGCATTTGTCACCGGAGCGTTTATCGCTTCATGCGGAGCAATTGTCGGCGGAGCAAATGTCGGCGGAGCAATTGTCGTTCGAGGAGCATTTGTCACCGGAGCGTTTATCGCTTCATGCGGAGCAATTGGTGGTGGAGCAATTGTCGGCGGAGCAATTGTCGGCGGAACATCTGTCGGCGGAGCAAATGTCGGCTGAGCAAGTGTCGTTCGAGGAGCATTTGTCACCGGAACATTTATCGGTTCATGCGGAGCAATTGGCGGCGGAGCAATTGTCGGCGGAGCAAATGTCGGCGGAGCAACTGTCGTTCGAGGAGCATTTGTCACCGGAGCGTTTATCGCTTCATGCGGAGCAATTGGCGGTGGAGCAATTTATGGCGGAGCAATTGTCGGCGGAACATCTGTCGGCGGAGCAGTTGTCGGCGGAGCAAATGTCGGCTGAGCAACTGTCGTTCGAGGAGCATTTGTCACCGGAGCATTTATCGCTTCATGCGGAGCAATTGTCGGCGGAGCAAATGTCGGCGGAGCAATTGTCGTTCGAGGAGCATTTGTCACCGGAGCGTTTATCGCTTCATGCGGAGCAATTGGCGGTGGAGCAATTGTCGGCGGAGCAATTGTCGGCGGAACATCTGTCGGCGGAGCAATTGTCGGCGGAGCAATTGTCGGCGGAGCAACTGTCGGTGGAGCAAGTGTCGGCGGAGCATTTGACGTCGGAGCAAATGTCGCGGAACAAATTTCGCGGAGCAATTGTCGCGTTTTGCGGAGTAAATGTCGGCGGAGCATGTGCCATGGAACCGCCAAATGTCAAAGCATTTAATTTAACCATTTTCAAGTTATCTTGCTAACAAAAAAGTGGGTCGAAATAAGAAAAATAAATAATGAATAATAAAGGCGATTTTAACAAAATTATAAGGATGTCTGTATTAAATACGGCCCACCTGAAAAAATACAGAACAAAAAAATAAAAGAAAAAATAAACAACTATTCAAGGTATGAGAAAAAATGATCAGAGCACAGGCGCAGGATGTATACAGGTCCTCAAATTATAGCACGGACCTGCATGAACGCGCAGTTCCTAAAAGCAAACACAACAGCTACGCAACATAGAGCCAGACCCCACGAATGAACATAATGTACAACCACTACATATTTACTTAAAAACGCATAATTAACAATACAATCAACTCATCTACAGAAGGAGCATGCCTCAGGTACAAAACAATAAAAACCATAAAGACCTATATCACTCCAGAACGTTATGACCAAGGCACAACCCCCTACAACATCTCAGAAATTGAAAACAAAAACCTTTCAAATTTTAATAATGAAATGAAGGTTTAAACTTCAAGAAATAATGGACTGGAAAGCATCTTCAAAAGAAAAACAAAGAACTTTGAACATTATACTGCGAATGTATAATGATAAATATAAATATCTGTCAAGTTTGTTGGAAGGTATGATCCTAAGTAAAAGACAAAAGCAATAATAGAGATAGATAACAAGTTATCACCCTTGAGTCTTACAATTTGAATCATCAAACTTCAAGAAACAATCTGTAGTTTTCCTGTATTCTGAACTCTATAGGCCAACTTGGCTGGATACAAGAAGAATGGTTTACGACCTTCGGATTTCAGTCGTTTGAAATCTTCCATCTTGTTCTTCCTCAATTGCTGTATCCGCTTACTAAAGTCCTCCGCTACAAACAGCTTCTTTCCTTTGTACTCTTTCTCTTTGAACTTCTTCATGCATGCAACCCGAACCTTTTCCCTCTGAAGAAATGACCCAAAACATACGTGTATCATTCTGGGCTTTGGTCGGACATTACCATTCTGCTTCTGCGATGGGGACGGGGGTACGGTCGGTAATGGAGCTGTGGGAGTGCGATGGCATCTCTCCATGGAGTATTCTGCAGCAGATAGCCCCACAAAGGTTTGAAGAACATCATTCATGTCATCAAGGCATACTTCTCGCTGACCAGACACAGCTACTTCAGGAATACCATGAAACACCAAATTCATCCTCCTGGAACGATTTTCAATGTCATCGAGAGAGAGAGAGACATTATCTTCCTTCAACTTTTTGACTTGTGACTTTAAGTCCTCAACATCAATCTCACACGCAGTGATTTTCTCACCATGTTCCTTCACAGTGGATGAAAGAACTTCAAGCCTTTTAGCATAGATGACATCTAAGCGCTGCTCGAGTCGGACTTCAAAACCCGAGAAGAATTTCGTGAACCAGACAGGGGGGCCGACTCTGCGGCGTTCATCACAAGCGAGTCGTCTCGCACCCTGTGTGGGGGGTCACCGTGCACGTGTTGAATTTCACTGCTCACCGTTTCAGGCTTCTTTTGTTGAGACTTCGCCGATATCTCAGGAGAAAGGAGGTGCTTTTCAGCCATGATTTTAAGTCCAAAATCATCTATAACCTTCAATTATACTGTTGATTAAGTGTTTATATCAAACTGCGGAATATAACATCGTAGAATTTGGCCACAAAAGCGGAGCTCAAAACAAGAGCAACATGCTGCTATGCCTGCTATGGAACGCCCCCCTCCGTCAACCAAACTTCGCTTGCGATGTTTTCTTTAACGTTAAAACGTTATCCCCTGCACATCACATTGATAGGTTCTATAGGAGACAATCTAAACAATTTTCTTGTAGCCACTTGTTAAGAACATTCATCAATCTGATGATGATAATTTAGGCAAAAAGAATATCATTTGGTTGTCCTCGATTGCTTTTCTGGAGTAGGGGTGGGCGGGCAGATTTGTTTTCTTTTCTTTTAATTTAATTTTTTGGGGGGTCTTTTTTCTTTCTTCTGCCCCCCCCCCCCTTCCCCCCCCCCCCCCCCCCCCCCCCATTTTTTTGATTTTTTGTTTTTGTTTAAATAAATATTTTTCCATAAAAAACAAAAAATCATTGGGATGTCAAGCACTTAAACAAACGAAGTCATTGAAATACTTTAACACAGAAGGTATTTTTGGCTTTGAAAAACAGCACCTTTTAATTCCCCACTGTACTACTTTTAGCTACTTCCGCCCTCTATATAGCAAACAATGCCTAATCGGTGACCATTGGTCCCCCATGATCCTCTTTATTTTATGTTAACTGAGAGCTGATTTGATGAGATAACCACCTGTTCAGTGACCTTGCAGGGTGCTCTAATCCCTCCTGTAAACTAGTACAGATGGGCATTAAATGAGTTAAAGAATGCTCAGAACCTGATTTTAATGAACGGGATTTTGACATAGAAAAACAAATGGCAAGTTTAATACAGAAGTGCGTACTGAAAAGACCAAACTGGCAATGGGACGGATTTCGATTCTTGCAAAATGCATAAAATGGTATGTTTGGGCGATTGAGATTGCTCCCCGAAAAAAGGGGGATTTTTTTTAAAATTGAATTAAAAAAAAAAAACAACAACAACAACGAGCGGCCCGACAATGACGAGCGGGCGGTCGAGGACAACCAAATGATTTTTTTTTTGTTTGGCCTTTACATTGACTGCTTCTTGTAGCGCCTTATTGTGTAGCGTCTGTAGCGCCAATGTTGGGCGCTAATAGCGCTCGCTCTAAAATGTCTCACAAAATTATAATGTCGTTCATTATTTTTTTCCCTCTCTCTCTCCATAGAAACATTGTGAATGTCAAACTGGCAAATCTCGAGCCAGATACCTTCAAAGGGATTACATCTCTCAAATTATTGTAAGTTACGACTTCTTCATTAAATAAATTGACATATATAACTGTGTCTGACGTTTCTACTAACCTCTGGTTAGTCAACAAACTTTTAAGACATTTATTTTGAGAAAAAATTTGTCTAGTTTAAGAAGTTTTGTTTGTCTTAGCCGTACTCTATACACGTTAAGCACTTCGTCTTAGCTAAGACGACAGATAAGACAAAATTCTATTGTGATGACGTCATTTTGTAAAGTCAAATTGGTCGAGTCGAGCGATTCAACTGCAGCTCATTTGGCCTATGCAATTTGTTTGTTAGAAATTTAAAAAAAGTGCACAGGACGAAAATTATACACGCACGTATGATGAGGGGGTGTCCGGACAATTACACTTCTCTTTTGCCTTTCAGTGTAATGAAAAATCTATATCAAATAGTATCAACCGGCATGAACATTTTTCCTTTATAATACTGTCCAACAAAAGTCACTGAATATTTATGGAATATTGCTTGTAAACTTCTTCAAATTGCTGTTTTTAAATCAACTGTCCGGATACACAACCTGTACGGACACACAACTGACAGCAATGATGTTCACAAAATTGTTTTGGGATTTGCCGACTGATACTAAAGCAGGCTAGGCAAGACTTCCCGATCTAACAAGTTCTATTCAACATCTACCTCAGGCATTTTCTATTTTTCTGTCAAACAACTTTAAAAATCCCCCAGAGCACCGTCTTTATGCCGCGGCTAGCCTGGGGTCTTTGACATTAGCCGTCGCTAGCCGGTTAGCGCTACCATGGCTGATACCGTTTACATGCAGTTACTGCTAGCCTAGTCCTATACCTTATCAAACAGTTACATTTAACAAACAAATGTTGCCTCATCTCACATCATACCGACGACACATCATTCCCCGTCTCTATACTTTAATCCAAGGATCATGAGATAATGCATCGTTTACAAGTAATGCTTTGGCTACGCCTATGGTATTCATACATGTTGGTGGATCTTTTACCTTTTACATACAAATAGCAAAATACCATATTCATACAATATACAGTGCGTCCCGGAAAAAACGAAATCGAGAATTATCGATGTTTTATCATAACTTGATAATTTGATGCAACTCATATGATGCATATTTCACACATGAGTGATTAAAAACAGTTTGAAGAGAGGAAACATAAAAGTCATTTGGCCGACGGTATCTGAATTTCAAAGAGAAAATCACATTCTAGATTCTAAAAAAGTTCAATTTCTGCCCTTTCATATGACACCTCAATAAGGAAAATTGAGCCAGGAATAACAAAGTTCTGTTTGTTTAAAGTTGTGCTTGCATTTCCATAATTTAATTAAAAGAGGTTCTTTTTCACTGCACTGTTAAAAAGTTGGGCAGATGTTACTGGGTAAATCGAAGTTGGGCAAATTTTGTCCGATAATTGGGTTATTTTCTCCCAACCATTTACTATATGAAGTTACCTCATGAAAGGTAAAAAATAGGTTGGGTAGGTGTCACTTGGCAAATCGATGTTGGGCAAATGTCGTCCAACAATTGGGTTGTTTCCTACCAACCATGTAGTACCGATGAAATAATTGGGTAATGTTATTGGGCAAATTAGGATTGGGCCAAGTTTGTCCAACAATTGGGTTATTTCCTACCAACCATGTAGTAACCGATGAAATAATTGGGTAATATTATTGGGCAAATTAGATTTGGGCCATTTTTGTCCAACATTTAGGTTATTTTCTCCCAACCATTTACTACATGTATTTACCCAATTACATGTTCATTATAAGTTGGGCAGATGTAACTGGGCAAATGTAAGTCGGGCAACATTATTATGCAACAATAGGGTTATATATATTAGAGGTGTCGTGGTCGAGTGGATAACTATTTTATCCAACTTATTTGCCCAACTAGTGTCTAATATATGCTACACGTTATGGTGAGAATTGGGTACAATTTTGTTGGTCAAAAGTTGGGTATTTTCTTTTCATCCAACACTAGGTAAATCATGGAAAATCTTTAATTTACCCAATAGTTGGTTGGACACTTAATCGCCCTCATGTTCGGTAAAAATTGGGCAATTTTTTGCTCAATATTTTTAGAGTGTGGGTGACTGCCGTAGCAACAAACAGAGTTAATAAAAGGCTTAACTCCGTTTCGTTGACGATCAGCCATGCCTCAAGTCTGTCGTCTTTTTTGTGCATGGCTGATCGTCAACGAAACGGAGTTAAGTCGGTTTGGAGTCGGTCTTGGATCGGGTTGATGGTGTGACGAAGGTATGAGTTTAAGACTAGTTCAGTAATTAGAGACCAGATAACTTTTGCTTCATAAAGGATTCTGCATTTTCTTTTCAAAGAATACTTACTCAATTCCCATTCATGATGTATTAAGTGATTGTGCTATTGTCATAGTTAGTAAAGCTGGACTCAGTCTAATTAGAAGAAAAAAAATTGACGGAAACTTTGATTCTTTACGTATACTATTATACACTAGCCCTTTGTTTATTGCAAATATTTATGTACATCTTTCAGGTCGACCTATGACTACAGGCTTTGCTGTTTGTTCGACGAGACGGATCTGTGCAACATTGCTTCCTCGAACTTCCTGGACAACTGCTCCCGTCTCATGCCAAACACAATCTTAAGGATAGCCATGTGGGTCATAGGGTGGGGCGCCCTCATCGGCAATACCATAGTTCTTGTCTTGCGGTGTCGTCCCGATCATTCAGTCAGCGCAAAGACTCAGGGACTGTTCATCTTCAACCTGGCCATAGCAGATTTTCTGATGGGAGTCTACATGATCATAATAGCGTCAGCAGATGTGTACCACGGAGAGTATTACTACCTCTTCGCAAAGCAATGGCGCGGATCGGTCACTTGCAAAGTCGCAGGATTCATCGCTGTTCTCTCCAGCGAAACGTCCGTCTTCATACTTGCAATCATTACGATAGATCGAGTCCTTAACGTCGTGTCCCCCTTCGGTAAACTGAAGTTTCGGGCTACTTCTGCTCGCGTTGGGGTAGCGCTGATATGGATCATTGCTGTTGTAGTGAGCGTTGTTCCTTTGATTGTTAGCTCCTACATCAGCGGTTTTTATGGCATGTCAGATGTTTGCGTTGGACTCCCACTCAATATCGAGTCAAGAGAGACTGGAGAAATAGTATTTAACGACGAGTTAGGGTTATTTGAGAAACTCCAATATGAAACAACAAAGCGACCAAGTTGGGTGTACTCAATCGCCCTCTTTCTAGGTGTGAATTTCTTGATCTTCATCCTCATTCTGCTCTCCTATGTCGTCATATTCGTTCAAGTTCGCAAGTCGGCACGCAGTGTGGCCAATCCAGTAAGTGCTTCGGGTAGTATTGACCGCGCCCGGGAAGTGAAGATGACAACACGCATGGCTATCATTGTCCTGACGGATTTCTTTTGCTGGATGCCGGTGATCATCATGGGTATCCTTTCGCAAACAGGTGCTGTCACCCTCCCGGTATCCCTCTACGCCTGGAGCGTTGTCTTTATCTTGCCTATCAACGCATCCATCAATCCATATCTCTATACCTTCATCGCAATATGTGATGGTTCAAAGAAGAGATCTACCTAAAAACCCTTCTTCAAAGACCCGCTTCACGCCCGCGGTGCCTGATACATGGCATTCTGTAGGATTATACTTAATCTGGTGGTTCAAGGACGAAATCTACCTTAAATTCTGCTTTAAAGACCCGTTAAACATGACCACTATATCTGGTACACGAGCGTGCTGTAGGATTATACTTATTTTAATCTGGTGGTTCAAAGATGAAATCTACCTTAAATTCTGCTTTTAAGACCCTATATAAAATGACCACGAAGTCTGGTACACGAGCATGCTGTAAGAGATGTACTTCTTATAACAAAATAAATGGTCAATGGACCGGGGAAAAAATAGATGGTTATTGGTTTACAGTATTCCTCAAGTAGTATCTGACTGACACCCGTCAAACCGTCAGTTAAAAAGGAGAACAGTTACTCAATGGCGCATTTAGCAGATAAATAAATACAAATTTGTATTTAGATTGTTCAAGTCGTTCGGGTATAACCTTCCTTCATATTAGCATGGTGACACGATTATTTGACTCATTTGTGAGACCAATACTTCTAGATGGATCAGAGATTCGGGGCGATTTTACTATTCACTTTGAAAAGTTATCGAAAGTTGTAAAGGGGAACTCCAAAATATATTTTAGAGAGTGATAACTTCCGCCAAACTCTGATGCCAACACATCTGATGCCAACATTCATACCCGGGTAACCCCCTCTACCACGCTCTGAGGATAACGGTACACCTGGGAAACTCCCTCCGCCACGCTCGGATGGCCAGACATCCGGGTAACCAATCCCGTCACGCTCGAATGAACTCTTCGGTCCTCATGACCGCGAGCGTAGACGCCAGGAAGCACGAGCCCAGCCCAGGGCACAACCAACAAATGGTCATCCAATGAGTGGCCGAGAGAATGCAGACAAACACAACCAGAAACATGAACCAAATAAAGTTAAGAAGAACGTTTTACTCTTTCGGAACTCTCAAATAAACCAAATCGAGGGTGTGAAATTCTCGAGTCAAGTGCATCTCCGTAAGATACTCAAATACACAGTTGACGATGTAGGAGAGTGGCTTTGGTCGGGGGATACCGTAGTCTTGAAAACATTGACAACATTGATGCCGTGATAATTTATGAAATCACTAATGGTGTTAGAAATGCCTTGGCGACACATTGTATTAAGAGAAATGATTCAACTGGTAGATAACATTGCGTTTCACTTCAAGGATGCACAAATAGTGGTGTCACTAGGAACACCGAGAGGTGACAATGATCTCTTCAATTAACGGGTTAGTGTTGTGAATACGATCCTTAGAAACGATTAAAAGTAGCCTTTGTGAAGAAAGTGAGAGTACTGCATCACAAAGACCTATTGCAATAAGGCGTAATAAACGAAAGCTTGTACAAGTATGATCGTTTTAACCTATACGGAAAGGGAACAAAGGTGTTAGCCGCAAACCTCAGGCATGCTATCGAAAAGGATTACCAATCAAAACGTAATGACCGCAAGAATAGGTACTGACGTATCCTATTATTGTTTATGATATATTTTATATTATAGTCTTTATAAATCGTGTTTAAAAATAATAAACTTTTGAACAAAAATGTAGATATCTGCTACTGGAATATAAATGATGCATACTGATTTATTATACATATTTTTCATCTTTATTTAATGGTTGGATTTAATATGATTTGTCTGTTTTTCAATTATAGAAGTTGAAACTGAGTTTGGCTTTCTTTAACAAGTGTTTGTATAATAACACATAAACTGGAAAAATGATAAGTTGTAATAATTTGATGCCTATTAGTGCAATATTGGTTTATCAAATACTGGTTTTAAGAATTCGGAATAAGTTATCAAGGATTTTGTTGTTATTTTTTGGATATTTAGAAAACTTTTATGATGCGTGATTTTCTGTATATGATAAGTTACTGTACGTGTAAAACAATGGTGCTTCTATGCTCTTTTAGATAATTGTGTGTTGGAACTCAATATGTACATAGAAGTCAAATTAGAAAGAAAAAAAATGCAATATATCTTTAAATTAGGAAAAACTATTGTTGTAATAATTTGCTACCTATTAGTGGAATATTCTTTATTTATTAAATACTGGTTTTAAGAATTTGGATGAAGTATTTAAAAATTTGATTGAATATTCGGAAAACTTTTGATTAGTTTTTGATTAGTTTTGATTACCTTTGATGAATAGATGAAGTAGAAAATGGCTATTCTCTACCTTCTACCACCTCCTCCTCTCCTCCTTCTCTCCTTCTTCTCCTCTCTCTCTTTCTCTCTATCTCTCTCTCTCTCTCTCTTTATCTCTCTCTCTTTTTCTCTCTCTCTCTCTCTCACCCTCTTGCGTTCTCCTCTTCAATAATTCTTTCTCTGATTAGGATCTCTATGATTGATTAATCTATTTCCTTTCTCACCACTCTTCTGAACACTAGTCGATTTCTCTCAGTCTGATTATAACCATCCCTCCCTACAACATCACTAACACTCCCCTCTCACACTCTTTTACCTCTCTCCCTCTCTCTCTCTCTCTCTCTCACCCTCTTGCGTTCTCCTCTTCAATAATTCTTTCTCTGATTAGGATCTCTATGATTGATTAATCTATTTCCTTTCTCACCACTCTTCTGAACACTAGTCGATTTCTCTCAGTCTGATTATAACCATCCCTCCCTACAACATCACTAACACTCCCCTCTCACACTCTTTTACCTCTCTCCCTCTCTCTCTCTCTCTCTCTCACCCTCTTGCGTTCTCCTCTTCAATAATTCTTTCTCTGATTAGGATCTCTATGATTAATTAATCTATTTCCTTTCTCACCACTCTTCTGAACACTAGTCGATTCCTCTCAGTCTGATTATAACCATCCCTCCCTACCACATCTCTAACTCTCCTCTCTCACTCTCTCTTACCTCTCTCTCTCTCTCTCTTTCTCTCTCTCACCCTCTTGCATTCTCCTCTTCAATATTTCTTTCTCTGATTAGGATCTCTATGATTGATTAATCTATTTCCTTACTTACCACTCTTCTGAGAGGGGTGAATAATAATGAATAAGTAATGAATAATAACGAATAATAACGAATATTTCACTCTCTTTTCTTCTTCTCTTGACCTGATTACAATACAACCAGATTAATATCTGTAACCTGAAATTATAATATGAAATATGGAAAGATCAGTATGTAAATAATTATAACAATAAGTATATCTTGATTAAAGTTTAAAGTACTCCATCCACACCTTTTTTCCCTTCCTTTTAATAAAACTCGTGAATCATATTTGTCCTTACTGTTAAAAACATACACAAATACTCCGTCAACTACAGACGAGCTATCGTATGAAAATATTTCTGGAAATAGTTTAAGAAAACTAAGTAATTATGTTTCTTATATAAGCTAATATTAATCATATAACATGTAAAGTATCTATTTGTATATAACTTTTTAAATAAATGCATTGTATTGTGAAATATGTTGTTTAGAAATGAAATGTGATGTTACTTTAAATCTGATTGTAAATTGTCATGTAATTCAGATGAGGGTGTGATATGATAATGAAACAAATTGAACTGAAAAAACATTATATACGAAATAAAAGTAAGTCAAGAAGATAACAGTATGAAAATAGATGTTTTTACAGTAAATGTAATCCACAGAAAACGTAGTGAGAGAGCAAGACAAGACTCTGGTGGTTTAGCAATTTATGTCAGAAATGAAATAAAGGAAAGTGTCACCTGCTACATCTAGTCAATATGCATGGGTAAAACTTGAGAAAAATGCGTTTAATATGTTTATCTGTTTTCTTTATATTAATCTAGAAAATTCAAGTTATACATCTTATATTGATGTTATTGAACAAATACAATTTGACATAGCTTAAAAAATGAGATTAGGGAAATGTTTATTAATGCGAAATATCAATGGGTATACAAATACTACATCAGATCAGACTAATGTGATTTGCAACGATAATTCGGATATATCTATTCAAGATTTTCGAGAAAATTATTCAAATCTAGATATCAGGCCTCTAAATAATAGAGGAAAGGATATATTAGAACTTTGTAAAATGTGTGACTTTTGCATTTCAAATAGTCGTAAAATTGGAGATATCATAGGTAACTTTACAATGTTATGGTACATACGGTTTAACAGCAAGTGTTATTGATTACGCAATAGCTGACAGTGAAGTATATGATCAAATTACTTTTGTGCATGTATTAACTCCTAATATATACTCAGATCATATTGCCCTATGAGGAAAAGATAAAGACAGTGCACTGTCGTGATGATGGATGTATTGACAGGGAGGGAATAGCATTGAGATTACCGAATGCCGCCTTTAGATGACAAGGGCTTGTTAGTAATAATTATAGTAACAGTTTAAAATGACACTAAATCAGCCTCAAAATAAGGACAAGATAAAGGTTCTTTTGGATTAGGATTATACACTTGATGACAGTTGAATTGATTGTGCGGTAGAGGATATTAGCGAGTTCATTTTACACATGGCTGAGTCAGCTAGAATACCCAAGAAATGTTATAAGAAAAACTTTGACATCTGGAAGAAAGAAATAAAATAGAATGCACTATGATAGAGAGACTGAGGCAATAGGGAGAAGAGTTAAAAAACTATGCCGAGCGGTTTGCAGGAAGCAATCCGATAGGAATGTAAGAAAGATGAATTGCAGATGTAGACAGTTATTGAAGAAAAAATAAAGAAAAATGTAAAGATAATGAGGAACAAATTATGGGAAAGTTAGAAAATTTGCAAAGTGCAAATTCACGTGACTGGTGGAATATAATTGATGAATTTAATGGACCACGTTATGGAAAAGGGACACATTTCTGAAAGAATACCTCCAATAGAATGTCATGATTGTTATCATAAATTAATGAATATCGGAAACTTTTTGAACAATAATGCTTTTTTTTTACATCCTTTACATGATGAAATACTAAAAAAGATTTAAAGTTGGATTTTTCTATTACCTCTTCAGTTCAAAATATTTAACATAATACTAATTAGCGGGAGATTTCCTCGTAAATGGTCAGAAAGCTATATTATTCCATTGTTTAACGGGGGTTGTCGAACCGATCCCTCTAATTATAGGGGCATCTCCCTCTCGAGCTCTGTTGGCAAACTATTTTGTAGTATTTTTAACAGACGTCTGGTTACATATTCAGTAAAAAAAAAAAAAAACTAATAAAAAAAAACTGTAGGCCTATGTTCAAAATCGAACAGGCTTCCGAGAAAACAATAGAACCACGGATCATACATTAACTTGAAAACATTTATTGATGAATATGTGAGAGCTAGGGACGTAGGTCCGAAAAGTACTGTTTATTTGTGTTTTGTAGATTTACGAAGGCCTTTGATAGTGTCTGGTGAAAAGGATTATTTTATTTTAAAAATGTACATATGGTAGTCGATGAAATTTGTATGATATTATTATTACCGTTTATAAAAAATCAAGTTTTTGTCTTAAAGTAAACGAAAAAATTACCCCATGCTTTCAATCTAGTTGTGGGATGAAACAGGGTTGTACAATTGGCCCTACCTTATTTAATGTTTACCTTAATGATTTACCACAGGATTTAGGAACAACTGGTACTGATCCAGAAGAATTATGGGACTATAGTGAATTGTTTGATGTACGCGGATGATATTGTACTAATATCCAAAACTAAAAACGGAGTGCAGACTTTGTTAGATAGACGTGGGAATTACTACAAGAAATGGTTACTCAAAGGAAATATTAAGAAAACGAAAAAGGTTGATTTTTAATAAATATGGAAAGTTGTTAAAACATAGCTTTAACATCAGTGGTGAGGAAAGTGAAATTGTAAAGCAGGCAATATATTTAGGTTTTAATATTTCTACATGTGGTTCATTTAGTAAAACATTAATAACTCTGGCAGCGAAATCTAAAAAGGTATTTTTGTTAGATTATTTAAGTCATTTGGGGAGCATCTTTCGATAATTAAGATAGGTGTTGGTTTATTTAATTCTCTTGTTAAACCTGTCCTTTAATATGGTTCGGAAGTTTAGGGTGCTTTTGTAGTGAATTTTGAGAAATTGGTAAAGATTAAAAAAGGGAATTCGAAGAATGTTTGTATCAATGTTATAGAAAGTGTTCATTTGCAATGAATAAGAAATATATTAGGGTTTATTTTAAAAAGAGTGGTACATAGGCTGTGTTGGCTGAAGCTGGAGAATATCTTATAATTATCGATATATGTTAAACATTTCATGATATATTGAATTCGCATGAAAAGTGTTGATGAAAACTCTTTGTTATATTCTTCTTTTCAAGAAAATAGAGAAATGTTAGCGAAATCTAGTACATGTTGGCTTAGTAATGTTCATACTTTATTAAAGAAAAGCCATTTATATGTTGATGGAAATAATGAATATCTAGAATTAGAAAATATTATAGATAACAATAAAATAGTCGGAGAGGAAACTGAAATTAAGCTTCGAGAAATAAATGATTCTCAATTCATAATGGATTTAAACAATGATTACGTTATACGGAAAGGAAAACCAAAAATTGCGAACATATAGATTGTTTAAGCAAAACATAGAAGAGAAATATTTAACTTCTGTCAAAAAATAAAAAAAATAATAAATTACGTAAAATTGTTTGCCGATTTAGAATAAGTTCACATAATTTACCCATTGAAATGGGAAGGTATAGACGCCCGAATAAATTACCAAAACAATTACGTACCTGCAATGATTGTAATAGTGGGGAATTTAGAGACGAATATCACACCATGGATTGTACAAAATTTAGTCCCCAGAGGGAAATATTGTTTGAACAAATTAGTATTATTGATAATGAATTGAAAACAATTGAACAATGAAGACAAATTTGTAAAGATAATGGAACTTGACGATAATAACATTATTTGTTATTTTATTTAATATATAAGATGTGTAATATCTGTAAGAGGACAATTTTGAAAACTTTTTGCTTGCTGAAACTAGACGTTATTAAGTTCATTGTAATATAATGGAATATATAAGATGTGTTAGTTCTGTAGCCTATGTGGAGAAATGTAAAAACTTTGTACATGTGAAGAAAGAAAAAAAGAACTGTTATGATTAATTTTTGTTTGTTAAATATCTGTAACAAAATGTCATTATACCATTGACGATGTTATTTCAATTCAATTTCAATTTCAATCATAAACATCCGAGACTAATGTTGTTACCCTCGTTAAAGCTGTAGTTTGTAGAAAAACAGCTCGACTTTGAGGTTCTAGGACAATTACCCCCTGGACAATCACCCCCGGCCAATTACCAGCGGTACAATTACCCTCCCCCCGAAAAACTAACCCCAAGAACAATCACCACCCTCCGGAGAAAATTACTCCCTAGGTCAATTAACCTCAAGGACAACTAACCCCTAGGACAAATACAGGGGAGCGGTAATGTTCCCGGGGTGAGTGTGCTGGGGGTAATTGTCCTGATATACGAGAATGAAGTTATCTAGTGTAGCACTCGTAATTTTGTAGATGTAGGGTACCAAAATAGATGTTACTCGTTGAGATAAGTCTTTAAAACAGGAGGCAAAGAGAAGTATTTCTAAGGATTTCATTTCAACAAGCCTCAGCAAGTGTATGTCTTTTGTGCCTTTGCATGTGCTCCTAGAAACAAAGTTGGTTATTATATTATATTACTGGTAATGGTTACAACTCTTGTTTTTGTTTGTTTGTGTTTTGGGGGTTGTGTTTTATGTTAATCTGATCTAAGATTCCCAAGGCTACCCCCCCCCCCCCCCCTCACAAAAAAGAGAGGGAGGGAGGGAGTAAAATACGAATGACAAATTCAGAAAATTTGGAACACAGCAAAAGTGAGAGGAGGACAGGAGGAAAGAACAGAAAAAGAGCGTAAGAGATAGGGCTGAAAGAGAGACGAGGATGAGAGAGAGAGAGAGAGAGAGAGAGGGGGGGGGTAAGTAATATCTATGTGGAAGAGAGAGTGTGGATTTGTGTATAAGTGTGTGATAACGGGAGAGGAATAGAGGAAACATACACACACACGCACACGCACACACACACACACACACACACAACATACAAAGAGAGGGTCATATACCAAGAGAGAGATAGAGAAAGAGAGAGCTGGAGACAAAGAGAGACAAAAGAGGAAGGGATAGGGAGGAAGAGAGAAAAGAAGAGTGAAAGAGAGGGGTGAAAACAGTGAAAGATATGAAATTCTTATCCCCATATTTTGGGGAACCCCCTTCCCCTCCCTCCCAGATTTTCTTTTATGGAGGCATAGGAATGACAACTAAAATCCCTCATTTTGGGGTCGTTGAAATTGATTCTAAAGCAGAACTCATAAAGGTGTATGCTTGCTTGGATCTTGAGGGGGTGTTCCAATAAAGTTTGTGGAGCTTCGTATACAATGCAAGTTGGGATAAAACCAATTGAACTTTATTCCTCATAAGGCGCTCCCGAGTCCCCAACAACAGGAGCAACTGACCAGTAAGGGCTACGAGTCAATTCCCAAGGAATGCTGCTTTGGAGCATGTATCGAATAGAAAGGGAAGGCCACATAGATTTCCCGAGAGGAATCCTACTCTTATTCCTATTCCGCCCATATGGGGTCACTTCTTTAAAACGTCTTTAAAAGCTTTACTCACCAATTACTACGAGAAGGGGGACGATAGATATGGGATATGGGATATAACAACATCCCGTTCGAAATTTCTATCGACTGATCTATTGTTGCCGTTTTTTTACCTTTTTCCCCGGCCTTTTCTTTTCGTTTATATCTTAATTTGGTCAGCTTATAAACATAGAAATATTTATAAAAACAATCATGCCTTATTGAATTTAAGGGGCAAATAAACGCGACATAAATTACAATGTATAAACAAACAAATTAAAAGAAAGAGGGGTAGGACATGAGGGCGCAAGTCTGACCCCCTAGTTCAGTGTTTGTAGTATTCTGAATCTCTCTATAGGGCATCTTCACGTATCCGGACACCTACCCCCTGGACGTCAACCCCTAGGGCAACCACCCTCTAGGACGACTTCTCCCCAGGAGAACTACCCCCGGACCACCTTCCCCCAGACAACTACCCCCTAGGACAACTGCCCCCAGGACAACTACCCCCGGACAACTACTCCCCAGACAACTACCCCTAGGACAGTGGTGGTCGTTGGGGTAGTTTTCTGGGGGTAGTTGTCCGGGGCGTAGTTGTCCGGGGGTATTGTCCTGGGGAGAATTCGTCCTAGAGGGTGGTTGTCCGGGGGTATTTGTCCTAGGGGGGTGTCCTAGGGGTTAGCTATCTGGGAGTAGTTGTCCGGGGGTAGTGGTCCCGGCGGTAGTCGTCCAAGAGGGTGGTTGCCCTAGGGGGTAGTTGTCCTAGGGGGTGGTTGTAATAGGGGGTAGTTGACTGCATGGGGATGGTTATCCGGGGGGTAGTTGTCCTAGAGGGTGGTTGTCCTAGAACCCCATTTTTACTCTGTAGGCTATTTTAATTTGTGCCTGATTACTATATTCGCGGGTTGAAAACGTGTTAGGTAGGACAATTTAGTTATCTGACCTAGCATGAAGTTATTAAGGATTTGGTATTGTGGCTATTGAAATACAACACTTTATAAACGAATGTAATTTTTCATGTATACATGTTATGTGAATGATTCGAAATTAATAATTTCTTCATAGTCAGAACAATAAAACTTCTGTTTTGGTTAAGCTTTCATTTCCACAACCGGTAATTTGTCTAATAATTTATTGTGAAGAAAGAATGAAACATTGTTACATCAACAATATGATGAATTTTTACAGTTGTATATTTGGATGCATCACGAATATGTAATTTTTTATTTTATTTTATTTTACACATAATCAGGTTAAAGGCCATTGATCTGTATAACAAACAAATATCCAATAAGCCCATTTAAATATCCTCTATATCAAAATCATATCAATAGCAAGCATTAAGCTCTGGGTTCTCAGAGACTGTGTCCATGTGGTCTAATCCAGACTGATGAGCATGTTATGAATGAGTGTGCTAGCAGGACCCCATGTCCCTTCAATGTTATCGACAACCCATAACTGGCGTCAGGTTTACACAAGTGTCGGTTTAAATAGCTTTGGTTGATATACGAAAATATAAATAATAATAGTTAAAAACAATTATTTGAACTTGTTCCAAATAAATTTGACATAATTAAAAAAGATTGTATAGATAGAATAATAAAAAGAAGTCCTCCAATTTTTCATGCACACTTTACCTCCATATACTTTGAAGGCTCTTCGACGATCAGGTAAAGGAAAGGGAAAAGGGGCGCTAGCATTTATTACGATTAAAGAAAGTTGCTCTTCGTGTTTTTATTTCAGTATTGGGGACACGGCTCTCTCATCCCTACGGATCCGCCTATGTACCTTACAAAACAGCTTTGGTTATTTATTTGTTTGTTTTACATGAGTGCTAAACAAATAATATGGGTTTGTTATTAAGCAACCAGGGGACCGATGGCTTTAAGTCCTCTCCGAGGTAATTGGTAATGAGTTTTTAATGCCTTACCAAAGGGCACTAGCGCATCAACTTTGTTTTGAAACTGTGACCATCCGGTTGCGAGACCGCTGCTCTACCACTGAACCATCCTATTAGTGCTGTGTATGACAATGTACGACATTTACTTAACCATTGCTTTTACTAGCAATCCATGACTGCTAGTAAAATCTATGGTCAAAGGAAAAATCTTATCTGTATTCCACACTATGGTGATTGCACAATCCCAATATTCCCCGGATCGCAAGAGGGGATTACCCCACGCAATCAGTCACCTAAAAATCACATTGTAATTTACACGGCGCTCGTAAGCTCAGGTCAGCGGTTGCTTTTCTTCCTTATATCATGTACTTTACTACAGTCTCATACTTTGGTTTCGGACTGGACTCATATTTATTTTCAATGAGCTTCGAAATGGCGACTGGAATCATTTGGTAATATCTTTTGGGAATCTAACGATCCTCATCAGTAGACAGTGTCCCAGAATTCTTCAAGAATTCTATTTCAGCTGATGAACGCGATATACTCTTGAGTCAGGATGTGTTAATGTGTTTCATTCTAACCACAGGTAAATATTTTACGGGTCTGTCGAACCTTATGTTGTGACGTATTTTATACAATTTTTTGATAAAAAAATTACACACCTTGAAAGTAAAGTGCTGTGCAACGCGTTGAATTTCGAGCAATGAATACATACATTTTTGAAATATTTGATCGGAAGAGTAATGTCTCCTATAAGATTATTTCACATGACTTCTAATCTCAACCTTCTCAATGAACTAAGCATTATAGGAGTTAGTGATTGCTATCACTTTACCATTTTATTTTGTTTGATGTATGTTATGTGATATAAGCTAATGAGAGAATATTATAAGTAATGTCGAATGATCCAATTTCGACAAAACAAAGAGATAAGAGTAAGAGAAGCATTAAAAGCAGACTGTACTCTGAGTGATAAAAGAAGACAATTTCAAACACCCTGTGTGATACATTGTTAAAATACATACAACAGTTATTAAAAATCAGCACTTTCATTTTTGCACATATACTTTAGTGGGGCCACTCTTAAAGAGACTTAGTAACATTGTTCAGATGAGAGTAAATGGTGCTAAGGTAGTGACTTCAATGCTAGATGCTGAAAGAAAACGGACCATTATTAATGATAAAAATTGGGGAAAACTAATCTGATCGATTCCTTAATTTTCCCAACTGATTTAATTTTAGGTTAATGTAAATCGTCACAAAGCAATAAATTGGCTTTATATACCTTTCAGACATTATAGTGTTGAAAGATTTTTAAATGCCGGTCTTATGTCTTATTTTCAAGGAAAAACGATTGGTAAAAGTCAAAAATGGTTGGGAAATTTACTGTTAATCACTGTTAGAGAGTGTTACACAGTGACACCTTCAAAGAAACCCATAAATATTTTTGTGGTTTGAGAATTTTCTGAGAATTGTTTTCCTGTTAGAGGGTAAGTACAGTAGAAGGAATATAAAAAGTAACATTTCATACAAAAATTAAGCATTTTTTTCTTCAACCTTCAACAATGTTACCGAATCACTTTAAGCACAATTCAATTAATATGCCTGTATGTTAGGCATGTTTCACCTTTATTAGATGTATTGTACATTGTATAATCATACGTTGTTGTGCCCAAAAGTCTAACAGTTCATACTTAAAAGTGGGGGAAACCCGATGGCCAAATTCCTTCATGACGTAATGCACACCCCTGTAAAATCCCCGAATATACCGGTTGATTGGGCAACAGTCGCAAGTGTAGTGCATAGGTAGCGTCAACGACCAAGCAAAACGAAAGCTTACCAATTTGATTTTTAGACCAACAAAAGAATTCGGGATTTTTCCCCGCTCTCGTTTCAATTTTCCCCAAGTCGGACCAAGTCGTGGGCAAATGAACCACGTGAGGTTTTCTAGCAAATCCGGACTCGGGAAATTTAAATGATAAAGACCCGGATTTGACACAAGTTGAGAAATGATATTGCAAAAATTGCAGACAATTCCTAAAGCACTTTTATTCGTCATTTTACGTCGACGGAATGAAGACGTCGTCGCCGATGTGTCTGAGCGATAGACAGTTCGATGTCGGTGGGCCTTTCAATGTCGGTAGTCAGGAAGACTGTTAGACTTGAAATCGACCCCGGTGTTCCCGTAGTCAACGCTGACGAAGATAAAGGTGAGTTTTTACGAATATCTTATTTCGAAAATCACATGATTTCACAGACTTCAGGACAAAAACATTTTGGAAATTACTATAACATATATCATAAACCGAGCTGATTTATACAGCTTATGAAATAAGGAAATAAGAATGCTTTTGGTTAGATTTCTTGAAAGCCTTTGCGATCATGTCATGGGATAGTGCTAAAGGAGACCTTTCAAAATGCACTCTTGCTTGGTTCTATTATTGTCGCCTGTATATAAGAATGATTATGTAAAATGTGTAGCTCTTAAAGGTAGGCGTTACTACTGCAGGTAGAAGGGATTAGACCACACAGCGAGCCAGCGAGGTCACTGTGACAGGTGGCTATCTCATTAACTCAGCTCTCATTTAACATAAGAAAAAGAGGATCATGGGGGACCAACAGGCACCAATTTGGGAAGTTTTCTATATAGAGGGAGCAAGTAGGTACAAGTAGGACAGTGTGCCTTTAATGTATCGTTCCAAGGAAATCCCTAACAAATAAGTATTTTTGAAAACCTAAAAAATCTGAATTGCTTTAGAGTAATTTGTAATCAGTTACGGGGGCACGCCCTAAAATGAGAGTGCAAAAGAACTTACCTAGCCGGGATTAGAACCCGGGTCACGTGGGTGAAAACCATGAATCATAACTACTAGACCACACGGTATTAGATGATTCTGCAAAAAGCGATCAAAATTATATTTAAACTCGACCGAATATTGTATCGTTCAGCAACTAAATTTTATTTCTCTCACTCCATCCTTTCAAAGTTTCATGTAAGTATTCGGCACTTTCAATGTTCGATCGAATGCCTCCATTCTCACATTTGTTAATAAATGAGATTTTAGATGAGATAAATGATAAGATTATGACACAAAATAACCTCCGTACAGCGGAATAATAATCCCAAGACAAGAAAAATAACATCTCCCGTGCCGGGAATCGAACCCGGGCCGCGTGGGTGAAAACCACGAATCCTAACCACTAGACCACACGGGATTAGGTAATTCAAACAAATTGTTCAAACTTATTGGTCATTCTTAACATGGCCTGGAACAAACTGATCGTGAATAAAATTGTAATAAATATTAATCAATCGTCTGTATAAACCAACTGATATCCTGGATTAACTTAAGTCATTAGCATTCAACAACAAATTTATATATCCGTGAATACCTACCTAAATATGAAAATGGCAAGAACGATTTCGACCATTGAATAAAATTCTCAAGAGGAGTCGAAATGAAATGGCACACTCGACTCAAGGGTATGCCCCTTGTGGTCAACATGATTAATATAACAACAATAGAAAACAACGTATAGTGAAGGAAAAAAATCGCAAAAAGATATCCTCCCGTGCCGGGAATCGAACCCGGGCCGCGTGGGTGAAAACCACGAATCCTAACCACTAGACCACACGGGATTTGTTGATCATTCAAATGAGAGTATGCTCTCTGTTTAACACTATACAAAGAGGAGACTTGTATTCCCTGGTTTGTGTCATTGTGAGAGGGTTGCGAAGCAACGAAGCAGCTTTGAGAGACAATTGACCACACGAGACTAGTTACTTTCGTCCAAGTGACATTAGGGACTTTTAGATTTGCGTGGACTGATACGTGTGACTTCCATTCAAGGCAGTGCATTAAAAGGACGTCGATCGTAGCAATCCCCATTGTCTTCGTGCAAATCTAAAAGTCCCTATTATGATATTCACTGGAACACTCAGATAGTGATGAAAAACTGCATTACATACAAATCGACCCTGATATAAGTGTCCCAGAGGCAACAAAAAAGAAACAAATGAAAATAATTATTATAATTGATGTTATCATTTCACATATTTCCTTATTTACTCACTCTGCTCTACATCATACCAACAACAAAAGGAATAAAACGTAGATTTTAGGAAAATATTAAGGGCTGCAAAAATGAATACTCCCGTGCCGGGAATCGAACCCGGGCCGCGTGGGTGAAAACCACGAATCCTAACCACTAGACCACACGGGATTTGTTGATCATATATAAGAGATTATGCTCTATTTTTGACACTGTACACAGATAGACTTGTATTCCCTGTGTTGTTTCATTGTTGAGAGGGTTGCGAACAACGAAGCAGCTTTGAGATGAAGCAACTGCTGGAGAAGATGAGCGGCTCGCGAAAGTGACCCGAGCTAGTTACCTTCAAAGAATGAATCTTTTTTTTTTAAAGAGAGCAACAAAAAAGACAAACTAAAATAAATTATAAATACTTTGTTCATGCACGGAGTTGAAAGCTGGAAATGGAAAAAGCATATACACAAATGAAGAAAAAAAACAGACCAAAACAAAATAAACAAATAAACAACAATAACAGATACCACACCAGTATAGGACGGAGCCGTCCTACCCCTCCACAACTCTCCTTGGAACCCGAAATAAGTTATACTCTTGCAGTATAGTTACCATGGTTACGTCATGCGTGGCTACCATTTACCCAAAGTACACTGAACCATTCCTTCTAAGGGCAATGGGAAAGAATGTCCAAGGGGTTCCAGGGCTCAAATTAATTTTTGTCCACGGGGGCTCTTCCAAAAAAAAAGAGCCCCCGTGAGCCTTCTCACGGGGGCTCTTTTAGTGCTGACGGGGGCTCTTATTTTAATACCATAGTTACGTCCCTCTAATTTTTCTCACGGAGTCTTTTGAATATTTATTTCATATTTATTGATAGTTTCTATTATGCAGGAGAACATTGTTGTTAGTACGTCCGCGCGTGGACGCTAATTTTCGGGGCTTCTGAAATATGAATCAATGAAAAACCTGAATCTGAATCTGAAATGCAGCACAGTACCTGGTGAAGACAGTGTGAATTGAACCGACCACTGAGCACTATGGACTTCAGGATAGCCGAAGGCAAGACAGGCAAGAAATGAGATGGATGGCTAAAGAAGTACCATCACTCCCAAAATGTTCGTGAACCTGTAAAACTAAGGCATACCAGTAACATTATTGAAGGTTGATGAAAAAATTGCGTAATTTTTGTATAAAATGTTACGTATTATATTCCTTCTACAGTACTTACCCTTTTACTTGCAAACAATACTAAACAAATTCTCAAACCACAAAGATATTTATGGTTTTCTTTGAAGGCGTCACTGTGCGACAGACTCTAACAGTAAATTCTCCTAACCTTTTTTTGTTTTGAAAAAGTTTCAACACTTAAATGTTTAGAATGGTATAAAGAACCAATTCATTGCTCTGTGACGATTGACATTCAACTCAAATTTAATTAAACTATGATAATATAGTTGAGAGAATTCAGGAATCGATCAGAACAGTTTTCCCCAATTTTCATCATTAATAATGGTCTGTTTTCACTCAAACTTACAGATTATCTGTAATTGTACATCTAGCATTAAAGTCACTATACCTAGCCAACATTTTCTCTCATCTGAGCAATGTTATCAAGTCCCTTATCACTAGGAAATTCTGGTTACATTCACGCTTTTTGAAAAAACTGATTTTCTGATTTGGTCGAAATTGACAAAAAATAAGAATCGTCTCGGAAAAGGAAGGGATATATTTCGGTTTTACAGAGAGGGGAACAGGTTCCTGCCAGGAACAGCTTTCAAAATAGCCAGTCGTGCTTAAACATATACCAATAATATCATAGTTTTATCAACATTTTGTCAATCAGAATTATAGTAAGGGTTGAAATCATATAGATCGGTCAAAGTGTTCAAGATTATTTTACAAGTCATAGAAAATTCCCTCTTTAATTTACTGCAGAAAAGATTATCCACCTAAAATTGACCATACAAATCGGAAATTCAGAAGTTTCGAATAATGAAAAAGTAGTTCAACCATTGTGTTTTTGATTCAGGTTTTTGATTAATGGGAGAGGTAGCTTGTAGGGGTTTTCCCATCAGTACTCAACAATGGAACGTGAATATGAATATGAATAGATGTGTTTGTTGAGCAACGATTAGGTATTCTATGGTACGTTGCTCAAGGGCCAAAGTGCATATCATTTGAATAAACCCACGCAGTCGACAAAGAAAAGAAGTTATGCTATATTTGCATGTTCAAAGAATTTATTCTTTGACATTATTAATTTGAAAAAACACAAACCTACCTCACAACATGCATATAGATGTATTTATTGTGTCACTTTAAACACTTTCACAGTACACAGCGACGAATGACATGTAACAAGATAAGCACCAAAGATAGATTAAAGACATTAACAAACATATAGTGAACGTCAAAAATAATGAAATACTATTTTGTATCTTCCGACTGGATCTAGAGAAATGTTTTCTCTTGCTGGAATGCCTCTAACTCTTAACAAAATCATAAACGCTTTCAAACATGGATATACATGTATAGTTGACAGTTCAGCCTATACAATGATACAATTATTTTACGTTATCAAGTTATTATCTAAACATTTTTGGTGTAATACTCGGTACATAGAATCAATAAATCAATGGTATTCTTTTCTTTTCTATAGTTGGGTGGAAATGTGCTCCCAAATATTTTAAAATTGAACTAACCTTTGGAAAAAATAAAAATCATGAGATGTATGACGTCCCTCTTTTCAACTACTCCATCTAGGTTGTAATGTTGATGGTGATGATGGTAGAAATAAAAGATGCATTCCCTGTTGCTATGGCGATGCTGTCATCTTGAAGAAAGGTCTCGATGGTTAGCTGAGTAAGTGAATAAAGACAGAGGTGTATAAGATATTTGTCAATCTGTGGTATGACAAATGGGGAGAGAGAATGAAAAAAAAAAATCAACAAAGCAACGCCAGACATCATAGATGGCGCTGTTTTAATGAATATCTTTAATACTCGAAGAACAAATTTTAGATTTACATGAAAAGCCACTTGTATCCAAGACCAAGATGAAAATGCTAAAATGATTCATGGATATATATCTTAGAACACACATACCATCCTTTGGAATGTACTCTTTTCCCCTTTATTCGTCTACAATATTTCGATGTTCAATCTTTCTAGCCATCGCTCTCTCTCTCTCTCTATCGATCTCCATTCTGTTAAATCTGTCATGAGTCTGACCTTCAAAATATAACAGCGCCATCTCCAACCTTTTTTTAAAGGCAGGTTCCAGAATCTTACAAAACTTGTCATTTTCTGAAATATATATGTACATACATGTAGAGGTGTCGTGTTCTCGTAGGTATGTCACCGGACCGTGGATCACATGGTTCGAATCCCACCGCGACACTAATGTCCTTTGGCTAGACATTAATCTTCATTCTCCACTCTCCACCTAGGTGTTGAATGGGTTCCAGGTAGGATACAAATTAACGTTTCAGATTAGAATGTCTGCGCTTGTAAAATGGCGCCTGGTCGGAATACTCACCAGGGAGCGGAGCGTGTTGTACTATCATGTGCTGATGAGCAATTGAATTCAATGACGGGGGAATAATATCTATGATACAAAAGCGCTTAGAACTTAGTGTAAAATTAGGGGCTAATGTGGCTATCATTACATACATTTGGCATATCAGCTTTTAATCCTCATAGGAGAAGGTATTGATCTAATCTTTGTAAAAATAATAACAAATCAGGATTAAGGAGATGATGATGATGACGAAAATTCATAATATTTTATGGTGCCGTAAGATGTATACAATCAATCATAACAACAAGACATGGATTTTGATATGTGTAGAGTGAATTGAGATGGACATAATTATTTGCATAAGTCCTGTCACATTTGTCGGTACACGTATTATTACACACTATTTTGTATTGTCCACATTATCGGAAAAATATGCATATACAAAATGAGTGGTAACAGTACTGTTGTTTTTTATGAGCACAAAACAGGTGTTGAAAAAGGGGCGTAATGCCAATTTGAATCTTGTGATCAGCGAGACATTATTTTAAATGAAGTTTACTGCATTGATGTTGCTAAATAATTTTGTGAAATTCGTGGGGCATTTTTACGTTTAAAATGCGTCCACTATGGAATATGGAAACCAACTACAAAATACTAGTTTTCTCAAATTATTTCCCGTGAAAAGATGATGCAATCGTTAAATTTGTCCGAGCATTGTTAAGTATATCAACACTATTTAAAGGTAAAGACCAGTATTGGCAACGCCCCAATTTCAAAAAATGAAATGGAAGCTCTCATTACCAATCATGTGAAAGAATATGTTTTGACTAATACATGATGATAAAAAATTTGCCGGGAAACCGCCTACTAATTCATATATTTGGTAAATTTATTTCTCTCATGGTCTGGTGAGAGAGATAGGGTAGTCCCATATACATCTTTCTGTGTATAGTGCTTGTAACTTTACGAAGAATGGGCCAAATTTCTTATCATTTTGATGATTCCAGAATCTTGCAGATGCTAGATGCTAGATGATCGACCTTTTCTGATCGATTCCACAACGTTTCTTTCACAATGCAATCGCATGACCATTACTGGTCTTTACCTTTAATCGGCAAGCTTCTAAGTAGCAAGTAAAGACAAACGAAATTAAACAAATCAGTTTCTTTGAGATTAAAAATGCCATCCACAGCAAATAATTAATCTTTGAGCAGGCCCCTTTTTCGTCTACACAATTATGACGAGAAAAATGTCCTTTCAAAACGGTTCAACTCCGACTAACGCTGAATGAGAAGTTTGCTTATTTAGAGCCAGTTCGCATCGCATTTGATCCTATATACAATATTATGTAACTATAAACATTCCCTCGGTTCCTAAGTGACAAAATGCTAATACCAATTATGAATGGGCTTAAGGGAAAAGGGTAAGTAAAAGCCTCTTTATCTGTTGATGTCGGTTGTCCTAAGGTTTCAAACAACTTATAGGTATTCCTATTCCAAAGAATATGCGTAGTGATACCGTGAACGTTACTCCAAAGAAGGTATGCTGATGTACTATGGGCTTACTTTCTAAAAGTATAACCAAAGATAGAGATTTCCCCACGCATTCAATTTGGGGACAAGTCACCTTGTTTCCTTCCTTCTCTTTTCCTTTTAAGAAGGAGCCTTTCCTCTTAAAAGGTATCCATGGGCTTATCGTAAGCCCGAAGAATAAGTATGGGAGGAACCTGAATGTCCTAGTCCCTAAATAGACGTTGATATTTAAAATGATCTAAATTCTAGATGTGCCTATAGCAAGCAAGAGGTATGCGCGATTGCATCATCTTTTAAATAAAAAAAATAACAACATCTGGCTATAGTAGTACATAAAAATGCGTTATACTTTTCACGACGTTTGAAAATAGAACGCAATATTTATTTTGAAGTCGATTTTAGAAAATAAACATGCAAAACACAAAAATCAATTTGAAGATAATTTCATCATCGATATGGAATTTTGCTTAAACAAAGTTTAAACTGAAATACTAAACATTTTACACATTCCATAATCCATCATGTTGCCATGATTGAATTAAACTTTATCTCTTACATCCTCCATCGAATCAATTCCTCTTGTTGCTCGAATATAATCTAAGAATATTTTGGTTGCCTTTAAAAAAAATCATATGATGAAGTACAATTTTCTGTTTCTTCTTTTTGTTATTTTGTTAATGAATAGTCAAAACATTGATTTTCTTTCACTACGATTCCCTTTCAGATCTTCAGTGTGTCCTTGTTCGAATAGATGATGAAATCTTCCTTCGTACATCTTTAAGACGTCTTTGAACTTTTGTAGAGTGGGTGAGTTTAACATCCATAATGACTTTTCCTACAGATTACTTACAAGTTTTTTTATTATGATTATTATGATGGTGTTGATGATGGTGATGATAATGAAATAGTAATAATAATAATAATAATAATAATAATAATAATAATAATAATAATAATAATATTGTAATAACAATATTAACGATGATGATAATAATAATTATTAGTATTATTTTCAAAACATAATTATTATTTTAACAATGATGATAATGATGAATATATTAATTAAGAAATTATTATAATCAAAAGTGAAAATTATCATATTTCAGAGAGTCTGTCCATAGGATACCGTGACAAAAATAAAAACCATGTAAATAGAATGAAATGAAATGGAATGAAATGAAAGAAATGAAATGAAATGAAATGTCCCGTTACAATAGATTTATGATCAACATGAATTTCCGGTCGACTTCTTTATTTGTCCTTTGTCACGTATATATTGTAAATAGTTTGTTCGATACTATCATTCACAGGGACCTAAAAAAATCTCTACAGCATTTAAATCTTGCTCATCATTTGCAGAAAAGATCGTTAACATTCCGAGTAGAGATGATGAAATCGTTCTCCTTCCATCTTATAGTCGTCTTTGCAGATCCGAATGCCTCAACTCTAACAACTAGAAAAACCTTTCAACTGAGATTATACTACTTCTCATTCGTACATTATGTATTCACCAATTATCCAGGTTAGCTTTTTCTTCCTTAATCACAACACTGAGAAAGGCGTTTTCTTTTCTTACAAAAAAAGATGATGAAATTTACTCGTTGATACTTTCTTCTTGTTCAAAAACATCAAAACAAACACAACCAAAACAAATCAAAACAAGAAAACCAAAAAAAAAAAAAAAAACAGGATGATGCAATATCCCGATAAAAGTTGACTACCAGGAGGAGTAATGAAATGTCCGAGCTGTAGGTTCTGTTTTGGGGGAGGGGGGTGTATTTTTTAAAAGATTGTTTAAAAAGAAGGAAAAAAGGAGTTAAACTTTAAAAATTATAATGATCATAAAAGGAAAGGATATTTTCTTTAAATTTTCTCACATGTTTTGTCTTACAAGTTATTATTATTATTCTATCCATTTAAATTCTGTACTTTCAAGTTCAGAGAAACCACTCTTCCTTTTAAGAATATATATTTCATATTTTCTTTACCATAATTTATGTTCTACAGGAAAGCTGTTCCGGAATGAAATGTCTCCCTCTGGCGGTGTAAGCTTGTTTGCGCGCTACTCACGATAGATGCACTGACCTCTACAGTGGATACATGTGGTAAGGAGGATTTTTTTAATTTTTTTAATTTTTTTTTAAAGCACTGTGAATAATCAGTTGCGAACCCAGATTCTCTGAGGGCGCGGGGGGGGGGGGGGGGGGGGGGGGGGGGGGAGATATGGCACATAACCGAAAATTTCATCAGCTCATGAATCATCCTTTCTTTCTCCTTTTCATCCCATTTTCTTTTTAGGGTGGTGGGGGCACTGGTATGTCTCTTGTTCACCGGCTTTTTACCGGAATAATTCCCTTTTGTTGAGTGCGTTCTACAAACCTACCAGACTGCGTCGATTCCAACCACACCCATCATAATCAAACCCCAAATATGAACAAAATATACTCCTCCAAATTTGAATAAACATTCCAAACGGCAGGTAAAGGTCACTCTCAGACGACAAAGAAGCCGAATTGCGTAGGTTTTATCACAATCTATCAAAACAAAATAACAGCGATTTCTCTGATGTTTGTCATAAGCAATGATTCATTTTATTAATTAAAAGAATCTAGATAAAAATAGTGTTCATTATTTATACGTAGGAAATGAATGAGTGCTTCGACTCTACTGGTGTGTAATGGAGTGTATAGAATGAAAATAAAGACCTTTGTACTCAGAGTGCGTAGGCGGTTCACATGTTTATTAATCATGCTATTATGACCACTGTATTTGAAGGTGAACATGGACGGAGACTAATCCACGAGACCACAACACTTCTACTTTTAGACTATTGGATCCACACTATGAATATGACGGACAAAGAAAGCGGACAAAATATACATTCCTCAGGTAGACAAAGGAACATCCCTTCACTGCTATTATGTAAAAAATGTGTAGAACAGGTGTCACATGCATATTCACCTTACAAAATAGCAGTGAAGGGATGTTCCTTTGTCTACCTGAGGAACTGTATATTTTGTCCGCTTTCTTTGTCAGTCATATTCATAGTGTCAGGATATGATGCTAGGCAAAGTGCAGGGTAAAAGGAGAAGAGGATGGCAAAAATGATTGGATGAATAGATTCAGTGGAAGGTGTGACCAAATAAACAGACAATACATTAAGAGAGATGTGCATACTTACACAGGATAGGGTAGCCTGGAGAGAGTTTGTCCACGGGGTCACCAGGAGCTACAATACATCTTGCCTTAAAGCCCCACTGAACTACTTATAGCTACTTGCGCCCTCTTTATAGCAAACAATGCCTAATCGGTGACCATTGGTCCCCCATGACCCCCTTTTTCTTATGTTAATTGAGAGCTTATGTGATGGGATAACCACCTGTCAGTGATCATGCAGGGAGGTCTAATCTCTCCTGGCCAAACTAGTGCAGTGGGACTTTAAACTTCACATTATGTGATGTGCAAGTAATATCACTATGACGGAATGTTTTATACGTTTGGGCGATCCTATCATTAAGTTGGATGTCGGTTTGTATGCGATTTCTTCCATAAAATTCTGTGTAATCGGTAAAAATCTGGTACCATTGAACTACACAGTATAATACGGACTAAACATGTGTGGCATCTCCTTGCAATTCATACAACATATCATCTGATGGCTTATTAAACTTTTGTAATTCAAAATCGTGACAAAGCTAAATCTAAATTTATTTCGGAGAAACCTATAGGCTATGTCTAAAACGAAAAAAAGAGCCTTTACCTCATCAAGGCCACATAATATAAAGCTTATAGTGAGTGATGGTACGATCGATTTTTACGACTGAATGCACATATTGTTCAAAGCAATCACTAGCAAAATTCAACCGGATGATCAATTGATAAGCTTTATGTTACTGGGCCCAAGATCGCCGCTGGAGGGAGGTCACGTGGTGTGGGGGGGGGGGGGGGAGGGGTGTAACCTTGCTACCCTCCTCCCCCATTCAAACATTTCTGTCGGGATATTTTTTCTTCTTCACCCTTGTCGATAATCTAAAAAATGATGATTTGAAAAGAAGATCATGTGATAAAACTTATTTGTCATTTATTTTTGTTACTTCATAGATGGGTGCTCATTACCAGGGTGGGACTCTAGCACCAGTCGAGGTTTTGGCAAGATGTGGAATGGACCACATTCCGTATGAAATGGTATGAATAATCTACACCAACTCGACATACCACAATACAACATATACATCAAATGTACTATTAATCAACAAAAAGAGTATTAGTGATAGTCACGGCATCCCAATCCAAAGCAATCTAATGATAATAATAATAACAATTGTTTACTAGAAATATTCTCCACGATGATCCAATGCTTCATGCCTCCCCGCCACCGCCCACTGATATAGCATTCTCAAAGCATCAGCTATAGTCGTGACAACAGTTGAATTAATGAAAAATGCAGTGATTATTGGAATGTTAGCACACACACACACAATAGGCAACGCATGCCTATAGTCGTCTTCTGAATATAAAAAAATGAGTCATCTATTTTCAATCCAGAACTCGTAGGCAATGCCCGAATCATCAGTTGAGTCGCGATAGCTCAGTCGTTAGAGCAGTGGTCTTGTGATCCGGTGACCCGGGTTCGAAACCAAGTCGATGCGCTAGTGCCCTTTGGTGAGGACCTAAAGCCGTCGGCCGTCTGGTTGCTTACTAACAAGCATTTATGCTTTCTTAGCAGTCAAGTAAAATAACCACCACCACACAGCTTCGTTGGGAATGACTAGCCACGATCAAAACCCCTTCTGCATCAATTCAGCCTTCAATCTCTCACTTCTTGTGTATTCAATATCACTTTTATGGGAAACTGATGTTTTGCACTACTGACGCAATTATATAGATTGAATGTAATCCTATATTTTGTATTGAGCACAGTAACTTATAGGTTATGTTCTTTCCCTGGAATCAACCCGGTTGTTAATACAGGTATAGCATCAGATATAAACAAATACGTTGAAGTTTGTTTATGTGGAAAAAAGGACGCACATGTACTGAATTTACCATTGCATACAAAAATATGTTTCCTGAACATTTTAAGGTCGTGCTTGAACTGTTTGAAATCATAATGCATTGTTTCATCTGATCTGGGCCATGGGTGTATAAGGCCTTGTAGCCCTAAAGCCAACTCTATTTATATCAGTTTTATTAACATTTTGATTGTCATGCCCTTTTTATGTGCATTTGATAGATCAAAAAGGTATTGGCTCCTCTCCAGGCAAATTGCATGGACACCACACATCAACAATGAGACATGCCTTCGCGTGAGAACAAGACGCTACCCCCCCCCCCCCCCCCCCCCCCCCCCCTGTCGCCTCTTCTTTTGCACTCGGACTCAAAAGGTAAGTCCATATTTGTCACAAAGCCATCAAGTCAATTTCTCCCTTTTGACCAATGAGATAGCGTCCTGTACTGATATCCCGCCTCCAAATAGTCGTCCGCGACGTAAAGGCCCTTAAACGAGCATGGATGTCTGGCTGAAAATCTAGCACAGATCCAGGGTAGCTCAGTGGGCCGGGTCGATTTTTGAAAAGAAATTTGAGCTTCTTGGATTAAACAAAATATAGGAATAAACGATAACAACCAAAATGGCAATCGATTGCATATTTTGTGATCGAATGAAGAGGTAGAGGTTTAAGATACATAAAGCTAAACCGGGGAAAACAACCCAAGTTTGTTGTCGATTTCTGCCGGGGGGACCATGAGGTTGTATTTAATGGGTACAACGCGGTCCTGGCTCACTTCTCCGAGTAAATCCTCTTCTTACAGGCAGGGGGTAATCTTCAGATAATTTAGAGTTTATAGACGGAGCAATTTGTGGAGTCATGGAGGCATTTAACATGAACAAGTCGAGTCCAGGCTTCCGCGAGAAGCACACGGATGGACCTTGTTCAGTGACACCTAGCTTGGCCCATGTTTTGGCTGTAGTAACTGCTCTAATGCTTATCGGTACCCTTATTATTTATTCGCTCTCGACGCTGCGAGTTCACGCTGCCCTCGTAGCCGAGCTTCAGGCCGAAGTGACAGCGCTGCGAGAACGGGTTGAACGTCTCGAGGCACTCGATACAACACAAACCAAGACGAAACAGAACCAAAATCAGGATAAAAATCTGAAAAAACTTTTGATGGATTTTAGCAAAGATCAATTGAAAGGAAAGGAGGTGGAAACTGCAGATGATGATAAAGATAATTCTGTTACTTTCTTGGAGAAGCTATTTGGGCGTCGAGAGCTCGGTTCAGAATCAGATACACAATGGGCAACAGACAGAGATAATGCAGGACCCGGTGCACTTGAACCAGAGGTACACAGTTTTGTCTTCGTCTATAATTATGTTCATCTTCATCATTTTTTGTTGCAATTTATCCACTTGTGACACCTAACTTGTGTAATTCACGATGCCTACCTTTAATAGCATTATGCTTCACACTATTTTTCATGTCCATGGTTGGTATGTAATTATTAGTGTTCTTATTGATCGTTTGCCCTTCTTTTTGTTTTGTTTAATGTGCTACAGCTTCCCTCTTTGAAGAAAAAAAATCATGGTTTACAACCGTTATTATGATTATGTTACTAACATAAAATATCATATCTTTCTTTTTATTTTTCTGTCAGGTGTTGACTGAATACAAGAGCCAACAGATGTCTGAGGAAGAAGACGACCTCTTTTACCCGACGGATCGTTCTCATGAAACATCCCTCCGTCATCATATCGGCAAACTTTCCACCAATCACCAGTCAGAACGCGATGACGTCAGATGGGAATCCACCAGTGAGGATCGAGCGGGAAAGCGGACCAGACGACAGGCAGAAAACCGTGAGTCAAGGAATCGCAATCGCGATCGAAAGGCCTCGAAAGGGGCTAGTAAAAGGAATAGGGGCAACCGAGGAAGCACAAGGAGACGAGAGCAAGAGACTGAAGAAACTCCACAGCAAAATGGAGGAGGTAATTTGCATTCACTGATGACAAAGTTTTCTTTGATAAGGGAAAGAATATTGTTTTGACGTATATTCTCCACACACAAAAAAAGAAATTTACAGACATATTCCATCTTAGGAATGTTCATTACGTTTCTTCTAAAGTATGTAAGAGAAGAATTGTGTTGATTCATCAGGGGTTAACAACTATTAAAGTTAATTCACATGAATTCTATTTTTAGAACATCGATTGGTAGCTTTCATGATTATATGACTTCATCATATTGATGAAATGTATTCAGAATGCCCTTTGGTTATTTGATGCATTCATGTGAGAGAAATAAGATCTCAGTGGTTCACTTTGGTAAGATCATTTGTCATCAGTGTCTGAGTAAATATCTTCAGCTCCCCCTGCATGTGCTTCCGTCATGTAATCCCTATGTGATTTCAAGTACACTTCATGCTTCATAGATTGAAAGCTTGTAGGAATAGATGCATGTAAATCAATATAGACCAGTTCATAGTTATCTTGGGAACAAATGACCATATGAAGTGTACACATGAAGACGTCCCACTTCGTATATTTTAGAATAATCACTGCCAAAGTAATGGCTGTGCTTCATGAGTATCTTCTGTTTGCCTTTTTAAGAAGAAGAATTCCACATGTGTTCTATAGAATGCACCGTTAGTGCTTAAGTGAATAATGATTATATAACATTAATGAACACGTATCCACTATTCGTCTCGATGGGTTTTACAATAAGCCAGTTTACGGTTGCTGTCTGAGCATGAGCAGATAAAGGTCATTGCAGAACAAATTTAGAAATACACGAAGACGAAATAATGGATACGTGCTCACGAAAGTTATGTAACATTATTCATTCATGCACATTCAGTGCACTCCATGATACACACTGTCAGGTGGAAGTATTCTTTGAAAAGGGGGAACAAAGACTATTGATATAGACCTCCATTGATGTAGGAGTGATTATTTCAAAATATACAAAGTGGGACCTCTTCATGTTTTGAAGATCTGTGGATATTCGGGGTCATTGCAGTAATGAGCTAACCGTGAACTGGTCTATTTCGATACAAATAACATTTATCCCATGTGATGATTGTATCTACAAACGCCCTTCTGGCTCTCCGTAGCGGAGACACCAGTTAACAGGGATTCTTAGATTCTGCACGACGAGAACGTGGACTGCCCTTTTAAAGCAATGTGACGTCCTTTTATAGCACTGGCAGTGACGTCACATTGCCTTAAAGGGCAGTCCGCGTTCTCGTCGTGCAGAATCTAAAAGTCCCTAATCACGCCGATCAAGTTTCCAACTAATCATTCGACAAATTCTCAGTCAAATATCAAAAGTTGTGAGGGATGTCTTGAGCTCTCCTTACAGAAGATGCAAAGACAATTATCCAAACTAGTCTTGAGCACCACCTGTAGAAAGTACACTTGAAATCACATCGTGCTTTGTCGTGTTATGTTGTTTTGTGCAGTGGTCTAACAAGCTCTAACCATCCAAGAGCAGCTCCATTTCAGTAACCCGTATACGTTGCGTTCGTAATAAAAGTACCGCACTAACATAACTAGTGTATATATGACTATCGCAAAAGAAATCTCGATAGGCAAATGGATTGATAATAAACAATTTTTGCCAACTTTATAGAGCATTTAGCTTTAGTTTATTTTCAAGAAACAACATGCACATTATGTTTCCAAACGAAAATAGACTGAAGGGAAGCGAATCGATAAAACGTCCGTATCGACAAATGCGTTCGACTGTAATATATTAGTTTGCAAGATAGGTATTTGAATAAGATAGTCTTTTTGTTCTTGTTCTTCTTCTTCTTGTTTTTGTTGTTAATTATGTGCAATTAAATCTCCGTTTGATTTTCAAGCAGCAGTCTTCTGCTCGAGGTGTTAGAAATAACGTGCTTGAATGAGAGATTACGTCAGGAGCATGATACTTGTACTCCACATGCCCGATCTTGGAGTATGATTGCATCATCCTTTCCCCTGACGGACAATAGATTTGATCTTTCTAGACCACGTATTTAGTTGAGACGGTTGATTTATATAATACTTACCCCTAAAAGGAACTGTTGGTTTGTTGCTTGTTGGGGGGGGGGGGGTGGGCGCTATGACCAAACATAAGTCCAATTCAAAATAGTGAAATTTATTTCTTTCTACAGATGAGATTCGTTGTAGATGTTGTAATGATGATGATCTCTTTGACATTAAGTGCTCGATGAGTGTATAAGAAAAGAGAAAATTGACAGCATATTTTATTAAACTAATGTTGTTGTTTTTTCTCAAAAGATTCTTCTTTATGGGTATTGGCCACTTTACTATAGATTCTGCAAAAGAGAAGAATTTATTTTTTTTAAACTTTCCGATATTAAGAAGACCATGTGATCCTGGTTCTGATATCGTTTGCGAGCTTTGATTCATATCAATGTTGCATGTCAGCATATGTGGTCTTCATCATTCTGCATGTTGCTTATCCCCCTCTGATTGAAGCAAATAATCATTTTGTAATGATGCGTTCAAGCGACGGTCAGTGCCATAGGGGTTAGTCTCACTTAGTGGTATGTCCTATTATAGTACAATGGTACAATGGGGTTATGTTCAAGTTGGCTAAAAGAGAAGCTTAACGGAGGGAAAAACTTCAGTGAAAGTTCGAGGAAAATATAATGAAGGATTGTGAGTCTTTAATACCTCTCGTATACCTTTTCTGTACTAGAAATGTCATGAATTCTCAATTTTACGAAGAAAATAATCCATTCACCTTTTTTATAAATATTATTTTAAACACATATTTGTAAACACCCTTATTATGATATAGATCTCCCAATTTGAATTGATTGCATTTTCAGAACAAGGGAAATAGAATACTCATAAGGTAAATCACAAAGTTGTAAATCTGTGTTTGAAAGACTACATAATTACATATATATATATATATATATATATATATATATATATATATATATATATATATATAATCATAGGATCACCCTTTATGTATGATTGTTTGATATAAGTAACACAAAAGATTTGACAAAATAATCACATCATGAGCCCTAATTTCTTGCTCTATTGTTGTCAATAATTCTAAGTGAAGAGGAGGTGACCCTTTCATGACTTGAGAAGTGGTTCGTGATGCTACAGATAATCCAAATACTGTTCTAACGCATCGCACAATATTTCTTTTCTGATTGAGACAATGAAATCATACCTTCTTCACAGACGATAACTTGGTTCGTTTCATGTAGACAGTTGTTATTAATAGATGAATGCTTCATGACAATGGCGTCGGTACAATAGGGGAATGGTGGGGTGTAAAGAAAAAAAGAGAAAAAGCAAAATGACACACATGAGTGCTTAAGTAAGAGCTCTTAGTAGTGAACTCCAGATCGCTGAACTATGTGGCTGGGAAAACGTTTATATGGCCAGAGTATAATAATGATTAGATCAATTTATATTGCGCAGCTACTATATAATATATCTACTGCATTGTGATGAAAACACAACCCCTAATAGTGCTATATTTACAAACACACAATGAAAATATTTTTAAAAAACTATTCATGAGGTCCTGAAAACAAGTTCGTTTTCAACAAAACTTTTAAGACAGCAACAGATGAGGCTTTTGTTATGTCTAATGGTAGGTTAATCCAATGTTTTGGAGCGGCGAAACTGTGCCAGTAATGTCAAGGGCAATACATTTATATCTCCCGTAAAGAAACAGGTTGCGTAATACTTGCTAAGGATTGATGTATTAAAATAATATTAAACACTTCTGCTTTATGAGGACTGATTATAGCCTAAACAAAAACTAACAGTTATAGGATATAAACCATGTCGGGGCGAAATTGTCCTTCGCCAAAAGAGATTTCAGTCCATTCGTCCTGTCTTCTGAACGTTTTTCCTTTTAAACCATTTAAAGTGAAAATGAATGATTGATAGTTATCTCAAACAAACAAAAATATAATTTTGCTTCTGATTATATCCCGTTATATCCTAAATCAAAATATTCTTCCAACACGATTGCTGCACACATCAATATCATGCCATCACTTTCAGCTCGCGCAAATTAACACATTATCGGATAAATATTATTCAGGCTCGTTCCCATTATCTAATCCAGTGTTCCATTTTCATGACAAAGCTTTAAGCTGTAATAAGATAGCAAACATGCTTCATTGCAACTGATGTCTTCGTATACCACCATGGCGTGTGATAATGAAGATGTTCTTATCTCTATTTATCACCAGAACGAAGGCAAAGACAAAGGTGTCAGTGTCCAGATGGTATGTGACACGATGAAATACTCTCACAATATCGTTTTACTTTTTTTGATAACACACTGTTTCTCATAAAGTTGAAATAAGTTTCTTATGATTTTTTGTAAAGACAAACTTTATATCAGAACTTTACAGATCAATTTCTATGAATCTTTAGATAGACAATAAATAATAATAATAATGGATATTTATATAGCGCACATATCCACCCTGAAAGGTGCTCAAAGCGCTCCAATTATACCCCGGCTCTGCTAGGCTACCGATTTCGGTGCTCACAGCATTCCAGGAATTTCTTCCTACCGGTCCCCATTTACTTCACCTGGGTGGAGTATGGCAATTGTAGATCAATGTCTTGCCAAAGGACATTAGTGCCACGGCGGTACTCGAACCGCTGACCTTGTGATCGACAGTCCGGCGACGTATCCACTCGTCCACGACATCTGATACCATGAAAACTTTATATATCAAGAATAAATAACATTGTCAAAATCATTTCATGAAAAGAGTTACCAACGTTAAGGGTAACAGTGAACTCAATTAAATAGTACCCTTGTGGGCTGAGAAAATCCCTTCCCAACATAAAGGTAGTTATCATACCCTTTTGGGGCGATTTAATGACAATGTGGATAATAAATGGATTTAATCACGGTTTGCCCATTAATGGGGGGGGGGGGGGGGGGGCTTGCATTAATTTTTGCCCAATATTCTCATCCTGTATCACATCTGTCGAATCAAACATCATTTTAACCCTTAAACCTAATATATTATGTATGATGTCGAACGAATGACATTAAAAGCTGGGAGTTTGTTGATATAAATAAAATACATATCGCCTTAATAACGCCTTATCGGACGTGTGACCAACCAACATGTCCGACGTAGCACTCATGTCGAAGGACTATAAAAGTACCACCGGTAAAATATTCCGACGCTATTCTTGTTCAATGAGATGTATACACGTTTCCGATAGGATGTAATATGATTCTGATCACCGGACGTCTTTCCGTTAGGAATCGGGTCTTCCAATTTAAACCTTACATATACACTAGGGTTTCATAAGACAGTACGTGACATCCAGTTTCAGACCAAAAGTTTGATGATTTGTTTACTCCTACAAACAATAACTATCGCCACACAAAAAGCGATTAACTGAAATAAATTTGAATTCAAAGAACAACAAGCGTTTGTTTCGATTGCATCTATTTTGTTTGTCATCTCTGAGATGCCTTATTTGACTTCTAAGAAAATTCTCAGTGTGTGTATCAGCTTTGATTCACTATGTGTTGAATAGGTTTTTTGATGATGCCGTTTGATTAACGGTGTCTTTGATTTTTCTTTTTAAATATTTTTCACCGTGAGCATTGTACACCTGACAAGATCACACATATCTCCGTCTTTATTTCTTGATCAACTCCTCGAATTGATATGAAGACAATGATTTCTCAAGCGGGTAGCTAGGGGTTTATTTTAGGGGGGCGAGGCGCGCTCCCTAGGAGAATGGGTGCAGGGAGGGCGAAGCGCGGAAGCTTTGACGTTTCATTAAATTATTAGAGAAAGAAGACAATTCGTTGTACCGTTCATGTCGACTTTTAATCCTTGTCTGAATTTTCTAAAATAATATTTGATTCATTTTTATGCAGTTTTGTAATGAGCAAACACGCTTGGGGGGCATAAATCGTCCTCGACTTGGTATATTCAACAGATGTTGACCAGCTCCCCCCCCCCTCCCCCTCTTTGTTGTTTCCCTTTCTTAATGACAAGCCACTCTCTCCCTTTGACATATATGTTTTTAGTTTAACTGAGGGCTGCAAGGACATTAAACTTCATGCTTACGCTTTAGCCCTCCTACATCATGTTCATCTTAGGCATATATGCATTAAGCGGATAACTTAATTTGTTATACCTTTTCTAATTTCTATACAATTTCATGTACTGTATTGATAAATGTATCAATATTTAAATGAATTTAATATGAAATATCACATTAATGCACATGAATATGTATGTTCGAAAAGATTATAGTTAATCAGTAAATCATTTATCAGTTTCTGAATACTAACATGTGTAAAAACGGATTTGTTTATTCTCCTATTCTGACAAAAACATACGGTGAACATTTATTTGCCCATGCAGCCCCAGTTTTACGGAATAGCCTCCCCGACTCTCATAGAAACATTAATACATAGAAACGTTTAAGTCTGCCCTTAGAACACACTTGTTAAAGAGCTAAAAGGGATTCAGTAACCTTTTCTTCCCTTTGCTTATATTTTCTGTTTCTTCCCACGTGCCCGCCCACGTGCGTAGGGGACATACTCATGTAATGCGTTATGCGCTATACAAGAATGGTTAATCATTATTATCATGAAGGGATGTAGCTATAAAGAGAACCAATGATGTTTATCTTGTAGAATGTGAGTTATTCTTTCTGATAGCCGCCAAATTAGGAAATCACCATCTATAAGTACTTTTATATCAAAACTAATAGCACAAAATTTTAATTTAATTTCATGTGCTAGATATCAAGCACATCGGTAGCTCTTGTGGCACAGGAGAATTATTTGCTCAGGGTTGGCGCTTTATAAATGTATATATTATAATGATTATTTCAATCAAATCTTCTTATGCGTCATCAAATACTGTTTTGTTGGATATGTGCAATGAGTCCTATGTACAAAATTTAAGCAGTGTTTGTTGTTATTTTAGATTAAATGGCGTGTATCATTCATTTATGAATATTTACGCGCCACATGTTAGTTGAAGTACTGATCCGTATAATCATTCATCTTAGAACCATCTATCGACGCTTCAGTTCTCTTTCAAAATAAGATCATGAATAAAAGAAGTATTCCAATTGCTCTTATTATTCATTATTTTCTTACAGGAGAATCTCCCCCACAACCAGAGTCTGCCTATGTCCACTTCGTTGGAAACGTCAGCTCTCTAGTAGACACTCGTAAGTATAAATCAAGTAATATATTCTGATCAAACATAAATGTCAAATCATAATAACATAGTCTTCATAGTCATTCTTAGTTTTTAATTAGTTTAATTAGTTTTTAACACACTTAATGCAATACAAAAAATACATTTCAACTGATAACTACGTGCATTACTATATGAAGTGTATGCTCAATACCACCTCCCTTTTGCATCTCGATATTTGTGTATAGGGTATACATATTATTTGATTGGGCGGAATTATATTCTATGATTCTAAAAGTGGTAGGTGATTCGAGATATTATATTACGACACCGTATCTTAATCTATATAAAACTAACCGACCACTACTAGAAAATAATAGCTAATTGTTCTTTCTTTTTCTTCTACTCATTATTTTGGCATGCTATCCATAATTGAGCATCATCTTTTATTTAAATCACTTCATAACAAGACGCTTCCATTATATCCCTCCAACCTCACTGGAATCCAGAAAAAGACCGTTGCACCATTATAAAATCAGTGCTACCCCAAAAACTAAAACAAATTTTATACTAGACCCATGCTCCGCCCCTTTCACTTCCCTTACTCCCCCCCCCCCCCCCCCTCCCCCTCCCTAAGAAAAAAAATATATAACAAAATTAAAATAACAATATCAATAATGATAATAATAATAATAAAAATAATAAACATAATGATAATAATAATAAAAATTAATCAAAACGGGCAATTATTCCCAGAACGACTTACATGTATCTGCAAGCAGAAGGGTAATATAATACGTACATAATAATAATAATAATAATAATAATAATATGTCTTGTTTACCCAGGGTAGCCTCATCAGTATTCATGCTGTTCTCCCTGAGGGCCCTGCAATCATGAGGGGACCCCCCCCCCACACTTAATTAGTTGTTTTAAGTTTCCATAGGGGATTGTTGTCCGGAGAAAACGGTCCTGCATGTACATCCTTGAAGTAGTGGTGTTGTGCGACTAGAAAGTCCAGCCTTTATAGCCTCCAGTTACGAATGACATTCAATGGTTCCTTCATTACATCCATTGTTTGTGCTCAGAATTCAGGAAATGTCCTATTTCAACTTTATGCACTTGGTGTACAAGTGGGTGACTTTTGTATTTTTCTCGTGGAGGGGGAGGGGGTGGGGTGGTGTTGAGTCAATAAACGCATAATACAATTCGTGCATTCCTGTTGTTACCGCCCCCCCCCCCTCCCCACCCACCTACTCATTAATGAAAGGTAACTATATGAATAAATAAATAAACACTATATGGAGTAAACCGCTTCCATACTTTATACTTTATATGTCCTTTGGCAAGACATTGCCACACTCCACCCAGGTGAAGTGAATGGGTTCCTGTTAGGAATTTATTCCTTGAAATACTAGAGCGCCGTGTGGCAGCAGTGCTACAGCCAGGGTAATAATCGGGAGTGCCAGGAGGGTCAAACCTGACTGACATGAGCGCTATACAAGAACCCATTATTATTATTATTATTATTTGTCTTTAATCTTAATAGATCCAGAAAGATTACATCCACTCTCTCCCAGGATGGTCAACATCTCTGGTATGTAAAGATATTAATGATTTCAAAACGCTAATCTCTAGCTTTTCTAACTTCAATATAATAATACACAACATAATTTTATTAGGCGCTTAATACGGGTGTTTCTAAGTGCACCATTGTCTGACTAAAAATTACCAACCAAAACTTATAAAAAACATACAAAATATCAATCTGTTCTTTATTCATTAAATCATGCATATATAATGATAAAAATAAAAATGGGATCAAACATACATAAGGTCGGACATGAGGTTAAACATAGGATCAAACAAACAAGGAATTAGAAGGTGTGCACCTCCTTTGACCGACTCACTCCTGCAGAATATCATTCATGAATTAAAAAAGTGCGTTTTCAGCAAGGAATATACCCAAATTAAGACCCGCAAAACCAACAATGGAATATGTTCTGCACCGTGACTCTGGCTGAAATAATTCTTTGAAAAGAGAGACGTTTAAATCTTGCTTACATAGAAAAAATACAGAGTGAGTGCTGGTTTATTTAGGATTTGGATGGAGACCTTATTTATACATTAACCCGATTGCCTGGAGGGACCCGATAGCCCCAGCATTAAGCATATGGGAATGCGAGCATTATGTAGTCAATGACTTAACTCCAGGTCAATGTGGGAAATATCACTATTATTACAGATTGCATTTCAATCTATTTTCATTCTGAAGATTAGTCCATATTATTTCGCTCATTTAGATACCTATCTCTGCAACTCATGTTAAATTCAAATGTCTCACTAGATTATAGAAGCATATTATTAATCAATTATCCATTGATTTCTGATTAAAACATTTTATTCAAAAGAACATCTCTCATTTATATTCTCTGCTATATATTCCATGCTTAAAATTGTCATACTCTAGAATATAGAAGCATATATTATAATCTATCAATTTATATGATTGATCATTAGGCATTTTATTCCAAAGTACAATGCTCATTTAGATTCCCTGCTATACATTCCATGCTAAACATAATCATACTCTAGAATATAGAAACATATTATAATCTATCAATTTATATGATTGATCATTAGGCATTTTATTCCAAAGTACAATGCTTATTTAGATTCCCTGCTATACATTCCATGCTAAACATAGTCACCCACTAGAATATATTTCATTATCTTTAACACGATATCAACTACTTTCGAAGCATCAACCTCATGCAGTGTGTCACCTATTTGTAATGTGCGAAGCAGTGTGTCACCTATTGTAATGTGCGAACACGATAATGACGTATTATTTAATCATCTGAACATGGTTTATATGGGACATACAATTGGTTATTGAAAATACCCTTGAGTTGACTTTTCGAAAATAGTTGCGATCGCGTTCTTTTGATTTTTGATCTATCTCATACTATTAGTATTAGTATTATCAAAGTCCATCGTTATTGCAAGGTTAGATATTGGAGCTTTCTAGTGACCAGAGTATATATACAGTCGTGTCGCATGTACAACCCTATCTGACTAATTTTCGCTGCACGCCATCACATCTTAGATACCAAGACAATTTGTTCAATAATATATAAATCATGAGAAGGTTAACCATACGTACATATGAATGTGCTAACTGCAACAACCTGATTTAAAATAATTCAATTTATTGTCTATTACATGATTTTTGATTTGATTTTGGTTTTATTTTCTTCTGCATTCATGTAAGCACACAGTTTATCGATAACAATAATGATATAACTTACAATAAGTATTTTTCTGACAATGAATCATAAATAAGCAAATAATTATTTATAACAATTGTTATTTTCAAAAACGAAATGATCAACTGTCATAAATACTAAATTTCCTCAAACATTATACAATTATTTGCGGAAGAAAGACTGTCATTGTGGGCAGATTGCTTGATAATACGACAGCCCCAGACAAAACTCGTGAAATAGATTAACACATTTATTAAGCAGAACGGATAGGTAATTGAAAATACAAATTTTGATGATTACAGAGGGACAGTTTTAAAAGATGTTCTCAACTGTCTGAACAGTTTCGTGTAGTAGCTGTTTTGCATGTTTCCTGCAAATATTGTATATAAATTAGTTCTTAACAGATAATTATGTTCGTTGAATAGGTTTATATTCTGACAATCAATGTTGAATGTCGGAAGATTATAGCCTGAACTATCAGCGAATCTGGACCTACGGATGTTAAAGTTTTCATAAGCACACATTGAGACTGCATGATACTCGACTTATTAACGATTTTGACCAAGATTAATCCGCTTCTGTTCCTGTTATCAATATAAATTATTATCTAAAACAAAATACTCGTCCTCCGACCCTGAAATGTATATTATTTTCCAAACTCTTTCACAGAGAATCTGTTAAGTGACTGGGGTTACGCGACATGGACGCTTGCTCGTCAGAAAGAGAAGTTTGTATTAAACAATGGCGTCGTCACGGTCAAAGAAGCTGGAATATACTTCATCTACAGCCAGGTAAATATAAATATCTTTATACTGAAGGAATGTTTCAGCTTCAGTTTTTACTTTCATTCCCAAAAGAACACTCATCATAAAAGATTATCAAATCGAAGCGTACATTAATATAATGCATTTTGCAATCATTAGTCGAATCGCAAATGTAAGCTCAGTTTAGAGGAAAACTGTAAAAATGGAGGGATTGTGAAGCAGGGCTTGTGGAATTTCGATCCTCAAATAATAAAAGTTATGAATTTATAGTTATAAATGTTAGATGATTAAAAGGATTTTAGTTTACTCTTTTCATCAATGATTCGGACTTGTTTTTTCAGAGTCGATGTAAATTATGAAGCACAAAACTCTTCAAAACACTATCTTACTATGATTTTCAAAGGGCTCTTGCAGTTCAGTCCTTCATAACTAATTGTGTTCCACAATGTATAAAAACCGCCTAAACAATTATTAATACGCTTAGAAAAACACCAGTTGAGCAACTATAAATTTATTACAATCCATGCTCTACCGAAATAAGTCGGAATATTGAACTGGTGCACAGTATAACAGTCTTCGTTATTTTACAATCCGGTTGACCTAATGATTACGAGGCCAAAAAGAAAACTATACGTGTACTTTCGGTCTGATGTGTATTTGATCTCGTCGACAAAATAGGCTAGGGAACCCTCTTTTTTTAATGTCAATCTGGCGAAAGCATAAGTACATTAATATTTAATAAAGATATATCACCAGAAACAGATTATTCAATCTTTTTTTTTTTAAACTGTAAGTTAGCGAGAGCGTAAAAACATTAGTTCAACATAATACAGAGATAGAAGTGAAACAAGTCAGTCAGAACTTATCATCTTTGAACTTTAACAGGGCATGAACAATTAGATTCAAAACAGTTATTTCACCTTCGATAAACATCAATGTGGTATGTATAAATTTGTACCATTGTTAAATGCAGGGGCGGTAGCAAATGACACTGAGAAATGAGAATACCATAACAATCAAACAAAATACTTGATAGTCTGCTGTGGTTTGATGAGTCATTATACTGATCAGACAAAGACAAAAGAGATCAGAATATGCAGAATAATAGAACAAAAAATTGAAGATCTATCAATCTACTTTCATTTCTATTCACAATCGTTTATTTTTAACTTCTAAATTAGTATTATGTGAATACTTAAGTTCATAAGTTCATAAGTTAAGTTCATTTTATTTCCATTTCTCGTATAAAAAAAAAATTAACAATACATTATACATATAAGCCGATATATAAATATAAATAATACAAAGAATATGGAGGAGCCAGCAGAGGCCATTGGCCTTTCAAAGGCTGGGCTCCAGTGTCCTCAAATAATAATACAAAGTAAAGAGAAAAGAAACAATGGGTAGTAAATAAATAAACAAATGAGTAAAGGCTAATTAAATTAAACATACAATAGGAATTCCTTCATTAAATAGTTCTTGTATTTATGTTTAAATGAGGCAATACTTCATATTTTAATTGGGACTACTGATCATTTTAGCATTATTCTGCTGAAAATTACTGCCGATAAAGGGCTCAACCGTCCATTATCGAATAGTTAAGCGATGATAATGGCTCCAGAATCAATTTTCTGACAGGAACTCACTTTGTTGTTATGATTTAGAAGATTTTTTTTTTCGAATATATGACAGAAAAATGACATAGCCTTTCTTGTTTGTGAGGTCATAAACAAAACAAAATTATAATTGTCTACTGATGTGTATCTTGTTATGAAAGCGATTGTTATATTGACAAACGTTTTTGTTGTTGGAATTATTTATAATGATTCGTGTCAATAACTCCATTTGTAATCCTATATGGATATCAGTAAGATGAAAAGTGACATAGAGCAAAAGTTAGGGAACATTTCAAAGAAAGAAAGTGACCCGAAAAATCGAAAAATATACTCAACATATACAGGGCGTCGTGGAAAACCACCAAATTGGTGATATGTGCCACCCTGTATAAATATCAGAAATAAATAAATAATAAATAAATAAATACTAAATACATTATTTTTAAGAATAAAAACACCTATTCCTAATAATAATAGTATCAATCCTTAGAACTTTGTCTGTTTCGTCTTCCACAGGTACAATTTTTCGACGATGATCGTTACATGGGGCACGCCATTACGATCAACGAACAACCGACATTCAAGTGCGCCGAAAGTCCCCCGCTGCGTCCTCGCAACATGCATACCTGTTACGTGGGTGGACTAGCCTACCTTCATCGAGATTCACGGGTAGCTGTCCACCTGGCTTTCTCTCAACGATGGGTTAATATGCACAGTGACAGCGCATACTTCGGCATGTATAAGGCCGCCAGTTTTTCATAGGAACAGTGATGTATTACTGAAATGGGATTATGTTTCGGTTCTGAGAAATTACCTTACTCTGTCGTTTTGTTTAACAAGGAATCAAATCAAATGAAAATGATGGTCTAGGGCGAAAGACCACAGTAAAAATTATAATAAATAGATATTTGAAATATAATAATTTGCACAAACCGTCATTAATGACAGACATTTGCAATGAATATTTTTTTTCTTCTATTTGCTCTATGAATTCCGAATTGAAAGTGTCCCTAAATAAAGTCAGATTTTTTGAATTTGTATTCAAACACAAACCATCATTAATAACTGAGAAAAAACTTCTGTAATAGTCTGCATTTATTCGCTCTATAAAAATGAATGTGTCTAACGATTATGAGGCAATTCGGATTTAGAGAAACAAAATGATCCAAGATCATTTTTTTTACATTATCTTTACCGCAATACATTTAATTGAGCCACGACTAAGGAGATGGATGATGTATGTTTTACAAATAGAGTTATAAATAAACATCACAACATGAAAGCAGTGAGTATGATACAATCAACAATATTAAAAATAATTGGGTACAAATTTGCCTAGCACGAGATTAGTTATGTATTCAACCAACTTTTGGAGAAAAAAAATTCTGAACTTGAAGAATAAATTGTCCAATTAGAGTTGAATATTACTTTACAATGGGAAAAATATTGAATGCCCATTGCAAAGTCGGATGCATATCCTGATGGCAAATTTACTGGGCATTTTTAAGAATTAAATAATACTGATATACACCTTCAAACATCCCCGATTATCCTCTGTTAGCGACTGTTGGAAACATTGTCGCTTTGATTATCTTATAACATTTGACTACACCTTTAGTATAAGGATTCAAATCGCATTATCCTGCAAAAGGAGATAATAAACTTGAATGTTTTGACCATCAAAATGTTTCTGATAAGCAAAATCTAGTAAAAATCTTCCCCGTACACCCGAACCTCCTAGAACCCCCTGTTCGACCTCCAGCGCCGCCGGCAGTTTCCCCGTATCAATTGAAGAGGATTCGGTCAAACTGGATAGACCACGGTTGATAGCAGCGTACTTAATGGATATAACATGTGTGTGTATTACATAGAATAATCGTAACAATAAAAGTAATTGTGCCAAAATCTGACGTATCTATCCTTTTCAGTGAAAAAAACAGTTAGTCATTATCTGTTACTAAAACGGCAAGAGGGACTCATAAGAAATTCATTGGGTCCAGTTTTTAGTCACCAACTTAACATTAATTTTTGTTCAAAGGATTTTCAGTTTAAACCTTATACCCTAATGCGAACGGGAACTATCCCACTATTGATCAAGTTTATTTTATCTAAAATTGTCAAAATGTTGGGTAAAATCGCCCAGCATGAGGGTTATTGTAATTATGTCTACCAATTTGGGGGCGATGTTCTTGCTCAACAAGGGTAACATTTTACCCTATCATGCTCATCTTTTACTTCAAATTTACAACAAATTGCTCTCACGTTGGTCGCCTTTTAACCCCAACATTTTGTTTACAGTGAATTGTTGTAATTGTGCACATCCATATGACTGGAGATTCTCCATACTGATCATGAGGTCTACTTTATTCAGAATAATTAAACATTAATGTTAAGTGATTTATGTTTTTTTTAAGTTATATTGCTGTGATCATGCTTTCATTTTGTCAAAATGATTATTTCAGAAATCAGGTTGCTTGAGCTACTTGTGATGGTATCCTTTTGGTCAAGAAGCTGTTTCGAAAGGTTAAGTTAGGGAAAAAAAACAATTATGTAACCTTAAACATAAACATGGTACATGACGTCACATTTTCTTTCAAGTATATTGTCTTGAGTGACATACATTATAGTGCGTATGGCCCAGGAAGAAAATAATCAGGAAAAAATGCAGAAGCGCATAATAAATACAGAAACAAAATTCACACAACTTTGATCATTATAGAACTATTTTAGCGTATCCGGTATCATAACGAGTTGTAAAGTAGTCTGTTTGTTTGAACATGCTGCAGGTCGATTAAGGTTTTACTCTGCCTGATGATTAAGAAACCATGAAATTGCAAATATCTAATGTAATTTAATACAAAATAATTTTTAAAAGGCGTTCATGTTTGTTACTTTTCTGATTGTAAAATAGTTACGTAGAATATATACAGTTAACGGTTAAATTATTCTTACACTTACCAAGTTTTTAAACTTTTGTTTAAGTATTTGAAAAATTGGTTTGTCTCGATTTATGTTTCTTGAGAATGTGACATAATTATTAAAGCTTACATCTAAAAAGGGGTGCATAATTTATTTGTTAACTGTAGATAGGGCCTACCTCATTTTTATGAATTTGTCTTCCTTTCTGACATTTCATTTCGTTTTCTTAAAATAATCACCATGATCAATCTGTTATTTCTATCAATAAGCTTGTCAGCATCTTCGTGTATTTCAATGTTTAGTTCTTTTTACTCTGCACCTGATTTTGTATTTGTAAATAAATAACACAAAATTAATGTTGAAATGACGAATATCATTTTAAGATTTGAAGTCGAGTAGCTTCAGTACTTTGTCAAAACTGTGTATTTTTGTAAATAGTATCGTTGTATATTTTTGTAAATACTACCATTTATACACTGTAGTACTAAGCCTATCACTTCTGTTGCTTTAATACGAGTAGCACTTCATCATTTTACCTTTACCATTGTTTACCTTGATGTACAGAGAATATTCCCTAAGTATTTTGATTACTTGGTGTTACTTTAAAACTTGTAATTCAGTCATACTTTACTAAATTGGGACTAGTATATATCAAAACCATTGTACTTCTATTTGTATGCAACGTTTAACTCAAAAATAGAAGAAAATTACATGGTTACAAAGGGGATAACTTTGTTATGTATTTAAATGTGAAAATAGTGTTATAGCCATGGTGATGCGTGGGCCTGCCCTTATAAGCAATTCGCTTCTTTGTGGTCCTGACCATATATTTGCTTTGTATTTTGTATGTTTTATGTATTCTATTTTCTGTTGTATGTTTTGCTTTTACATGTATATGGTCTAATAAATTCAATTCAATCATGTGTACATAGAATGTAGTACAAATATTAATTTTTCGATGCAAACTTTGCAATTTAAGCAGCTTTTCATTTCTGTTTACATTAATATGATACAATATGCATGATGTAAAAATTATAATTCTGACACGATAGCGTGTAATAGAAGAGACAAAAAGAATATTTGAAATTGCTAGTAGTGAATGTTAATGTTTATTGTCATTAGTTTTACTCACAGGATACCACGTTGTGTATAGCAATCGTTGAGGCTAAACAAATAAATGTTGATTACTTTTTTTGGTAAAAGAGATTAAACGTTTATAGTGTTCCTTCATCATCGCTTTTATGTTTTAAGTTTTGTGTGTTTTATGAAAAGGAAACATCAATACATCGGAAAATACTCTCAAATTTTCAACAGCTGAATATAAACTCAATATCAAAAGGACTGAGAACGACAGCGTTTTCAAAATGGCAGATTAATACTTTTAACTTGCTGATTTAAACCTACATAATATATCATATACAAAATATACGTGAAGCATTGTCAACGCGATTGCACAAAATGTTACATTATGACTGATATTTCCACATTATCCACGCATTAGATTGATGGCTTCCTCTTCTCACACAACCATCTAGCTGAGGATGAAATATGATCAGATAAGATCAATCATTCTATACATCTTAAATTCCTTTAATATGAATAATGATCTCCAGGTAAACCTCACAAAGACATTTGTGTCATGCACACTTATCGCAATGAATACACAGGAGAGCTATCTTTCCCTTCGTCACAGTTTATTTTCAAAATGACATTTATACTGCTCAATAGAAAGATCATCATCACCATTGAGGCAGGTGCTTCCTGAGTAACATTGTTAGTTGTTACGACTTGAAATGAAATAAATCTTTTCTTTTTATCTGAAAAGAATTAATTACTTCCAAGGAAATAAACCTGAATAAGACTCACAAGCAAAGACCTGATCCAATAAACCGTTGTCTGTTCTAAGATATAATCCAGTATCAATCTTTGTCGTTGTTAGCTGACTTCTAGAGCTCAAATCATTATCCGCTTCATCCGTTGGTGTCTGTCAGAGTTTTAAAACCACAAATTCATCTTTTGTAAAACTCTTCTGCAAATTATCATATGTTACTATTTGTGATGTGTTTCGGAGAAAAGCTCCTCTCATTGAAATCAGTCATGAGTCATGCCATCGTAATCTACGTTTAAGGTCCGGTTTCTTATTAGAATCCAACGAAGGGGGAAAACCAAAATGATGTGCTCTAATTCAACACCTTCAATTCAAATATAGGCCTTAAACCATTGCCTACTGGAACCCAGTGGCCCCTGTATAAAGCCTATGAGATTGAATGAATCCGGTAGTCTGCGGGTTAATTTTGGAAGCAATTTGGTGTTGCAGGAATGAAAGCTATTCCCCAAGTTTTATACGGATAATGTACCAAGACAAGCTTTTCTCCGTTTCGAAACGAAATTAATAATCTTACGCTTGTATGACTATTAGTTGTGTTTAAGAATAGAATTATAAATAAATTGATATTTATATTATTTTCTTTAAACCTGTGTTGACAAGAAAAGGTACGGAACCTGTTTATTGGTCCTTAGAAGTGTAGAAACAAAAATACATCTTCAAACTTAATAAAAAATTAAGTAGATCAAATGGATAAATGGATGTAGTTATGGATCTTAAAAACTAAATGATGCCATCCGGTTGTTAATCTATAAGCAGCAATAGAATTGATTGATTGATTTTTATTCGACAAGCTTCCAATATACAACAATATACAATAATAACAGATCAAAAATAAGTCAGCTTGAACAGGATAACCCACGAAAGCTCGAGAGCTTATTTCCAGTGGGGTCCCTTACAGACATGTATACAATTAATAAATTAAAATAGTAATATTTACAGACAGATAAGAAAATTAAAAGAACTACTTATTAAAGATAATAATAACAAAATTAAACTGATGATAGAAATGATATTAAGTACAAGAAGAAAAAGAAGAAGGAGAAGAAGAAAAAGAGGAGAAGGAAGAAGAGGAAAATAATGATGAATTTGTAGAATTTCTATAACGTACGAAAACATAAGTATATACAACATGAAAAAGTATGAACCGACAGAAGAATAACAATTTCAATCATATAACATGTCATTCACTTCTCTTCTCTGACTGTCAAGTATTAAGTATTCCTTTAATTTCCTCTTAAAATGATCATAGTTTCCTATTTCTTTTACACCATTGGGAAGGGAATTCCAATGTTTTATGGCATTGTAATAAAACGAATTTCCAATACTACCTACTCTTTCTGGTAAGTTAAAGTTGAATCGTCTATTTCTTGTATTATAATCATGTACGTCGGTAACAAGATCGAAGTTGGATCGAATATAATGATTCGCCCTAGTATGATATATTTTATGCACGTGATGCAATGCGAGTTGTTTTGATCTTTGGTCGACTTCAAGAAAACCAGCTTTAGAAAGTTCGCTATAGCCAACATGAGTTCTTGGACCAGAACAGTTGATAAATCTCACCATTTTGTTCTGTATAATCTTCAACTTCTTTTGATCTGACTTGTTTATGTTACTGTACCATGCAGGGTTAGCATAGTCAAATAAACATTGAATAAGAGCAAAACAGAGTGTACGTCTTGCTTTTAAATCCATACAACTTTGATATCTGTACAAAAATTTCAGACGAGAATTTGCTTTTTTTACAACTGATTCTACTAAAGATGAAAATGAAATTGCGCTAGCCAACTCAATGCCTAAATACTTCACAGACTCTTTTCTCTTGATTGCTTGATTATTGTGTGTCACTTTGAATTCAAATGACTTTTTAGAACTACTTTTAGAACAAAATAAAATGCTTTCTGTTTTTCCCAAGTGTAAAGAAAGCTTATTATCAGTCATCCAATCGACACACGTAGACAGCTGTTCACTGAGCTTTTCCTCAATATATTTAGGATCAGGATTTGAATAGAGTAGCACGCTGTCATCTGCGTACAATAATAGTTTGAAGTCTTTTATACAAATACACATATCATTTATATAACTTGAAAATAGAATTGGGCCTAAAATACTTCCCTGAGGAACACCGCATGTTATAGGCATTAGTTTGGAACGAATATCATGAATGGCCACTACTTGGTGCCGATTAGATAAGTAGGATCTGAACCAATCTAAACTTGCCTTATCAAAACCCATTAGTTGTAACTTCTTCAATAAGACGCAATGATTAACTGTATCAAAAGCTTTTTGCAGATCAAGGAGCACCATACCAACAAAGCGTCCTTGGGAAGTTTCTCTCCTCAAATAATCAGTCAAATGAATTAGACATGTTTCAGTCGAATAATCATGTCGAAAACCAGATTGAAATTCATAAATTATATCATTTTCTTTGAAGTATCTTTCAATTTGAACACAGACCGATTTTTCTAGAATCTTTGATGCTACGCTTAAAACACTAATAGGTCTATAGTTGCTAACATCAGTTTTATCTTTCTTTTTATAAAGTGGAGTCACTTTTGCTATTTTCATATCTTCTGGAAAAGTACTCGTCAAGATAGATAGGTTCATTAAGTAACTTAGAGGCTTAAATAAAACCTTCGCACCATCTTTTAGAAATTTAGCTGGAATCAAGTCTAACCCAGTACTTTTTGATACATTCAACTTACGTAACTCTTTGAAAACAAATTGTTCACTGATTGGTAATAACTCGAAGCTGTTTTCACGTACACCTTTTCTTTCGTAAAAGTCACGAATACAATCATTGTCTGCGCTGAAAAGGTCTTTGGAAGGGGGGAGTTTGTCTACTAATTTGGCAGCCACATTTGTGAAATGAGAATTGAATTCATCAGCGATGGCCATCTTATCATGACATAATTCCCCATCAATTTTAATGACAGATTCTTGTTCTTTTCGCTTCTTATTTTTCAATCCTAAGCTTTTTAGATTCTGCCAAAGTTTTTTCGAATCTTGTTTATTTTCTTCTATCTTGTTTTGTAAGTAATCGAGTTTAGCCTTTTTCACCTCTCTTTGGACCATATTTCTTAATACTCTGTATCTTTTATAGAGCTTCTCATCTTTTGCTCTTTTCCTCCATTTTTTGTATACTATATTTCTCTCTTGAATTAGGGAAAGAATATCTTTAGTCACCCAAGTTTCTGATCTTTGTTTTATTCTTATCCGTTTCAGTGGCGCTATCATATTCAAATTTGAGATAAAAACATGTTGAAATATTGACCATGCCTCATTTACATCTGTACAGTCAGTTATTCGTGACCAATCAACAACAGATAGTTGAAGATTGAAAGACTCTTCTGTATATTTTTTCATGGATCTGATATCATTAGTCCTGTGATGACCTATAGCCAGTCTAACATTTTTCCGTGTACAGAAAGTAAAATAATGGTCGCTAATACCTAGATCAATGACACCACTTTGACTTATTTTATTTTCTTTGGTACAACCAACATGATCCAATAGAGAAGAACATGTAGGTGTAACGCGTGTTGCCTCTTTAATGAGTTGACTAAACCCATGAAGACTCAACAAGTCAATATATTTTTTAGCCAGTGGCGATTTGCGAAGAAGACAAATATTCATGTCTCCTAAAAGAATTATTTCGTCATCCTTCTTTAATGTATCAAGAATATTGGACAATTTCTCGATAAACAAATTGTTTTTCGGAGGTCGATACAGAACACCAACAACAATTGGTTTTGATCTTGGTATAAGCAAATTTATCCACAGGGATTCCGTATCTCCAGTACTTATAGCATCCATAATATTAAATGCAATATCATTTCTGATATAGAAACATACACCACCTCCAGAGCCAGAGGATCGATCATGGCGTATGATTTTATATCCGTCTATTTCAATTTCTTCATCATTTATGGAATTGTTTAACCATGTTTCAGTGAAAGCAATAATAGACAGCCTTTTTCTTTTAAAAAGAATTCTAAGTTCCGATATCTTGTTTAGAATAGACCTCACATTAAGGTGTAAAAAATGAAGACCTTTAACTTTAAACTTTTCTTCAAATTCTTGATAAAGAGAAGTGTTTTCATCTCTGAGGTTTGGCTGAATTACTCTTGCTATCGCTTGCTTTTCAGGTGTAACGCGCGTTATCTTAAAATAGTTTTCTTTTAGTCTATACTCATTTGGCTTTCTTTCTCTAAACAATCGTCGTTAAATAATGAGTCACAAAAAGATGGCAGACAACATGTTAAACAATTCCACTTCTCATCAGGGCATTCATAATATAACCTGCGGTACTCTGAAAAACTGATAGCTTGACAATTAGTGTGAAACCATTTTTTACAATAAGAACACAGAAGGCCGTGTTGATTACATTTGACTGGCTTATCACAGTTCCCACAAGGGAACTTATATTTTCGACCGTCAACTATAATTTTCGGATCATCACTAGATTTTGTCAAACTTTCACTTAATTCAATACCCTTCTTACAAATTGAAGATATTTCGCCCAGTCTTTCATGTCCACCTTGGATGGTCTGAAGGCTGGTTTCAGTCGTGACCTCTGTTTGACTGCACTGAAATCCAAAGATCTCCCAGAAACAGATTCGGCGTAGGACTTTACGGGGCTGCTTTTCTCCTCATCAGAATGAAGACTCTGGTTTTCTCGGTAGATGGCTTGATGCCGCCTTGCTCCAGGTTCACTGCCTGTAACTTGATCGGACGACCGTTGAGTCCAGCCATGGCCTCGTGTTGTCGGTTGGTCAGCACTGTTGATGAGGCGTTTCAGGTTGCCTGCCAAGATTCGTTGACCGGCTCTGTTGAGGTGAACGCCATCACGCCCGAGATGCTGCTCGCTGATATCATTGTTGATGATGAGGCCCCATCTGTTCTCGCTGGCTGCCAACTCCATCAGATAGTTGATCTCATCAACCCGCTTCTTGTCCGCTTCACTCTCCCCTCTACGATGGATGATCGTAGAGACTGAGACGTTAAACCCCTCGGCAGCAACAGACTTGCCGAGGTCTGTGATTTGGTGGCAAACTTCACCAGCACCCTCAGAGATGTTATTGGTGCCAGCGTGGATGATCAGTTCTCCCCCTGGCTTGAGAAACTCGCAAGGTGAAGAGGTGAATATGTCTCTCACTTTTGCACCGGGAAAAGAGACGCACCTCACATTCTTGCTGCGGGAGAGATGTCTTCCGTCGATGTGTTTTATCATGGAATCACCGACCACAACTACATCTCGTTTGTTGCGGATCACACTATGTCGGTGGCGGTATCCCTCTATCTGCTCATGGTATGGTGGTGAAGTAGAAGTAGTACTAGTAGGTGTTGACAAAGATCGGTCTGAGCTGTCATCAGTTGCGTCGTTGTCAACAGTTGCGTCGCTGTCATCAGTTGCGTCATCAGAGATAACTTCAGAATGGGTGATGTTGGTTTTGGAGAACAACTTCAGGTGCTTGGCCTTGTAGTCACGAAGTTGATCTTCAATTGGCATTGATACACTCTTGGCACTGTTGTCTGATTCCGTGATCTCGGATAGTATTTCAAACCGGTTATGCGTAGCAATTGTCGGGAAATATTTGGTGGTAGGCCTAGATACTTGTTGTTGTGCCCTCAGATTCCCTTGCTCCTTCTCCTTCTCCTTCTCCGTCTCCTTCTCCTTCTCCTTCTCCTTCTCCCTTGCACTACATCCTGACTTATGGATCCTGCTGAGTATCGTCGTAGAAGTAGAAGTAGAAGTATGCTGTTCGAATAGATTGTTGAACTTCTTCTCGATAGTATCTAGCCTACTATTCAAGCCTTTTATTTCACTCAGTACATTATGCAGTAGTTGTCGGCAGTCTGCGTCATCATTGAAGACATCATCTGGCTTTTCATGTTTATCTTCATCTACATCACCAGCGGCATTAGTGTTCCTTATTTCGTCTAGGCCTACTGCATTTTCTAGTCTTTCAAGAAGGATCGCCTTTACTCCGTTTGTATGCATACCTCTTTTCTGTAACTCAGCACGTAGTTGCTTCACGCGGAGTCCACGTAAATTTGTTGGTAAAGTTTCCATGGTTACGTTGCTGCGTTGGTATCTGCTGGTCCTTTGCGTAACTTAACTAGTATGGCGCAATATTTTTGCGCACAATTGTTTTGATGCTACGCAGAGTGTTCAAATTTGAAATATAAATTCGCTAAAAAACTGGATTAAAATTGACGAAAAACGAATATATCTCGGAAAATGTTCACATACCGTCGAAAAGAGTGAAATGTCCACAATCACAGGAAAATTTCCAAGACGTAGATGTATAACAGTCAAAAGAAAGTGCACTATAAACGCACAAAATATGGGAATTTACGGAGCACCACAAACACACGTCTGCCTCTGTCTGTTTTAATGTGTTAAGCCTTCTTCTTGATAACATTGTCCCCACCTTTATCGTCTGCATATAAAATGATAACACGGTAGGTCTCTATGAGAGGAAGAGAGAGCAAAGAGAGAGAGAGGGGGGAGATCAGTCAGTTTGTAAAGGTTTGTAAAGATAAATTTCTGATAAAGTTTGTGAATGTTAGACCGCTTTCATTTAGTCTACAGATAAAATGATAACATCCGCAAATATTGCGAAGAGGGATGGAGCCGTTACAGGAATTTACGACAAGGGGTGATTTTATTTGTTTTCCCAAATGTATTTTGCTTACAGGAGTGGGAGAAGGGGGACACCGTCCATACCTGGGCCGGTATTCAATTCAATACTTAGCATAAGTAAGAAATTTACTAAGTAAATGGCTAAGTCAAGTAATTTACTTATATCGTATTCAAATCGCATTTTAGACTTATACCTACGTAAGACAAAATCTAAGTAAAATACTTACTGATAAGCATTGTGATGTCACACGGTCACTCAAAAGTAATGCGCAATATTTATTGATGCATTGCAATAAATGCGCGCTGATATAATTGAGCGCAGGTTATACTGCATAAGAAAACCATATGCCTGCCAATCAAGGCTTCCAAATAATTGGCTTAAGTCTGGTATGGAGTTGGCTTAGATTTAGGGTAAAATACTTAGCCAAAAGTGTGAATTGAATACCAAAATTGGCTAAGTATTTTATCTAAGCCAAATACTAAGTAAAACGCTTAAATTTTGTACTTAAGTATTGAATTGAATACGGGCCCACCCCTACATCAATTTTGTTCTTCTCATTTCTCTTCCCTCCCCTCCTCTTATTATGGGGCGTTTTGTCTACCCTCCATGAGGCGAGTTGGCTCAATCGGTAAAGCGTATGTCTGTCAGTTCAAGTATCGTGCACTATATTCGAATCCAATCCAGGTGGATGATAGAAGCCTGCGTTGTTTGTTAACGTTCCCGTCCCGCGTTTCATAATATACGCAGGCTTTGTAACAGTAGGGGTTCTAGGTCAACTACCCCCTAGGGCAACTACTCTCTAGGACAACTACCCCCGGGACAACTACCGCCCGGACAACTACCCCTAGACAACTACCAACTAGGACAACTACACCCTAAGACAACTACCCCCGGACAACTTCCCCCGGATAACTACCCCTCGGACAACTACCCCCGGACAATTCGGGGGCTACTTTTCAACCTTGCTTCCATGAAAATAACACTCTTTAATTTGTTTTGCATTGAACTCTATGCAAATTTGGGGGGCTCTTTTAATGACTTTCTGTGGCTCTTTTTGGCATTTCGGGGGCTAATTCGCCCCGAGCCCCCGTATATTTTTTCACTGCTCCCCCCGGACAACTACGCCCTACGACAACCATCCTCTAGGACAATTGCTCCCTGGACAACTATCCTAGGGGTAGTTGTCCGGGGGTAGTAGCCAATATCCGATATGCCTCGGGCTTTATGGCAAGTGTACTAATCGCGATACGCCCACGCCAATGTCTGTCTCCATAGTACACTTGCCTTAAATTAAAGCCCAACGCATATCGGATAGGCTAGGGGGTAGTTGTCCGGGGGTTGTTATCCTAGGTGGTAGTCGTCCTAGAGGGTGGTTGCCCTAGGGGCTAGTTGTCCTAGGAGGTAGTTGTCCTAGGGGGTAGTTGACTGGGGGTGGTTATCCGGGGGTGGATGTCCAGGGCGTAGGTGTCCGGATACGAACAGTAGGCGGTCATCCCGACAGCAACACGGACCGGCATGGTCGAAAAAGTTTTTTTTTATTTTTCACAAGGCCTTATAAACCGACAGCCCATAAGATTGGAACAAAACAAGGTACAAAAAAAAGAAACTTCCAAAAAGTTCACTAGAACAACAAACCACAAGACCGATAAGAACAAATATAAACACACGTGAAGAAAAAGTGTCTGATCCCACGGTGAGCTGTCGGTCTCACTGACTGTCGGTCTAATGGAAGTGGCTAAAAGACGACCTGAGACCGACATCGTGGGTCTCATCATGGTGTATAACATCGCAAAGTCGGCGGGTGATAAAACAATAAGACGTGAAAATATACGTAGCTGTTAACATAGTAGTTTGTATATCTATATCCCTCACTTTTGTCAATATTTTTATCAACAGTTTATACGATGGAATCAGGTAAAATAACAGGTCAAAGTGGGCAAACAATTTATTTTTTGAGAAGTTCGCATATCATTATCAGATCCAAATTATGTGTTTTCTATATCTAATATTTGAACTGCGAATCGCAAGCGGAATAGCATGTTTCGTTATCATAGATATATATTTGGGGAATAAATCAGTCATTGCCACGACCCTTGTATAGACTGCTATCATGATACACTGACATTACACACAATACATCTGTGGGAATACCAACATGTGTAACAGGTCATGGATTTATTTCTTACTTCAAACACGAGCTAGGCAGATGTTCGTGATCTGCGCATGCGCTGGGGAATCCCAGTATTATTTTTGTCTACCAGGCCAGCCTTGTGTACACCGGCGGGGGTTCAGGTTAGATGGCATTGTTATTTGGGGAAATAGAATTCATGTTTTTCCTGTATAACATACGCCTATTAAGAACTTTGTGAGCTTATATACCTGCAGTAATTCTTGTTGCGTTTGTATTCCCTTCGAGGTTAAAACATTCTTTCTTCTCCATTTTAATGAGCTGTGCTTTAGATGAAAGATATATACATGTATATATATTCTGCTATCTCATTCCGTCTTATTCTTTTTCCCCTCTTCTCTCTCTCTCTCTCTCTACCCCTTTACTCTAACTCTCTCTCCCCACCCACCCTCTCAATATGTCTGCTGTTCTCTGCCCTTCCCCCTAACCCTGTTTCTCTCTCTCTCTCTCTCTCCCCTTCCCTCTCTCTCTCTCTCTGCCTCTCTCTCTCTCTCTCTCTCTCTCTGCTATTATATATCTATCTATCTATACATCTAATCTCTATTCTTCTATCGACGTTAATATCATCTTATTTTAAAACGTTGACTCTTGACCTTCTAACCCGACATTCGACCTCCATTGAACTCTACATGTAAGTTTAAAGGGAAAGTCCACCCTGAAATTAAGTTAGTTTTAATAGGAGTAGAAAAATGAGAGAAACAAGTCAGTGAAAGTTTGAGCAAATTCCGATTAAAAATAAGGAAGTTAGGATTTTTGAAGTTGTGATCAATCAAACACAAATTGGCAACTCTATGACGTATCATGCGAGCTCAACTTCCATTTGCTCAGTACTAAAAATATCTAAAATTTTCATTTTCCCTCAAGAAAAATTTCAACCATACATGCACCCTAAATATAATAATTGCAAATATGTTTCTATACTCCCCCTGCAAGGAACAAATATATATTCCGTCATCAATAACGAAGAAAACATGATTTTATGGAATATTATGCACAAAGCAAATGAAGGAGAGCTCGTATAATAAGCCACAGAGTTGCCAATTTGTATTTGATTGATCACAATTTCAATAATTCATAACTTTCTTATTTTCATTCAGAATTTGCTCAAACTTTCACTCACCTGATTTTCTTAATATTCTGCCTCTATCGAAACAAACTTATTTTGGGGGTGGACTTTCCCTTTAAGCTTATCTAAATCTTAGTCTATAGCGGTTCCCAATATTACTCTAGAATATTGAAATAGGAAGGTAAAGGGGGAGGGGGAGGTGATGCAAGTCAAGAGCAGTCATCGCCCTACAAATGACAAATTTTCCAATAATTTCTACCAAAAAAACTATTCACGTCACGATACGGAAACGTGCCCACCCCGCCCTCGCCGACTGGTCCTGCGTCTATTTCCTGTGTGTGTTTACTCGACTAATCTCTTATTACCCAATTATGTTTGATATGATCAAAAGGTTAAATTAGATCAATAGTGGGATAAACCATGAACCTGTATCATTACTCCGTGGTTTTCCCCAAGAAGTATCAGATCTTTCAGGTTCAGTTGATTTATGTTCTGTCCTATTAAAGGGAATGATTATGTGTATGTGTGCAGTACACCAAGTACAAGCCCAAAAATTTTGTCCCATAAATCTAAGATTTTAATATATCAGGTCACCGTAGGCCTATTAACTTAATAACCTTATCAAAAGCTTAGATAGGTTAATATGAGGTGAAGTGAGACATTCAATTTTAAGTTGTGTACCGGACTCCACAATATATTCGGTTACGCACTGGAAACCATAATTATAGCCTCGCATCTTGCATGGACTTCATCACAAATTCTAAGGGGCGACAATGGACAGTTAGAGTCATCATTATCCTACTATCATTAGAAGTCTTTGAATCTATAATTGGTATTCTGATATAAGGCGGTGTATATGGCGTTTTAATGTTGGAAACGCGTAAAACGGTTTGAGCACGTGTACTAACGACACAAATATGCTCTAGAAATAATATTTACATTCACGACATGAACAGATTTTACACAATGAACGAATGAAAAGATAATCAATGGTAGGATAACTGTAATCAAACAAATATTTTGTAGGGTTTCAAACGTTCTTACCGAAAGTATTTTCTTGAAAAAAGGGGGGAAACATATTTTAATCATTTAGCTAACTTGTGACAAAGCTTTATGCAAAAGAAAAGCAATAGAGATAAACAGAGGTTCTATAAATAGAAGAAGAACAATTGCCTTCGCTATATTGGAATGTCGCCCTCTTTCGTGCTGATCGATCTACATTGTTACATGTGTATTGATACAGATTTAGTTTAGATGAATCGAAAAAGAGAAGAAAGATACGTTCATTCTTTATGCAGTATACTGCCTCAACAAATGTAAGTCAAATACAATGGTTCGTTTTCAGTGAAATAAGAGTTGGCAATTATTCTTTAAATTATTAATCTCAATTACAATATTAGCCTTAAATGCATAATTTACATACTTGCAGACTACACTAACTAAAAACGAGCAACATTTTTAAAGTAAGCTCAATAAATGCTTTAGTATCTTTCCTAATGCATACTTCTTGACAATGAAGGATAACAAACAAATACTGAGTATCCCCCTATTGTTTGGTTTTAGTGAACAGGTATATACTCACAAAGCAACTAATTTTATGGTTGTATACAGCTGATTTAATCATAAGAACAGAGAGGAAGTACTCCATTCAAAACATCATACATGCGACATATCCTGCGTGACTAGCTATCGTAAATATTCTGGGTAAAGTTAAAGGTCTACAAGGGGCCAGTGCTTAACTTCAATTAAACTCAGAATGGTAAATCATTTTTCTTTTGTATTCTCCCACGTGATTTCATATTCTATGAATTGTACATTTGTTGTTGAATGGAAGGGAGCTGGTAGGGAAAATCCCTTTTCTTCCCCTGATTGTTTACCTTTTTCTATGTCATCATTTCATCTATTATTTATCTTTTCCCGCCATTTCTCTCTTCAAAAAGAACTTTGCAACGACAAGTTTGTTTTTTGTCTAGCGGAAACAAAGTTTATTGAACACGCGTCATCCGAAGCTAAACGAGACGAGTTCGAACAGCTAATAATTGTAATAACAATAATAATGGTAAGAATAATAATGACAATAATAATAATAATATTAAAACCTTATCAGCATAAATACCGTTCTTCCTGAGGCCCCTTAAATTATTAAATACCCCAGTAATTAACACGTGGGTGGAGAGTGGCAAAATAATGTGGAATAATGTCTTGCCATAGGATATTAGTGCCGGGCGGGACTCGAACCACCTCAACTCTTGGATTGAGAGTTGAGTGAATGAACCACTGAACCACCTCCACTAAACACTTTAACAGTAAACCCCAAATAGCGACCGTTGGATAATAACCACATCGCCATCGCTCTAGTAAACTATTCTAAGGCGCAGAGGGAGATTATTACCCTGGCTTTAGCACGGCTGCCATTACGGCGCTCTAGCATTTCAAGGAATCATTTCCTGCCAGGTACCCATTAACATCACCTGGGTTGAGTGTGGCAAATGTAGATCAATGTCTTGCCAGAGGACTTTAGTGCCGCGGCGGGGCTCGAACCGCGGACCTTGTGATCCACAGTCCGGTGACGTATCCACTCGACCACGACACCTCTAGATGAGAGTCAAGAGAATGAACAACCACCAGGTCTATAACACGACACCTCCACATGATTATTACATAGCGATCGATGAGATCTTAGGTGAAGTTTTTTAAAAGACCAAAACAACAATAATGTTAAGAAATTACAAAGTTGATGATCTCCCTTCCTACCCAAAAATAATCCACATGTGAGATATTCTCTTTTTATGCTGACATAATAGTCTCTCATTTCGTTCATAGCACAAATATTATCACATCATGATAAATAATATCTCTATTTAAGGACTTTGAATATTATTATATTCAAGGAATAAAACATATCAGGGACTCACTTACTACATCCGGGTCTAGTGTGGCAAATGTAGATTAATGACTTCCGAAAGGACGTTAGTGTTGTGGTAGGGATTCGAACACTTTACCTTCTGATCTATACTGTTACGTGACTAATCTTCTAAACCACACCACCTCAACACTCCCCCATCCCCCCCCCCCCGGCACTCCCCTCGCCCTATCGTCGTCCTACCCTCAATTTCCTTTCTCGTTAAACATATTAAATATGTTCATCTGGAAGAAACAATTAATGAGCCTCCAAACCAGCTTTTTTCTTTCTTCTATTATTGTTGATTCAAAGCCACATCGCAGTCAGTCACTTTACATGTGTATTGCATCATAATTCGCTGACAACAACTTTGGTTGAATTGACAATTCAATGTGTACATAAGTCTTTTAGGCGGCGAACCCGATGTCTCGCCACAAAGTGCTCCAGTTTGCCCTTATATCTCGAGGGTGAGGGAAGGTTGTACTATGATGATAATTTATAATGGTTCAGGGTACAGTGTACTACACAATATCCGCTGGTCGTAAATGTGAAGTCCGCTCATTGTGACTGACAACACCTGATATTAGGTAAACACTCGAATAGTGTCAAATTCCCCCACACTTTAAAAACGATGGGCAATATTTTTTCAACACATTGCCCAACGTTGTGCCAATAGTCAACCCAGCCATCTATTGGGCAATATTTTGTAATTGTTTCGTATTTTGCCCAACAGTTGGTCAAGATTTTCTCAACAAGTGGGCTACCGTAGTCGGGCAGTTGAAGGGTCATATCTTTGCCCAACTTTTGGTCAAAATACGAAACAATTATGCACGTGTGAAGTAGGGTACTTACGTTTATCAATACCACTGGGCAAAATATTGCCCAATAGATGGTTGGGTTGACTATTGGCACAACGTTGGGCAAACTGTTGGGAAAATATTGCCCAACCTTTTCACAGTGCATGAGAACGCAGTACTATGATCCTTTAAAAACACGCCCTCTTCCCCAAAATTGAAAGCCATAAAATTTACAGTTCTCTCTTTGATCTAAAATAGAACTAATTATAATAAATAACCCTTTAGGATGTCCAGGATGCTTTTGCAATATGCTATGCCCTCTTCCGGCTGTTAATGAAAGTGAAATATTCACCAAAAAGCTTCTGTAATTAGAGAATTAGTTTCTAATTGCAATAACCATTTCCAATCCTTATTTCCGCTAGGCCTGCGATTACTTTACTATTCTATTGTTACGATGGGCGTGCTCAGTTCATTTCCGATTCGTCTTTATAAAGTTAAGTTAGGCCAGACCTTCATTTTTTGGGTCAAATGTATTTTATGATGTCAATGACATGGCGGACATTTTTTATATTAATTATTTCCACAGGTACACATATCAGAACAGCATCCGATTGAAACACATGTTCATGACATACACGTGTGGGAATGGGATTTCGATGAACTTGCACTTATAACGGTTATGTGAAAAGCTGTCCTAAAGTTTATGTGGGAAAGGTTTTAGATATATTTTACGATTCGGTATACAGTGTTACAACATTTAAAACAAATTATCCATTCATCGTGTTTATTTCTAACTATATCTCCTGTTATGGCCATTGACTAATGGTATTGATACAAGAAAGAAACTGGCCATATGAGGATTTAGGTTTTGTAATTGTTCCAAACATATTAGTGTGTTTGTTGTATCGTAGCTCTGATCAGTATTTTGTAAAAGCGCTTAATAAGAATCAATTATTACCATAGGCGTCGGAAGTGAGGGGGTGCAGGGGCGGCGCTCGTGGAGTTTGTGTGACTGCTAAAGCATGTGTGTGCCACTATGCCAATCAACTAGGGTACCTACGTCCTTAAGTTATACATGACAGTAATGAGGATTAATGCCTCACAAAAGGGCACTATTATACAGCTAATCGACACGGTTTTTGTTCTGGAGCCTCACAGTAACGAGGCCATTGCTTAGCCACTGAATCATGACTGTACGCAGCGGGGGCTAGGGTACGGGGCCGCCCCGATAAATAAAAAACCAGAAACAAAGAAATGCAATAAATTATCAATAATTCATTGAATTTTGCCCCGATCTCCAACATAAAAGATTCTCTGCGTGGCCATGCCCTGAACCATAATGCAAGGCAATATGTCTGTTTGAATACCTGGCTGTTGAGGAAGTATAAACGACCTTGTTCAAACATTTCTTATAAAGCTGATAAAAACAATTCTCTGAACTGCTGATTTTGATTTCCGTTTCCTGTGTTACTCCTCCTTCTTTTCTGAAAATGATGTGGTACTGTCTTGTTCTGTGTAGTTGATTGATTAATATTTTTGATTTTGTCGGTGTGTTGGTTTTTGTGTTTTTTTAATTCTGAGAATGATCGGGTATGGACTTTTCAGGAAATTCTTCTGAGCTTAATACAACGGAAGTTGAGATAATATTTCATTTCATACTTTATGCCTAATTTCATTTTTTGTTCTATTCATTTGAAATGTGGCTGGATCCATTCACGGAGACAAGGCTTTAGAGAGAAATCTTCCGTGTTTGTGTTGCACGCATTTCTCATCCTGATCTAGTTCAGTCAGTCATGAAATGTGAGAATTGAAATGTTCTCATTTTCTGCTGTATGTATATTCCTAAATTTTATTAGGTTCAATTGTGCTTCTTGTTTATAATTTCGATGAGAAACAATATAAATTCTGTATGCATATATCATCTTCTTATTATTTACTCACGTCTATAATTATATTCAATTGACATTTACAATTTACAGTTATGTTCATAAACGAAGAAAATATTGCACAATTTTAACTAACCTGTTTATAAATCAACTTGCTTGCTAATTATTACGGTGATTTTTTTTTTTTTTTTCCTCAGAAAAATCTACAAAATTTAGTAGTATTGACTTTGTGAGACTGGCGTACGTGTGACGTCATTGACGAGAGCCCAAAACGAAGAAGAAGGTTACAAAAACCTGGTAATATCGCAATAATCTCAATAAGGGGGGGGGGCCATAGCCCCTCAATTCATAACTTTATAGTAATGTATATACGATTTCTTTCTCTTTTCGTTCATTACTTCCTGTGAGTTGTAAGGGTCGAATTATTGTCAATTGATCAGGGTTTCATTTCGCCAAGTTACATTTCTTCGATACTAAGTTCGTTTAGGCCTACATGATCATTTACACCCATTTCATATGTTATCTAAATCTGTTATCCTAATTGACACAATTAGTCAAATTCTAACATAGTATAGTTAACACTTGGTCTTATACTAGCAGTTGGAAAATTATATTGATATAATAATGATATATCTTGTTAATAATGTTCTCTCGGAGGGCCTTGCAAATATATTATTACCCCAGATTTTAATAGCAGAGCTACCGTGGTGCACCGCTCGAGCATCAAGGAATTTCTTCCTGCCGGTCAGGTATATTACGGGTACCCATTTACTACACCTGGATAGAGAGTAGCAAATGCAGATTAATAGCTTGCCAATGGACATAAATGCCGTAGGGGGACTCGCATCTTGAACCATGTGTTTGACAGTCAAGAGGCAGTCCAGCACTAGACCACGACACCTCCACCGTGCTTGGGAAGTAGATGGGGGGGGGGGGCTGCATTGGTATTGGACCAAATTGCAATATTTTTTATATTTTGTTAATTTTGTAAAAGCGAACTGAATCACTGTCCTCGGGTCTCTCTTTCCGGTATAACTGATTGGGGTGTGTAGGTGGACAACTACACTGGGGTTTCCCACAACTCCTGTAAGAATAGTGCTGTTGGTTCTTAACGTGCGAAGGTGGTGACTCTACTCTAGACGGGATCTCCAATTACCGTCCTATCCAAGGGACTGTGTGTTTCCACTTAACATAGCCTGCGTCTATGGAACAAGGGGAGTGGTACCACACAACACAGTCTTCAGTCGTCCGCCTGGGTTGGAGCCGAACCCACGATCTGTGGTTTGACAGGCAGACGCCTTTACCGACTGAGCCAACTCGCCTCTCCATTTACAGGTGGTATTAATGGAGGAGGCAGCGAATGTGAAATTATTCTCCTTCTCCTCCTCCTCCTCCTTATTCTTCTTTTTCTTTAATTCCCCTAATCAGTTGATAACTTCAACTTTGTGTTTCAAGTTGTATACGCCTCCATCCCACACCCCTCAACTTGTTCCCAGTTTATACGCCCCCATCCAACATCCCTCAACATGTTACCAGATGTATACGCCCCTTTCCCTCACCCCTCAATATGTTCCCGGTTGTAAACGCCCTTACACCCTTCAACATTTTCCCGGTTGTATACGCCCCTACACCCCTCAACATGTTTCCGATTGTATATGCCCTCATCTCACACCACTCAACATATTCTCGGTTGTGTACGCCCCCATCTCACACCCCTCAACATGTTCAGGTATTTTACGCTCCTATCCTACACCTCTCAACATGTTCTCGGTTGTATACGCCTCCATTCCACACCCCTCTACATTTTCAAGTTGTATACGCCCCAATCCCTCACCCCTCAATATGTTCCCGGTTGTATACGCCGGCCATCCCACATCCCTCAACAAGTTACAGGTTGTATACGCCCCCATCTCACACCCCCCCCCCCCCCCCCCCCAAACAAGTTCAGTTGGTATACGCCTCCATCTCACACCCCTCAACAAGTTCAGGTTGTATACGCCTCCATCCCACACTATTCAAGATGTTCCCAGTTGTATTATAACTTTGGCACTTTTTTAAACCGAAAATGTTAATTTTTAAACCTAATTGGGCAATATATCACTCAAGTGTGCTAAGGAAAATGCTTATATTTGGTTGGATACATAATGACCATGGTGCTGGGCAAAATTCACCCAATATTATTTTTAATCGCACATTTACTTTTGGTATTTCTTTGCCTCAGAGTGGGAAATGTTTGAGTAATATCCATGATTTCCCCGCCTTTCTATGATGTATTTTCTATAAAACCCACTTTCGTATTTCAGCTGATGCTCGCATGTTGACCACTTTCTTTATGTCATATCCGTAAGTGACATTGTTCAATTGCTTTTACCAACCTGTTTCGATGCAAAACAAGACGGGACATAATGAGTTTGAATAAGTATTAATAACTTTCAATGGTCTCCATACGTGTATAATTACGCTTCCTTGTCTTAATCACCGCAATTAAAATTAATTAAATAAATATGATTGACCATTTAGGCGTCACCTAAGTTTTTATTACGTCTTAAAAAATGACAATTCGTAGAATTATTTTAAATCGTTTGATTTAAAGAACCAATGTTATGATTGGCGGAGGAAAGTAAATTAGTCCTGTTCCGGTTGCATATCATTTGTTTCTAAACGGGGAAGAAAATAAAGGTGACGCCTAAATGATCAATTATATTTATTCAATTAATTTTAATCGCGGTGATTTCAGAAGGAAGAATAGTTGAGGCATCCATTTTCTTGGTCTGTAGTAAACAAATGTTTCAGGACAAAGATATTTTCCCCATTTTACATTATTGTGTTTGAATATCAGAAGGTAGTCAGTAGTTGTTATGGTTAATTCTCTATTTGTTTGCACAAAATAGATGGATCAAGTAAGTGACTTTTAAATTAATATAAATTTAAGACAGGAATTCATTAGTTGACATCATCACATCTTCATAAAGTTCTGTAAGGCTGGGAGACTCCTTTCTGTTGTTTAATTTGTAGTACTAAATACATGCCGAAATCATTTTAAAATAAACAATTATCTATTCATTTTTTTGAGAAGAATTATTGTTCTTATTATGTCACAATGAAAAGAAAGCTCAACTTTGTAGTGAAAATGATAGTGGTAGTGGTAGTGGTAGTGACAACAATTATTCAAACATCAAATTAATTAATTATTGTTAAAACATTCGCAATCATTATGATTTATTAGTCAGTCATCTTCAACAATGGTCTTTCCGAATACAGGTTTAGTTTTAATTCAATTCAGTGTAATTTTCCACAAAATTTAAACTAATCACAAACAATGGAAACTAGGAAAAGGGGGAGAAAATAACATATCAAGTCTATCTCAAAAAATCATTGAATTCAAGGTGAAAACTGCAACATGCAAGCAACATCTGTTCAACACTACCAGATGTATTGTGAAATGCTTGCAAGAAAAAGAATGGTACTTTCCTCGGTATTGGCCATACAAAGGTTTGACAGTGCAATGGATAAAGGAGTTTTTTTAAGTTGAAAGTAGTTTGTCTTTAATTGTTTCAAAATGAAAGCTTGGAGGGTTATTACTTTCAAAACGCAGACAGGTACTCATTTACGTGTAGATTTAGCTTTCCATGTTACTTCAATATCAAAGGTGATTTTTTTTTTTAACATTCTTTTCTTATCTTCTCATCTTGTCATCTTCTTTATCCTCATTTGTTTCAACGTATATGCCAATGTATGGAATATTCATGTGTCGTATTTTTTGTAATGATTGCAGCCATGTATAGACCATAAGGTATTGTGGACTAATAGGAACGGCGGAACGTAGACTTGTATCGTCTCTATAACAAAAAAAGTGAATGAAAACACGATAAATCTTTACAAAGTGAGGAGGTAGGCCTACGGTTCTTTTTAAGAAAGACCCCCATCATACTTGTTTATTTCTTTCACAAATTTGATAGGTTTTGATGAATATATAAATAGACTTATATACTTAGTCGTATTCAAGTGTGGTAGAGTATTGTTACGAAGAGGGATTGAACAATTTGCTATCCAGTTCTCATATTTTCTCTGAAACATGTTTGTCCTTATTACATTCAAATATAACCACATTCCTCTTTCCTACAATTTTGTGCGACATTTTGTTGTATATGACTTTTAGCAGCTAAGAAACGAGGACATGGCTACCATACATTTGCATATGATAAGAACATCATTAATGATCATGATGATATGTAAGCGTTTTTCTATCGCATAGTACAGAACACTGACTAAGGTGTTTCATCCTTTGCAAAACGACATCAAACGATTTCAAAAGGAGTAACGTATCGCAAAACTGTAAAAGCAAAAAACAAAACAAAACAAATATCAAACATGGATCGTACTGTAACACGCAGAAACTGGTAGAAATGACACGTCACCATTCTTCATGTTGCGGTTCGTTTTATTTCATGTTACAAGGCAATTTAAACCTAAAACGAACCACATCATCACAAAAAATGGTGACGTGTCATTTCTACCAGTTTCTGCGTGTTAAAACAGGGAGTAATCGGCAGGATTTCATCACTGCAAGTGCAAGCCCTGGCTTTCTGAGCATCTTTAATTCTACATCTGTTTGGGACAGCTCGATCGGACACAGACGTCTAGAAACGTGTAAATATGGACGTAGAGTTAAGATACGAGTGTGTGTATTGTATGAGTGTAATTGTAGCTAATTAGTCAGTGTGATGATTTATTAAGGAGCTACATTGTGTTTGTTTAGAATAATTTTCTTGAAATTATCTTTTAATGGAATACTTTTAATGTATTAAGGTTGAATTGTTTTGGGGAAAGGAATTCTTTAATTCATAGATTATTTAGGGTGTCGTGGTAATCCTGTGTTTGAAACAATCCATACCCCCTTTCATATTTAATATTGGCTGGTTAGATGGAGCCTCAGAGTGATGGCATACAAAGACACCGGTATTTTATAATATTGATAGGAGGGATAACAGTACATGTAGGTGTAGAGCAGGTATGAAGCTCTAGCTTTGTCACTTATGAATAGTTGGAATATTCCTTCATTTGAACTTGTAAATTGTTGAGATTTAAAGTTGGGCATGGGATTTGTTAAAGTTAAGGCATGGGGCAGGCAGGGAGGTCGTCGCTCAAGCTTTGGGGTTACATTAGGTGTTGACAAATGACATCAACATGTAAAGAAGTGGAAACAGAGGAAACATTGCCAGGGTTTAAATTGCCTTGTAACATGAAATAAAACGAACCGCAACACAAAGAATGGTGATGTGTCATTTCTACCATTTTCTGCGTGTTACAGTACGATAAATGCAAAGTTATATCCTATCGAATCTGAACACAAAGCGTGTGCCGCCTGGAGCGTTCGCCTACGCAAGCTATACAGACGATACATGTGCCGTCTGGTGTGTGTAGACTACGCAAGCTATACAGATGATACATGTGCGTCTGGAGTGTGTAGACTAGGCAAGCTATAAAGACGATACGTAGAGTGGCGGTGAGCGGGGATTCCCCAAGTGATTCATACCTCGTGTACGTCAAGACTCGATACCAGCACGGAGATAACCGTCGATGTATGTGATAAGTCTATTCTCTAAACGGGCGAGTGGGATATGGTGTTGCGCAATGTATCCATGGTAGGCAAACCCTGGGAGCAGTCCTGCCTCGTTGTCTTGAAGATACTCCCCCAACATCGCACAAATCATTTCCGATGGAGAAACCCCCTCTCTGTCTATCGAATCAAAATCGAAATTGCGCAGACAGAGGAATTCCCAAGCAGGAGATGGAAATACTTTCCAATCTATATTTAGATCATCGATCAGAAAATGCTATATTACACGGCTGTGAGTGTAAGCTCGGCTGTGTATAACCTCTTCAGTAATGCAAATGCCGCAATATCCATCACGATCAGAAAGTTTATTTTGAACATCGGGTTTTTCTTCTCTGTTTTTACCCTCGGTAAGGTATAAATACATGGTATTCAGAAGAAAGCCATTCAATTTTTGTGAGGTACTCGACTTGAAAACATCAAAGATTGGAACCTAGTTACTAGCTCACTTTGCTCAGAATAACACTGAAGACAATTTATTTGAAGGAAATTTACCCATATATGGTGAGTCCTATTTGATTTAGTATTATTGCATTGATGTTCGTATTAAAGTAATTTTTTTTTTAATGAGATCATATTAGTTTGTGCATATTATAGCGTTAACTTCCGTCGCTTGTATTACTTGTCTTCTAGAAGAAAGATTAATAATCCTCTTATCATTGGAAATAAGGAGCTGGTGTTTAATTATGAAAATTCACACAAAACAGTTAATATGCCTTCATTTTGACTTGTGACTTCTTTTTTTCCACTATTGTCACGAAAACGCTAATTCTTATATCATGTCTATTCTTTTGAAGCACTGTAATTTGGCAAACCTTGACATATGCCTATTTCCTTTTTATCCTGTCGGGCTTCATAAACGACTACACGTGGATTTAATATCTTCCTCTGGGCATAATAAGTTTACGTTCGCCGACATCAGATTGAAATTAAGTGTTTTAATGAGGTGTCAGTGAACCGGTGCTTATGACGGTTTTGTAACCGATGCTCAGGTGTTCATGTATAGCATAAAATGCTTTGTCATAAAATTACCCCCAGCTTTAGTCGTTCTTGATAGAAACAAAAAAAATACTTATTTAGCGATAGGGAAATGCCATGTCACGAATACATCATGATTCTGTAAAAAGCACTTTCTCGTTAACTGAACAGTTATTTAAAGCACTAGAGATATGAAAGTGTATAGGTGTAACCTGAGATATATATGATATATTATATACTATTTTTTGTTTCTATTCCTGTGTCGGTAATCTATTTATATGAAAACTCGCATGGTATTTCTGGTCATTAATTGTAATGCGGTGTTCGAAGAACATCTCGTTTGGATCGAGAAAAACTTTTTACACTACACTTGTCTTGTATCATAATTATCATCAATCTGAAAATTGCTTCTTAAAGATTGTGTGGGGAAAATTTGCAATTAGAGTTTTATTTTACTTGTTTAGTGATTAATAACGACTTCACAAAGAACTCATCTGAATCAGAAAGTTTGAAATTCAAAAGATTGCTATACGAAAACTTTCACGGACGATAACTTGTTCAGCGTAAAAAGACATCGCTCGCGTGTGCAGCCTTTATCTGATTTTTCTTCTAGACAAGGTAAGTTTCTCTATCTCTCTCTATCTCTCAATTCTGAATCGTAGAGTATTTTTAGAGTATGTCTGTAATAGTTAGAGTAACCTCTTCTAAATAGTTGTTGATGTTGTCGTTTCATCTCCGTTCGCCCAAACTACAATGTGTTAGTGTTTAATTTAATCAACAATGTTTCAATCATACATCATATTATTAACAAAATACTTAAAATGTAATAAGTGGTTTTACTGAATTCAATTAGCATCTCCATGACTCTGGTCCCCTGTCACAAGCTACACTTTACTAAAATCGCTTCATCTGATTGGCCGTGAGCATATTGTAGCAGTTGATACTTGCAGTCTTCTTCTTCTTCTTCTCTTCTTCTTCTCTCCTCCTCTTCTAATTCATTTTCTTCTTCTTCTTCTTCTCCTTCTCCTTCTCCTTCTCCTCCTTTTTCTCTTAGTAGTTGTTCTTCTCCTTCTCACCGGGTCAACATGAGTCTTGCAAATCAATATTTATTTCCTGTCATGCTCCATTTATTATTCATTATCATTTTAGAGAGGTATATCAAGAGTAAACCAATAAACCAAACTGTTTCGAACAATATTCTGCTCATGTGCAACCAAGTAAACTTTGACCTTGATTCGTTATCTTTACTTTTTCCGAAAAACAAATAAGGTCATTTCCGCTGATAACTCAATGAAACTGTGTATCATACCAATCAAACTCTTTATTTCTCTACTTGTTAAACAATTTCACAGTTAAAGGCATCGTTTAACAATGTTAAAACTGAGATGCGTGGCCATACGTGTTATCAGTGTCTTTGATTGTGTAATATTGAAGCCCTAAACAAATTGCGCTTCAAAATAATCATGAAATGCCTCAAAAAAGTAAACAAATCTTTGAGTGACCGGTTTTCCCATTCTCATTTTCCCCAGTAGGCTGTAGTGCTTAAATCGAATTCTAATCATAAATATCTAAATGAGCAGACAGTCGATCGGCTTGTAAAGGTCATGGAATTCCTGACTGACCTAAAGTTTTATGATTATGATTGCAGCATGAGCTAAATTCAGAATTTTATTTAGAGAAATTGTCATAATACATTTATATTGTACTGATATTGATTGATAGTATATTACACCATGATCTTAAAGGTAATACTAAGTTTTGGGAAATTTTGAACATTAGGTGGAAAGTGATTCTTTACAATTTTGATATATTTGGATGCCCCTGTGCATATATTATAAGCACTAGAAAATTTAGCCCCTAACACACTTCTGCTTTCGAGAAAAATTTAATATAAAAATTTACCGATGCTCCCGGTAAATTTTGATAAATTTCAAACAGCGCCTACGGCCGTACAATGATAGCTGCGACCATAAAAATCTTAGAATATATAGTCGTGATATATAATTTCCAAACGGGAATAGCTAATCGGTCGATTTTAGTCAAGAAGCATTGTTTTATAGGTTAATTAAAATCTTGACCTTGAGAGGGAGCTATACAACATAAATGGTTTATTATTAACAATTTCATAACTTTAGACTCGATTTCAACCAACACAACGATCCCTGAATATTGTAGGATCGCATATGCTTCCAATATGTTCATTTGAACCAAATTCATGACCCCATACCAAAACTTGGTACATACCAAGTGACAATATTTTTTTTCCTACAATTTGGTAAATAAGAGAAATAATGGTTTATTGGTCTGTTTATTGGTTTAAATGACAAGTAAGCAGGGTTTTTTTATGTTATTTAATAATCTTAGCACTTAAAACAGAAATAAATTGGTATTTCTTTTGACCAATTCCCAGGCATTGATTGTTGTTTGATTATTTATTATCATTATTATCATTATTATTATTATTATTATTATTATTATTATTATTATTATTATTATTATTATTATTATTATTATTATTATTATTATTATTATTACATGTATTACTATTATTGTTATTATTATATACTATATACAAAAATGTACATCTGGAATTCAAGTGTAATTAACCACCTTCGGCAACTGCAAGCAGTCCAAACACCTACGGCTTATAACGTCGGGTGTCGTACTGTGCACTGTATACCTTACTGACGCCTGCACTCATGTACATGCACATAGTTCATACATGGTTTGACTTTGAAATCTTTGTCATGCTGTGCATACACAAATGACAAAGCTGTCTTTTTTTTTTTAATTCATGCCTCTGGGTCTGATGTTTACTACCCACAATGAAAAGGTTCAACATTCCTGTACAATGCCGTGATATCACTAACAAGGGAGCAGACATAATTCGAGTTTCCTTATTAATTACCAAGGACATAAACTGTACATATACTACCACTACAACTATCCCTCCTACTACTATTACTACTACTACTACTACTACTACTACTACTACTACTACTACTACAATAATAATTATAATGATAATAATAATTAAGATAATGTCATCATGAAGCGCCTTTTTAATTAAAGCCCCACTGTACTACTTTTAGCTACTTGCTCCCTCTATATACATGTAGAAGACAATGCCTTATCGGTGATAGCTGAATTGATGAGATAGCCACCCGTCAGTGACCACCCTGGGTGGTCTAATCCCCCTGGCCAAACTAGTACAGACGGCCTTTAAGTAACAGATCAAAACAATTTACAGTGTACTTTCACGATCACTAGATTCAGCTACAATTCTGCTCTCTAATGCACATTCACCACTCCCTGGGGAGCATTCTAAACTGGTGGCCATTTTGACAAGCCACAGTGATATGCAATTCTATCCACGATGACATTCCATCATAACAGAGGAGCAATGGAGATAAAAGGGTGGTATATAATGAGGGAATCCACCTTATTGCTATGTCGGACAATTCTTGGACAAGCCTCAGTGCCGACGCGGAGATTTATGTTAAAGAGGTACATGCACGAACAGTATATACAAACAATTTCACGTCGTTAGTAATGCCAATACGTTTAATTCGAGTCATCAACTCGTCGCGTTACACAACCTTTCGTGAAACGAAAATGGAAGATAAATCGACCTTTCGTAGATTTGTCATATGGTTTTCACAAAGAGTCGGGTAATTCGGACCAGACTATAAGTAAATTATAGGTGTATATTTTACAAACATTAACCCCTAGATTTCGTGAATAGAGAGTCACATTTTCACAAAAGGTCGGGTAACGCGACCACCCGACCCGACCAGACCCGAACCGATCCAACGTGATGCCCGATGACTCGCAGTAAACCATTCAGTAGTATAGTACAAATATTTTTTGCTAATACCCAATGAACGGACTTTTACGATATAGAGGTCTAGGAAGGCCTATTCATTATGTATGCATATTTTTTGGAACACAACTAATATTGGACAATCTCTAAAGCATTTTTAGCCCAAAAGGAAACATTTTTCGAACAGATAAAAGCTATTTATACCATACTTTATTTACACTATTGTGAAAGACTGAAGAAAAAAAATCAGTTCCAATGTAGTTTAAAATTGTCTATTTCGCGCGCAACCAAATAGGGGCGGTACATGCCTTCACTTAATCATGAATATTCAGTGCTCATGTTTAATGCATGAGTTCAGGAGTTGAGGGAAAGAAGTGGGGTTATCCCTTTTTCTTATACCCTTTGTGTGTGAAGGTAAACAAACCACCAAGTGAATTTGTGTGGACCCTGTGCGGAGGTGTATATTATGTGCCTGGATTCAATCTCTCGCTCTGCTGCTTCTCTCTCTCTCTCTCTCTCTCTCTCTCTCTCTCTCTCTGGGTAGAGAGAGAGAGAGACAACCCTTGGCCTATATTTATTTTATAATGATGACAAGGTATTTTCAGCCTTCACCTACACAAGCTGTACTTTTCTTCTCCTGACAGTAGCTTACATAATTAAAGTCAAATCTGTCAAAAGGGCTTCAAATGGAACATATTAAGAGTAGCCATGCTGATAAATGACCGTTTCCCATAGATGACGATGGTAGAGGTGACCGCAGTAGACAGGTGACCTTTTATAAGAACGACCACTACGACAGGTTCGACTTTCAGTATTATCCTATGGATCAGGTGGTGAAACAGGTAGGGACCAGTTTTGGAAACGCCCCCCCCCCCCCCTCTCAAAAAATGAAATTGAAGCTCTTATTACCAATCATGTGAAAGAATATGTTTTGACTAATACGTGATGATACAAATTTTGCCGAGAAACCGCCTACTAATTGATATATTTAGTAAATTAGTTTATCTACATGGTCTGTGAGAGATAAACGCACGTGTCGCGTAGTCCCATATACATCTTTCTGTGTACAGTGTTTGTAACTTTACCAAGACTGGGCCAAATTTCTTATCATTTTGATGATTCCAGAACCTTGCAGTACACACCAATACTTATATGCTAGATGGTCAACCTTTTCTGATCGATTCCACAACGTTTCTTTCACAATACAATCGCATGACCATAACTGGTCTTTATCTTTAAGCAAGGGTATTTTTTAAATGTAGTTATAATCCATTCTTACCCTATAAGTCCAAGAAGTATAAACCTTTGTTAATACCATTCCATGATTACTAGATATCGTCTTCCATCCACCACCTCCCTTCATCTCTTCCCCTTTTCCTCTCTCCCTCTCCCTGTCTACCTATCTTCCTTTCCTCTTTCATTCTCTCTCTCTCTCTCTCTCTTTCATTCTCTCTCTCTCTCTCTCTCTCTCTCTCTCCATCTCCATTTCCCTCTCCCTCTCTATTCACCGTCCTATCTCTAACAATCCTTCTGCAGCCGGTATTCAAACCCAAAAATATTCTCACGCAATCTTTCAAAAATCTCTTTTGATGATACGATTCTGAAGTCGTTAACCCCCTTTCAGAGACAATAGCAAGAATAAATGGTATGAGAGGAGAACTATTGCAAAGTCACGATGAAACGCCTATTTATTTAGAAGGTGGGTTCATTGTTCTTTACTTCAATCTGACATACGGTCCTCATGCGACCACTGTTTATGGCGAAAACAAACAAAACTCAGCTCAAAGAAAGCGCTCTTACGCTGTCCGTCACGACTCTTTGTTTGACGAAAGTTTTTTTCTTCTTCTTCAAATCAAATAAATCAAAATTATGATCAGGTTTAGCTGTACCAGTACACAATTCAATATTTGTTTGCACGTTTTCATTACTTGTCAACGTTTACAGGTCATAGCATCAATTGAAAGCAAATCAAGATTATGCACAATAAAAATTATTTTATTAATCATACATAATGGATTCCATATAAACGTGAACAAACATAAAACTACACCGTAATAGAATAATGTTTACTTTATCAGCGGGTAAAATTAACATTTATATTAAATAGCGTTAATAATGTCCATCATACCATATAATGGTACATTATAGTATGTTTGAATATTCATTTTACAAGCATGCCTCATGATCATGATCATGTCGTGATCCGACAATTGATTTGCTCCTGCGGCAATTATTGCTTCCGTCTTCTTTGTTACGTCAGAGGTATAGGGTTGGGATTAGGGTAGATCTATCGTACTGGCAGGGTCGGGATGCGATGGGGTTTTAGGTTAGGTTTACGAGTAATAGGGGTATGTCTACTGTTTAGGCCAGGATTGAAGGTGAGAATTTGGTTGTTGTTGTATATGACATTGAGGTAAAGCATTAACGACGCAGAGCATTATTGCCACAGGGGCATGTGTCACACAATCGACTATGTACACGAAATAAATTCTGAGGTAACAAAAGTGAATACCAACTAAGTCGACCTGTCAAATGACAACGAAGAAAGCAAAGGTTGTTTTCACATGCACAGAACGGGGCGAGATATGACAATGATTATTGTAAACAAGATAGAAGTAAACCGTAAAAGTATATATACATGTATATGTAATATGAAAAAGTGTAACATGACACTTACACTTTTTTTATGAAGACGATCGGAACATTTTTCGAACCACCAAATCAAGGGCAATTGTAATACCCTATTGTCCATAGAAATCATGTATGGATTACTTAAAGCTTATCTCCACTAGTTTGGCAAGGAGGGATTAGACCACACAGCGAGGTCACTGACAGGTGGCTATCTCATTAACTCAGCTCTCAATTAATAACATAAAAATAGAGGATCATGGGGGACCAACAGGCACCGATTGGGGAAGTTTTCTATATAGAGGGAGCAAGTAACTACAAGTAGGAAAATGGGGCTTTAATACGTCATTGTCATGTTTACGCTTTCAATAGGTGACGCTCAAGGCTGTCGAAATTGCAGGAGGTTGATTTTTTCGAAAGTAGGCGCTGTCGTGTTTATGTTATATAAACAACTTTTTGAATAGTTTCAAATATCCTTTATTACAATCTTCATATTATGTATGTTTGGTTAGAGGCTGTGACTTTCACTCAGTTTCATATTAAATCCTTTAGATCACGGAAGAAAATTGTAACATAGTGCTTTTTTTCTCGTCTTGTAAATTCACAGTCGATAAAACAAATACCTTCTGGCTTATTTCTGGTTGCTATGGATTTGGTTATCAAAACAATTTAAACAAACACCTCATTTCGTCCCGGTCCTTTGCTTCTATACACTCAATTTATGACGAAGGGTTGTGGTTCGGTGAAGATGATTAACCTTTTAACGTTTGTTTGTTTTCATTGCTATTAAATGGTTTTTATTTTGTATAATCTTCCATAACCAAATATTGACTTGCAACGCAAAACAGATTCGATGTAGGACGGTACCATGGACACTGACGTAATACACGACCGGCTAATGTAAATACAACAATGATATAAATCATTGAAATATAAAATTAAATAGATTAGGTGAGGGTGGAAAATAGCAAGGGAGAGGGGGACAGGCCGACACGGCGAGAGGAGGTGGTGGTGGGAGACAGGCCGACACGGCGAGAGGGGGTGGGGAGACAGGCCGACACGGCGAGAGGGGGTGGGGAGACAGGCCGACACGGCGAGAGGGGGTGTGGGACAGGCCGACACGGCGAGAGGGGGTGGGGAGACAGGCCGACACGGCAAGAGGGAGAGAGAGAGAGAAGAACAAATGAAAGAAAGGTACAAAGAACACCCAGTCCCAGACTCCCAGTTGCATCCGGGCATAAAAGGTTGGGAAATGGAGAGAAAAGGGACAAAAGGAAGACAGGGGGGGGGGGCAATATAAAAAGAGATTATGTGACCCCTCCCACACTTTCCTTTCACATGATGTCCTTGGTCTCTCGCAAATCATCTACCTACAGGTATTAACGGTTTTTGTCTGATTTTATTTGTTTTTGCAGTAAACATTTTGACTTTGTTTTTAATAGACTAGATGAATTATTAGAGATTCAATGTCCAAGTGACTTAAATGTTAGGCAAAATTGAGATGCCCTTCATAAAGTTCATTGTATTCTCTTTCTTTTTTTCTTTTTTCCTTTTTATTTGTGTATAAATGCTCATAAAATGAGAACGCGGGTGTCTGTTGTATAATGATTCGACAGATTATGTCATTGAACTTTGCACCGAGTTTAGTCCCAAAGTCTAAATGATTTGCTAACGTCACGCAATTTGTTGCATGCTCCGATAGATTCTACACACAACAACCAGGCTCTTTAGTGATCCTGGTTTAGGGGCCCTCATCATAACAGACACTGAGTTGGAATAGCGTTTTACCATTACCTTTTGCGCTCTTTAGAAGGCCCATACCACCGTCCCATTCGGTTGAGCTTGCTGCTTCTCGAAAGCAATGGTTCCCGATGCGCTTGTGATGAAGGACTTCGCAAGGATCAAGTAGATCAATGAATTCGTTGAATTTCTTTGCGCGTGTATCTCTGATTTCCAGCCCCATTGTTGGTTGCGAAGCAGGATAGCTTAACCAGTGCTTGGATATTCCGAATTTAAATTCCACTTTGCTTGTTAGAGGATAGGTCGTGACGGCTTGATACAAGAACTTTCTGTTTCATTCATTTCATCTCCAGTTCTTAACTTCGCAAAAAGATGGATCAGAATCTGCTTCCTCCGTACGCGCCAACAACCGTGGACCTTATGTCGCCACCGGGAAAGTTGCCGCAGAGATTCCCGTCATTGGCGTCTAAATGGACGGAGCCACATCAGACAGGCGTATCAAGAGACGATCGCTCCAAGGGAAGTTTGTGTCGCACTATCGTACTGTGTGTTCTGGCTCTGGCCGTCTGCGCTGGCTTCGTCATGCTCTACCTTCAAATGAGGGACCTCGAACGACAGGTCCACCAGCTAAGAGAGCTTACCTACGAAGCCCAAAGTTACGGGTCATCTGACGACGAAGAAACGCAACCAGGTCGGTCGCCCCATTCCCGAGAACCTGAAAAGGTAAGGAAACTTAAATAAGCGATTTGCAGTCGGTACTGTAAGCATACACCTGTTATTGTTAAAGTACGATCTATTTCCACGGATACAGTCAAAACAAGATTGAGAATAAAAGGATGAATGAATAACGATAGTTGTGACGCACATACAGAATGCAGAAATCTCGAGTTTATAAACGAGGCCTTATTTCGAGAAGGTTTCTATTTATAGATCTAGTTCTTTCCATTTATATTCAGGGCTTTTTAAAAAAATCTGTAGAAGCACAACAGTGAAGTTTAATTTTCGCATTTACTTTAGTATTATTATCAAACTTCTATTAACATCATTCACATTAATAAGCTTGTGTAATCGGTCATATCATCTCATCAGATAGGCCTATAATAATATTATCAAGATATGTCAAAGAGTAATTTTGTTTAGTAGTATTTAAATAAAAAGGCATTTTATTGTAAGCAATTGACATTTGTTTAGGCACTGCCATTGTGCCTCCCTCCCTCCTTGTTATGAAATCCTGGGTCTGCTCCGTATAAGAACGTCTCATCAGCCAGGGTCCTGTCTCATAAAGAGTTGCGATTACTCGCAACTTATTTGCAAATAATAGTGATCGCAGCTATGTACATAAGAGATATGAGACTGCAAACTTGCGATGGATCGGAGGACTTGCGATTATTTCGGATCAATCACAACAATTTGTAAGACGGGGCCCATATATCATGTGACTATATTATGTCAAGGGAAATTGTGTGGGAGACAAAAATGAAATATATCTTGTAATCAGAACTTCATAAGTATTAACATCAAGAGACGTTATCTGTATGAACTACATTCATTTGCGATTGACCAGTGTTTAGTGTTCAACCATATTACCTTTGCATAATTTGATTTAAAAGCTGCTGAAAAGATATTGAATGCCTATATCTCACTTGGTAGAAAAAAGGGATATGCTGATACACAATTCGAAGCTATTATCATGCATTAATGCGCTATACTGTATAAGTCCATGTAGAGGTCGTCATTTATGGTGCTCTGCATGTACCATGTTAACAAAAGATTCTGTCAAATAGAAGTTGGAATGTCAATGTTGAACATTGTTAAAACCTTTCAAGTCCAAACACAATGTTCGTGTATGTCGCATTATGCAGCAGACATTATACAAATATCTTCATTTTATTCAGCATTGCAGTGTAGATTGCGTGATAACATTATCATGATTCAATACGTATCAAAGGTCGTGTTTACAATAGTGCATGGTTGCGCTCAAATAAACAAATGGACATGTTATTCATAACATCACCATACTGTGAATTGTAAACACATTTAAATTGATGATAAACTAAAATCAAAAATACAAAATACTTCATCGAATAATAACTCATTCTACTGTTAAAATGTTCTAGATATGTGTTGTTATCAATGAGAAGTGAAGTATATCGAATTTCGTATAAATAAAAAAAACCTGTTATACAATAGGGCTATCATTTTTGTCAATAAAGAATAAGATGTATAGGTGTATAGGCCTATCAATGTTATAATCACCCAAAGAGTGTTCCATTATTCCCTTTGATAATTAGCTCAAACTTTTGAGCCAGAATTATTGGGAAATTATCAAAAATAACTATTTTATTGAATGGTAAAAAAGAAGTTTAACATCAATAAAATCTCATATAAGAATATTATAGGCCTCAAACATTGGCATGATTCTTAAAAACGCGATAACTAGCTAGAACCCTTGGATATATTTATTCTAAACAATGTAGTTTAAGAATTAGGATATGTAAACAGAAGTAGCTTTTTAGAATGTTATATTGATTTTATTTGAACCGGGAAGCTGGAAACCTTAAAATGTTATTTGTACTTTGTAATTCAGGAATTAGAGTATAATGTAAATCCTAAAAGCTTTTTTTACTGTTATCGATTTACTCCAAATCTGGCAACCTTCAAATCTACTCTGTAGGCCTATACCCTATTGTTTAGAAATGACAATATGATGCAAAGTCCGCCCTTTTTAGACTGTTTTATGGTTATATTTGAACAATTTGATTCATTTAGGTTTGATTCGTAGTATACTTCGTGGGAGGGAACTAGATGAAAAGAAATCATTCCATGCAAGGAAGGTCGATCAAGCGCTTATTATTATACAATTATTAATAGTAGAACTGGGGGTGGGGGTGTGTTTCACTTCCGATCGACTTTAAGTTGGACTTAAATATAGCAGGCCGCTCATGCCATTGTTTGCTCTCACCATGTACTGGCATTGGTCTCTCAAGGGACGTCCAAATCACGGTCACAAATGTACAGAATTTATATTTGTTGATAATTGATTATTGAAGGAAAACATATTATCTAATGATCATAATGGTGAGATCAAACAGTGACATGAACAGCCTGACAAAATTTAGTCGATCTTAGTCTTTGTGAAACACTCGCCAGATGTGTATAGGATATATATTTCGTCTCTTAAAAGTCGGAAGGCAATAACTGTATCATAAGTTAACGCCATTTTGGCTTTCAGTTAGCAAAGTATTCTTTTATAGAGGAAACAAAGATACTTCGAAGTTATACTATCCTGAATAGGCATCGCAATTATAATGCAGGGCCTATACACACAGAGTACTTTCCTTGTAGTATACATCCTACAGTGAAGCTGAAAATGAGTAATGATAAATATTAATGGTTGATAATATTAGTTTGATTTACCAAGGGTAGACTCATTCCCCGAGGGGCACCCCCCCCCCCCCCACCCCCGCCATTGCCAAGTACCCGCCTGCCTGGGTCGGGAGGGACAATTTGTGTAAAAACAGCTCGTCCAAAGAGGTAACCACCGAGCAAGTATCGAACCCAGAACCTCTCGTGTGAGAGTGAAGAGCCTTCAAAACATAAGCTCATCAGTATACCACTGCTTTCCCACATACATTTAATTAATCCATGACATGCAAAAAATACAAATATAAGAGTGCACTGTCTATATGAAGAGCTTAATTCCGAAAGGAGCTAAACCCACTGTTAATGAAAATTGAGATATTGATATCAGAACGTTGTTGACTTAAAGAACACGTCTTTCAACAAAATTATTTATCTACATTTTTTAACCAATTATGAAAAATGCACCTTCTAATATCACTTTTCCATAGACGACTGTACAAAATCTGGTAAACAATTTCTCTTTTCTCTGTAGTTACAAAAATGGATTTAGCTCCTTTTGGAATTAAGCTCTTCATATGCTAAACGGTCTACTAATGAGTCATTATTATTATTTGAAAGTTAGTTCAATGTCTACCGTCCTGCGCGAGACTGAAGGACCTTGAATTTATGACAGAAGCTCTGATGGAATGAATGGTGTGAGCGATAAGACATTATTGAAAACATGATGACATTAATGTGTTTTCCATCAAAGGGAGCGTTCATCCCGCTAATGTGTTTGACAGAGCCCCCTCGTGATGTGCATAGAAAAAAACATAATGTAAACAAAATAATGGAAAGATCATGTATGGGATATGATCCAATGCTTCCAGTCTGGTTTTTGGAACAATAGCGAATTTATAGGGACCGCAACCACCTCCAACCCCCCCCCCCCCCCCCACTCCTTTAGTTTGAAACCCATTTAGCATACAGAGTATTGAATCTTGAGCAAGCTGAATCCGAAGAAAAGAATGTCACATCATTCGAATAAACATCCTTGTACATGTACAGCCAAAAATAGATTGAAAATCAAAATAAACAAATAAAAAGCCTACGTGATTTAGTTAAATCCAATTTCGAATTGCTGAGATGCTTTTCTGTCAGTGGGTAGTTCTGTTTCCAAAATCAAGATTTGAATTATATATAGAAAGGAATTTTAAAAGAGAAAATGTCATGAATAAGATGACACCGGTGCACCCCAAAGGTTGAATGCATGAGTGATTTGACTGAGTGGCCACGTTTGAAACTTAATCTTTACGACACAGAGGGCGTCAATAACACAGTTGTCGTGGTACAAGAAGAGTACATCTCCTTTTCAATTCAATTCAATTCAATTCTTTTTATTCATCCAAATTCACAGGAATACATGGAAATTTGTTTTGGTCACACATTGTAAACATACGTAAAATATATATGAAAAACTATATCGTTGTGTATATAATCACAGAAGAACCATCAAAAATAAAAGATAGACAATGGCAGTATTCTTATTATTACACATTGAAAATGATGAAAAGGATAGAACATCAGTGTGAAGGAAGGAAGGAAGGTTCATCTAATAGCAGAATAACTCTTTCCATATAGCATTTGAAGACATGATATAATATACATTCGATCAATAGTTCTTAGTAATCTGTTGCTAATTTCTTTGTTACTCATTTCTCAAGATAATGATAATATTACGAGTTTTGACTGAAAATGAAATATTGATGTAGGCAAGCAAACATGTGCTCTGTTTTCATCATACTTTTTATCAACAAAAGCTCTCATTTTTATTTCTATTTTCATTTTTATGTACATTCATTTACAGCTATTTCAGTAGCTTATATGAGATACTGTAACTTGTCATTGATATAACATTTAAGGAACAGTGTGCTCTCGCGGTGCAAGATAATCGGTAATGTCTGTTTTTATGCCGAGGTTAATTTTGAGATGAATAAGGGGGTCGCCGTTATATCTGAATATATTTTTCCCCAATAAGTCTTTAGATGTTCTGTATACTCTGTGTTCCGAAAGTTTGTTTTTTTTTTTATTTTTTATCAATGCCTAATTTCGAATTGCTTACTTTTTTCCAGAACCCATTTCGATTCCCCGGAGATGGCGACAGGTATCCCGACGATGAGGATAACGATGATGATTTCACACACTTCAAGGGGCATGCGAGAGGTAGAAACAATATCTTGACTCCTTGTTTTCGTAGTAAACTTTCTAAATGGTCCTTAAATGACAACCTTGATTCAAATTGCTAATGTTCAGTCATAATGAATAATAATCTCTCTCTCTCTCTCTCTCCCCCTCACTCTCTCATTATCTCGCATCTCTCTCTCTCTTTCTAACCCTCAATCTATCTCTATCTCTCTCTCTCATCTCAATTTTCCACAAGAACCTGAAAATCTTCATGAACAAAACTTACAATCTTCTAATGTTTTAATCATTTTAATGATTATATCTGATTATTGTATTGCCATTTTGCCATTTTTATCAGTTTTACTAACTTTTGTACTATTTTGTAACCTTTTCATTTGTGTGCGCCTTGGGGCCTTTATAGGCAGATATGGGCACTAAACAAATCTAAATTTTATTAATTAATTCCAATTCTTATCTATCTATTTATCTTTGTCTCTATATTTCCTTCTTTCTTTTGTTTCTGTAGGGAGGAGATCAACCAATGATCAGGTCCCTTCACGAGGGCGTGTGATGCACACTCGAATGAGGCAAGGTATTGATGCAATCTCATTTTATTTGATGTCATTTGATGTCATTTGATGTCATTTGATTTGATGTGATGTTACTTAACTTGTTGTTACGTGATGTTATCATGTGATATTTAATATGGTATGATTTTAAGTGATTCGATTTTCATTGGATTTGATTTGATTAGATGAGATGTGATGTGAAATGATATGGTATGATTTGATTGGATTGGAATGGATTTGATTGATTTCATTTCCTTCGATTTGTAGTGATATGATGTGATGTTATTTTTTTTTGTAATGGTTTGATTTGATTTGATACGATTTTAATGACCTTGAGGTTACGTAATGGATATGATGGCATTAGTATCATATTTTATAAGATGTGATTTGATTTTGTGAGATATCATGTGATTTGGCTTAATTCTATAGTTTTTGTTATGTGATTTTCTTTTATCATTTGATTCCTTGTGATTTGATTTCATTTGATTTTAAATGATTTCATTTGATGTGATGTGGTGTGTCCTGTTCTGGTATTTGATTGATTTGATTTGATTGATTTTATTTTATTGTATTCTATTTTATTTTATTGTTTTGCTTTAATTTGAAGTTATGTGATGTGATGTTGTAAGATGTCATGTGATATGATGTCGTGTAATGTAATCTGATTTGATTTGGTATGTTTTGAATTTGATTTATTATGACTTTTTTTTCGACGAAAAAAACAAATTTTATTCTTTTTGTCACCTTTTTTTCTTCCACTCTTTTCTTCTGTAGAAGGTGAGCCATCGGCACATGTTGTTCCTCTCATCTCCCCTAACGCGCAACAAAACAACAACTTCTATCCCACAAGTGAGTTCAGATAATTGACAAATTCTGATTTTGGTCAATTCCAAGCGTTACGGACATTTCTAGAGAATTTCAATTGTGAACAGATTAATTCATGGACATTTTAATTTACTTATTAATGATATAATATATAAACTAATATGATATACTTTCACATCAGTTGGGTTTCATGTTAACCATTCATTAAATTTATGAAATATTTATTTATATATATTTGTTGAAATATTACGGAACGACCGAAAATGTCATTCTAAATAACACTCTGTATTCAAAATAGAAAATTCTCTTGAGATGTAATTTCGTAACGCTTGGAATTGACCATTTACAAATAATGTTGTATAACGCTAGAAAGATATTCCCTCAGTCACAACCATAGGCCTGTCCTCATCAGCTCGCTTTTTCTTTTCGGGAAATTAGCCCAAAGTTACAAATCGCGACTTTGATAGTTCAAAACATGAGCTCGAGAAATTAGCTCGAGAAATTTGCTCAGTGTTCGCGCATAGTGCGAGTCTTCGGGCTGGTGAGGACGCACCGGACAAATAGCGGGCTATTTCACAAACTAGCCCAAGATATCTTTGGAGGATTTCCCGAGCAAATACCTCGCTATTTTGTGTCTTCACTTGCCAAATAGCCCGCTTTTTCGTGATCGGGCTAATTTCCCGAATCAGGAATAGCGGGCTATTTAGCCAACTAGAGCTGATGAAAACAGGCCCATGAGACCAACATCAGATCGAGAAGAAGAAACAGTTTGTTACCGCAATAACTTAAAAATCAAACGGTTTTGGGCGGTGTGACTTTGATATGAGCATTAATTTGATTTATTTTGTATACCTTTATGTTACGATCTTCTTCACTATCAGGAACTACAAAAGTAGGGAATCGGCAAAATAACAGTTGAAGAGAAGGATCACTTTTTGACAAGAAAGACTAACACAATCGCAACCACTTTCGAAAACTTCAACACCCTACTGACAGTCCAAAAAAAAAGTTGTTCGGATTCAGTAATATGTCATTTTTAAAAATCGCTCATTTCGAAAGGTGATATACAAGGCTTGGCTTAGGTCGATTTTTCGAAAGTGCAGTAGTTGCGATTGTGTTTACAGTAGTACGCTCCGTTTCCTTGCGTTATTATTGGTCAGTAGTAATCGTTATGACCAGAGATTGTGGAATAAATTTGAAAAATCTAGACATTATATGCCTTGGTGTAGATGTGACTCGGTCTAGTTGCTACGTCATCGGACTGTGAATAACATGGTTCGTGGTTTATTCGCGCCGCGGCCCTAAATTTCCTTTGGCAAGAAATTAATCTACATTTCAATAACATTTGCCACCCTCCACTAGGTAAAGTAAATGGGTACCCTGGAGGAAACAAAATTATTGAATGCTTTAGCGCCTATGGCAGTTCAGCTACAGCCGAGGTAATAATGTGATACTTTGTACAGTATAGTTCCTGTGCTATGTAAATGGACATTTCGTTGTTATTATTGTTATCATTATCTCCATCTTTTATCAGGTGCATGGTTTGTGTGGACGGACCAAGTGAACAGGATCTCTCATGCGACCATCCCTCTTTCCAATACGGGTAAATTCCTGCTAGCTCCTCACTCCGGCTACTACTTCATCTACAGCCAAGTCACGCTAGAGTCGTGCAACAATGATTCGGATACCGATGGACGAGGACACAGTCTCTATGTGAAAACCACGTGTGGGCGTGACACGGAGCAGGAGTTGACTTATACAGTTACAACTCCGTAAGTAGACACAAATGTTTTATTGATTTATGCAGGATCAATAATTTAGGATTTATCAAATGAAAGTTTAATGAATTCCAAATAGGGTAAGAATGGATAGTGTTATTTAACACAAACTTTCAAATTGACTTATACCAGTACAACTCTGTAAGCAAAATGATAATAATTGATTGTTTGATTACTGGTACTATTTGGTTCGTTAGTTGGTTGATTGATTACTAAATGGTTCGTTAGTTGATTGATTGATTAAATGATATCTGGTTGATTCGAAAATTAATTGCTTGACTGGTTAGCGATTGGTTACGCAAAGTTGATTGACAATAGTCGCGTGATATAGGCAATAAGTTTATCGACTGAATATTTTAATCAGATGACTGATTCTCTTTAATCTATACGTTTTCTTTCCATCCCTTTATATTGGCATGCAGGTATAACAGGAACCTAGGCTGTACTTATGACACTGGTTACATCGGGGGTGTATACTACCTTGAGCAGCACGACCATGTAGGAGTGAAGCCGTACGTCCCCCCAGGATCCATGCGGTCTCGTATCTTCCTCAAACTAAGCAACTCATACTTCGGCATGATCCTGATTTCTAAATTCCCACAAGGAACACAGCGCCGCTGTTATCCTCGTTCGTCTTAATTTGCAATGATCTTGTTGGCTTGCAACGAACAGTCACGTATCACGTATCATGTTCACGTTCACGTCTTGCGCCCTTTCGTGATACGTGGCTGTTCTTTGCAAGAAATCTTGTTTCCTCTACGTTTTAGAGACCCTTATTTATTGTTCATCTTGATCTTCACGAGCTTTAAAGTACTAAATAACCCCCAATACCCTTTGCACACAAAGAGTTATTTGGTTGACGCAAGACTGCGTCAGCGAGTGTTGCTGACGCGCCATCCATGTGAGAGTTGGATCGTACACAAAGTGATTGCTAAAACAGTGGTTTAAATCATTGGCTGACGGGCAAATTGCCGTAGCCTGCTTGATTAGCGCAGGAAATAACGCAATCGAATTGACGCTCTATATGCATTGGGCATTCAGGATCAACTATTTATTAGCTGCAGATATTCAACGATTCATCCTTTTTGAATTCTCGTCAACCAGGCGAGCATTCTAAGAATTTATTTGAGAAGGGAATTTCTTTACCAAATTTAAACGAGTGTTTTACATGGAATACATCCTTTAAAACACAATTTTTTTAGAGAAATATCAGACAGGAATCTGTTTAATTTATTAGAAGGTTATTCTTGACATTTTCAAGAGGTGAAAATCGTGAAATTGAAGAAAACATGAAATGTTAGACATTCTTTTTTTAAATATCGAGGGAGGTTTGTAGCTTGCTCTTCCACTCTTGAAACCCAATCGCGACGCGATGCCGAGTTCACTCTGGTGTCGAGTTCGCCCTGGGGTCGAGTTAAACAAACACCTTTTGTATGCATCATTATGATGAACATTATGCTCTCTATCATGCTTCTTAATCTTATATATTCTTTGTTTATTTATTATTTCATATTATGCTTGATATTCTTTGCAACTACACAGTTGTTATTGACTTGTCTCCGTTAAATTTCAAATTGTTATTCTCATAATTGTATTGGATTTCGTTCAGGATCGAAAAGAATTATTTGTTTGTTACCATGCATTAAAACATGAGAGCACCTTATTTTTGTACACGGCTATACGATATCTAATATAAAATGTAAACAGTGTTATTGTATAATCAAATTTATATGAACTTTACATAATTATATTAACTGTATTAAAATCATTGATCGTTTAGAAGAAAGCAGCTTGGGACGTATATTAAGATATTAATTGAGATACATTGATGGTAATTGCATATTTCTTTCCATTGTACAATATCTTAATTGATTCGCAGATAGTAATAATTTCGTACTCTTGAATGTTTTTTTTTATTAAAGCATTACTGTACTATATAGAAGCACCATCGCAAAATCTCCTCTAGCGCCATCTCCGGTCAGCAGTAGGTAGTATGGTCCCGTAACTCCCTGCTTCCCTAGCTGCGCTGTTGATTCTCGCTTCTCCGTCCCATGTTTGCGAAGTGGAAATTAGATATAGGGTTATCCAGTTGATTATGAAAGTTCATCAGTTCCGTATTTAAATGTAGATTGCCTGTACCTAATGTCACTGTTTATTTTGTTGCTGTGTTTGTTAATTTCTGTTGCTGTGATGTTATTCAGGTTGGGATGTTTTAATTGCGCCTTGAGCATTTGACTGTCAAGTGGATTTGGCGCCTTATAAATCATAATGTATTATTATTATTATTATTATTAATTAAACAAATGATATCAGGTATTTGGTATAAGAGGCTGTGAGATTTAAGATAAATTTTTCCTATTTCAAGTGTCTGAAAATTCGTTTTCTTTTTCGTTGGGATTCACGGAGGCAGGGCTCGGAGTAGTACATCTAAAATATTTTCCTATTATGTGATTGTGATATATTTTAGTCCTTTACATTGTGAAATTATGAACAATAAATTATGTTCGTTTATAAAACGATAAAAAAAGCTTTGTTATAATATGATGCAGTTTTGTATAAACTATGTTGTGTACCAAAAATAATTGGAGTTTTTAGAAAAAAAATCAAACAAAACAAAAAACAAACAAAATTACCTCTAGTGGTCTAAAATCGGTCGATTAATAAATTAGGTTCGGAATCAGTTTGATGATGTAAGTGAGGTATATGATTATGCCTTTTTGTTGATATTTGTACTAGAATTATACATACATTTTTACCGTTTGCTTACTAAATGTTGGTACTTGCATCGAAGAGAAACGAAGTTTAATATAAAAGAGTCATGCAGGAGGTAAACTAGGTCGCAAGCATTTTCGAGAAATCATGCTAATTCTATATAAATACATTGTTGTATCACTGCTTGAAAATTGCAAACATCACAATCATTTCATAATCCGAATAAGATCTGTATGGGATATTAAAAAGGGTAATGATTTTTGATTTCTCGAAAGTCTTTGCGACCGTCTTTACCTCTTACATGAAGCCTTTTTTGTGTGTTCATTTCGTGTCTCCTCGATTTCAAGTTAATGCTATTGATGTAAACAAGACTTGTTTGCAATTCACCTGATTACCTGTTTATTGTAAATAATAACATCACATTACTATGTCTTGTACAAAATATTTTGAAATGATACTTAATACTCAACCCAGTTTGGTATACATACCCAGACTACGTCAGATAAATAAATTGTTCATCTGTATTTTTAATTCACAACATTTTCTCTTCATTTTCTGATGTGTTTTTTTTAATTGTTTTATGGAGGAGTCGTGGTATAGTGGTTAATTCACTTGGCTCTCAAACCAAGGGCAAGTGAGAAAATGTGTCTCCAAAATCTGCGAAAAAAGAAGCGAGAAAAAAAAATTGATGAATAAATAACAAGAGAGATAGGGAGAGAGAGGGGTAGAGAGAGAGATAGAGAGAGAGAGGGGGGGGAGGGGAGAGAGAGAGAGTGAGAGAGAGAGAGAGAGAGAGGGGGAGAGAGAAAGAAAGAAAGAAAAGCATAATCAAATTTGTCAGTGACTCATGGTTTTGCGTAGAGAGAAGGGAATACTGCGAGTCTTGAGTCAAATTTTGACTGGGGGCATGAGCCACCACGTCATCCACTACCCCCCCCCCCCCCCCCCCCCCCCTCTGCCCCCCCCCTACCCCTACCTCTGGATACACCCCTGAGTCACGATTCATTTGTGAAGTCAAGATTCTGCCTTTTACATTGAGATAACTGAATGAGGGACATCAGTGTGGAAAGGAAGGCTTACAGGTTGGAGGAAAATTGGAAATATTTAAAAAGAAAATGAATGAATAAAACATTAATGAGTCCTTCCATATTCACTCTCTCTCTCTCTCTCTCTCTCTCTCTCTCTCTCTCTATTGCTCTCTCTCTCTCTCAATGTCTATCTTCAATTCTATTTCGTTCTTTATATCTATTCATTTGTTTCTTTTTTTCTTTCCTCTTCTCTTACACTTTTTCTCCCTTATCTGTCTCACCTTCTTACCCCCCCCCCCCTCTCCCCCCCCCCCCCCTCTCTCTCTCTCTCTCAAGTACATTTTAACAAAACTATAATTTAAGTCGGGAAAATACCTTAGAATGTTGTAATCAGTCTCAAACCTTTATTAGAAAATAAATTACATTGGCTCAGCTTACAAGAGAAGAATATCAACAATTTCCATGCCTAGACTTACAGTTTCTCATATCTATATCATGTTATGCATGGGTATTCAATGTTTGTGCCACACAACTTTTATATAAAAAATGATAGGGGGGATACTGTACATGTTACTAATATACACTGTATTGTTTCACTGTACAACACTCTTTACAAACTTAAATATAATCTCAGAGTATTACACTATGTAGCTCTGCGATAGGTAGTACTTTGTACAATATAAGGGAATCACACACTGTAGTCATTAAAGCGTACATATGAACGTTGAGAAAGTGCACTAAAGAAACAAAACATGAATCATTATATTGTCGCCAAGTAGAAACAGTCTATTGAGCAGAGGCACTAATGTGTTTTGGTAGATCGCTTGACGCGTTCAATTATTAATTTCTTCATTATCAGTCCAGAGGATTACCCGCCCTCTGTAATGCAATTCTATTTACATATGTTATTATGCACACCCTGATCGTTTACAAGACACCGAAAGGGGAAAATTCACATTTTTCAACTCTGGACTACTTATTGCATCCCACGTTAACTTCTCTCACACAAACTGGGTAGAAAGAATATTGCCACAAGCAAATATCAATCCATCCTCATCTGCATTGCAATTACAACACCGACCACAACATTTGAAAATGTTGGGATTGAAGCAAGAGAGAAAAGAAGATACCGGTTATAACATTGCACTATAACAACGCAAAATATAAATAATTCGAAATTTGTATCTCTTCAAAAGAACACCATGAAATAGATCAAATTTATTAATCCAATTCTATACATTTTAGTCCATGCTTGTGTATCTTGGAATATATGTACAATAACATTGTGTCTAACAAACTGTAAAGCTATAATTGGACGGAATTTTGATATTCACTTTTTAAATATAATAGCGGTCTATGGCAAGACATAAATAGAAACCAAGTTACCCGGATGACTCTACCAATATCGAAAGACGGAACAAAAAATCTAAGGGAAAATATCTTATGAACAATGTTTCGAAGAGCATTGTTAAGTGTATTACAATAGCGTTTATAGGTTTAATTTCTCCATGATAAAATGTAGATTTATGAAATGTTCATGATACTCTGAGCCTTTTCTTTTCTCCCAAAGTCTATAACACGATTTTGCTCTAATAGTAAATACCTTTTGATTGATAACCGGGTGTTCATAATTATACGATTGCATTCTCAGAAAGAATATGCAAATTTGATTATTGCTATTTTATCTAACCTTTGTCATTTTTCAGCACATACAAACGGAAATGTGCATCCTACTTTAATATTTACTTTTTAAATTTTAACCCATCGATGAATTTGATTTGCCAGAATTTACTTTATGAAGCATAATCATTTACATCATCCATAATTCATTTCATAATTTTTGCCATATTAATTTAAAAACAGTATAATGTTGCCTGATACTTTGCTTGAATTTACTAGTGTTTATCGCTCTTGTATCTATTAGTTTGTTGTTTGTATGTGCTTGCTGTTCGTGTTGTGGTGGTCGTTAGCATCCACCATCGCAAACGATCTCCTGCACGAAGGCATACACCATGAAGAGGACGTACATGATGGCGAAGGAGACCCCGATGACGGCGTTGAGGCGGAATCGAACGGCGGTGAAAGCGAGGATGGTGAAGAGGAGGATGAGGAGGAGGATGAAACCAAACTTGGCATGGGGTGGGATCGGGCCGAATGCACCGTCGTCGAAACGCAGCTGTTAGGAACAAATCAGGCCAAACAAAATTGCAGATCAGACAAGATTTCTTACAGACTGGTCAAGATTTCTTAAAGATCGGTCAAGATTTCTTACAAACTGTTCAAGATTTATTAGAGAATAAGTCAAGAAATATTAAATGTTATAATTATATTTACAAAGATACACCTGGGAGACTCTAGTTGAATCTATGTAATCAAGATGACTGCATTAGTACATTTCCCGAGTCACAGAGATGTCATATATCTAACTGGAGCCTCGAATAAAAGCATTGGATATTAGTCTTATTGGGATATATTTTGTAAACTGCCCTAACGAGGAAAACAGTAGACTAATGTCACAGAAATGTGGAATCCAAATCATCTGCAACTTTTACTGTGAATCTATGTAATATTTTACATAATTCATGTCTGTCCCTATATGATTCTCATATACAGTAGAGTCTCTTTATTACAGGTATTACACTGTACGTCATCTTAAAAACAACCGCCGCTGTTGACCGCATCATATCTGTATAATTAGCTTCTTACCTGGTCTGCAGGGTTGAGGAGGGCGATGTTGGTGCCGCCGTTGATGGCGATTCGGATGAGGTAGGGTAGTCCGATTCCGAGGTTGATGTCGAAGACGTTGGAGCCGATGGCGTTGGAGACTGCCATGTCGCCGTAACCATCGCGGGCGACTAGGATGGAGCTCAATGCATCCTGGTTGAGAGAGAAAGATGGAGATGATAAGCAGTCGGTCCTAGCTCCCTCAAAGAATAATTCATACTACGGTCATACTCATGCACGAAACCGACAACAGACCGAACCAAATAAGACCGGTAATGACGAAGGATCGGTTTGGAATGGGTGTGGGTGTGGGTGATGTGACAGAGGTATGACAATTGATTAACATTAACAAGTTTATTATATACCTCTCTTTAGAAATCTAGCCATCTGATTGGTCGAAATTGGAGTCGTGATTTTAGCCATTCCCGTAAAGAAACGAACAATGCCAGTACCGGTTTATAATTCCCGCAAGATTCCGGGTACCGGGAAAATAGTAAAATTTTGCTGCGATCCCCATTGGTTTACGTGATAAAACTTAGTTTGTGCGAGCGCGGATACCATACTAACAGTGCTTTTTGTCTGCGATTCCCAAATGATTGTAACATTCAGTCATCTTTCCAGCGAAGATTAACAGAAAGTAGTCATATCAGGGCCCGGTTTCATAAAACGTGTAATCACTAGCAAGTTATAACAATTGTTATAAGCTGCTGAAATTGTGGCATTTGATTGGCAGAGAGCAGAATTTGTCATAGAAGTTTAGCATTTTGGCATTGCCAACAAGTTTTATGAAACTCTGCCCTGTTTCGGTGTGTTCAATAAAAAATAACTATAAGTATTAATCTTTGATAGATTAATGTTTTCAATCAATATTGTGATTGTGAGAAAAATGAATTTCCCTGCAATTAATTTATATTTCCGGTAAAAAGTATAATCACAATTGAGTTGATTGCCATTTCGACACGAAATGCCACCCTATAACAAATTTTCGGGCAAATTTGAGCAAATTATCCGAATCACGATTGGAATAAGAATTACACATTCCAGGGTTCGGGCTGCGACGATTTCTTTTTTTTCTAAAAAGACAACTATTATTTATATTTTGACATGATCGCATTGACTTTCGAAAAAGTTATATTGGCAACATTTCCCTAGACCTTGTGCGTCACCTATTGAAATGTGCAAACATTACATTGACATGTTACGTAATCCCAACATGATTCTTAAGACAAGAATGTATTGAAATTGCACTTGAGCTCGATTTCTTAAAAAGACTTTACAATTGTGTTACTTGTGAAAAATCAAAGAAATATAGCCATGATTAAATTATCGACTGTGAGATTGATTGATTGATTGATTTACCGGTACGCTTGTCCCGACTGCGACGATGACGAGACCCATGGTGTAATCACTGATATTGAGAATACATCCTATCTTCACGACCAGGGTTACCATCCCGAAGCTGAGTGCAGCAATCCAGAAGATGGACAGCAGAAAAGAGGCTACATACCACTTCCTATATCAACATCCAATCAGGAGAAAAGAAGAAGGGGTAATCGTTAAAACTAGGTTTAACGGTTGACACTAGGCGTTAAAAAAAAATGTTGTATTGCCCTTTGCGACCTTTTTTTAGAGGGAAAAATGTGTAATGAATAAAAAAAAATTAAAGCTTTCAAAGAAAAAAAGTATTTAAAAAAAAGTATTAAATAAAAGGTTTCCGACCGACCGACTAATGTTTTGGCACCTAAAGGGCAATATAACTTCTTTCTTTTTTTTTTTCTTTTTTTTTTTGGGGGGGGGGGCTTATTTCGTCTTTCAGTAGGAATAAGAACCGCAAAAAGTGACAGGCTCTGTGACTGCATGCGCTGCGTCTTCTTCCTTCCGACTAAAATCATTTGAGAATTTGAGTCATATCATTGTTCTTAGCTGTGTTAAATCCAAAAAAAAATTGCAAAAAGCTCCCGAGTCATTTTCTATTGAAATGTGATCAAACGCAATTCTCTCAAGAATTCTGTGACATTCAGTAAACACTAATGTTATATCAGAAGACTTTACAATACAGTATACGAACAAGCTTTGACCTAAGAGCAATTTGTTTGGGGGAAACGGTGGGATATACTGAAAAGCAAAGTTTGTATGCTGCACTTTCCAAAATGAATTCTACCTGTAATTTGTTCACGGAATCATTTGAATAGATGATAAACTAACACAACAATAAAAACTATGGAACAAACAAGAACTTGAGATAATGAAGGAGTTATACCTGAGACGTGGCACGCTACAGTTGGGGATGGTCCATGAGAAGGCACACATAAAGGGAAAGCTAATCACAAACAGCAACCATTTGAGTGAGTAGCGAAGACAACCACAAGTACTCTCCAGGATCTCCTTATCAGGGTAGTACATGTTGATAGCTGGTAGGCAGGGCAGGGGACGAAGTGTCGGCTCTTCCTCAGAATCCTCCGATTTCTTATCCTCTTCTTCTTCCTTCTCACCCTGTTTTCAAGATAGCCATGGAATAAGAACATGATTACGAGTTGTACTGTGATGTTCTCTGACGGAGACGATATGCGATAATAATAATGAGGCCAGCTGAAGGTCAATAAGAGCGCTGCAAAGAATCTCAGTGAAAAATGTTCACATGATGCAGTTAACCGCCTAAAAGCTCTGCCATGGCAAACTCAAATATGTTTGTGTTAAAAAGAATTGGAAGTGAAGCTTAAAGGTATAAACCAGTTTTGGAAACGCCCCCCTCTCAAAAAATAAATGGAAGCTCTTATTACCAATGTTTTGACTGTTTTACGTGATGATACAAATTTGCCGGGAAACCGCCTACTAATTGATTTATACATGTATTAGGTAAATTATCATATCGATCCGGCCTGGATAGATATATATCGCGAATGCATTTCAACACTGAAAATTTGGGCATATATTTCTGCTTTTTTGCGAATTTAGGTTGAAGTCATCGAAACTTCTGAAGGTAATATTCAAACGATATTGAATGGATATTTTGCACCCAAAACCCTCGAACCGCAATTTTACCACTTCCGGTCTTTGCCTTTAACGGACTTACAGATCTGTACTCTGTGTGGTGATGACATCATAGAGAAATGTCAAGCTAACAATGCCTCTAATTGTCATTCTAGTTTGCCACTGCGCTTTTTTTTTTCAGGCATGCATTTTTATGGCGTCATGTATGAGAGAGTCCTAATGAGGAAAGACAATCATGGATGCTGGGAGAATTAAATTTAAAAAAAACATGTTGATGTAGATCAAGGACAGAGTTCTCTATCATATTTCACTTCTCATTTGTTTATCGCTCTACTTTTAGAAAAAATAAATCATTTGTAGCACTTTAGAATTTTTTAAAAAATTATTATTTAGTCGACGAAGGAATATGAAAACCGTGCTAAATATTTGTTTCAAGGAAGGCTTGGTGAATTCTGCCTTTACACCAGTAAGTCAATGTTTGTTTAGTTGTTTTGATGTTGTTGTTGTGTGGTCATTGTTCATTTTCTAATGTTCTTTTGTTTTTTGCTTTGTTTGTATCACCCAAACAAGGCGCGTCAAATACCATGCAAATCGCTGAGACAGTCTTGCGAGACGCTTCGTGTACGTGCGACGAGCATATATAGCAATCACTCCCCCCCCCCCCCCCCCCACCCCTCACCCCCACTCCGTGATCGGAGGGATACCATGCGTGTTACCAAAATGTCCGGTAAAGGGGTACTTTTCACGCACCAAAGTCCGGCTCGTAGTATACACCATACCAACAATGTCAAATCATGGTATGCCGAAAGCAAGAAGGGCATGTAAATAGATTAGTCTGTGTAAATGGATTATGAGCCAATAAATTAATGCTCTTGCTGCTCAGTCTCGCATCTCAAAGGACGTATATTTCCTGTATCATTCATGTCTATCCATACAACCTACAGCCTACAACCTACAACCTACAACCTGCAACCTACAACCTACAACCTACAACCTACAGCCTACAACCTACAACTTACAACACACAACCCACAACCCACAACCCACAACCCACAACATACAACCTACAACCTACAACCTACAACATACAACCTACATCCTACAACATACAAGTTACAACATACAACCTACAACCTACAACCTACAACCTAAAACCTACAACCTACAACCTACAACCTACAACTCACAACCTACAACCTACAACCTACAAACTACAACCCACAACCTAAAGCCCACAGCCTACAACCCACAACCTAAAACCTACAACCCACAACCTACAACCCACAAGCTACGACCCACAACCCACAACCTACAACCTACAACCCACAACCTACAACTCACAACTCACAACCTACAACCTACAACCTACAACCTACAACCTAAAACCTACAACCTAAAACATACAACATACAACCTACAACCTACAACCTACAGCCTACAACCCACAACCTACAACCTACAACATACAACCTACAACCTACAACGTACAACGTACAACCTACAACATACAACCTACAACCTACAACCTACAACCCTCAACCCACAACCTACAACCCACAACCTACAACACACAACATAGAAACATGTGATCTGCTGAGAGTTAGTGAGAGGTAGGGAGTTAACCCTGTTTAAATGTTAACACCCTTCTGGCTTTCAACATACATTTGTTTTGCAATGACTTAGCTTGACCATTACTTACCTGAGCGTGTGGCTTGTGGTCCCCGTCATGTTCATCATGATGATGATGATGGTGGTGAGGATGATTGAGGCCATCTACCAGGGACTGTCTTCTCTTTGGGTCGGAAGAATCAGAAGAGGGGTCAGAGGAAGACTCGGGAATGACAGGGGTGTTTCCGTGCGCGCTGTGGATCCCTGAATCATTATCGCGCATAATCATCGCGTTACCTTTACCCGGCACGCTTAGCAACTGCGTCTGACTACCAAAGTCACCCTGGCTATCCCCACCCAAACTCTCCATGTCTCCCACCACCAAGTCCCCGTTCATTCGCCCATCAGAGGCGACAACGGTCGGAACAACCCCATTCTGGTGGTTGCCGATGCTTCCATTTGTCTTTGTTACCATGGGAATGTTATTGTTGTTGGCGTTCACGTCGCCGTTGATATTTGTATTATTATTATTTACAAGCGATGCTTGGGAATCGGGTCGCGAGCTAAGCGCTGTAGAGTGAGCGCTATTAGGTCGCGAACCTAACCGACTGTCAGTATCTCGTGTGAGTTTTCTAAGATCGTAACTCGATGAGGTCTGTTTACAACACATGAGAATTTTGCACAATTATCCGACAACATTGGATAGATTTTTTTGTTGAAACCATCAAAGTGGAATTCAAGCACAATTTTGATAATGAAATTTAATTTTCGGAAACCATATAAAGGGAAAATTACGCGCATATCACGTTAAAAAAGATATCGCGAGGTAGAATTGCATGCGCAGATCCACAATGCATGAAAACGTTAGGTCATAGATAGGGTGCATTGAAATGAATATGACAGAAATGTGCATAGGATAATATATAAAAGAGTTACAGGTTAAAAAGAAAGAGTAACATTTACAATACGAGGATGAACATTACGATGATGAACATTACGATGATGAACAATTAAAGATGTAAGTGGAAGAGGAATGCAACATATATAAAGGAGATGGATAGTGGTGTGGGATTGGATAAGGGCAAAAAAGAACAAAAACAATCGAATTAATGTACAAGCAAATGGTATGCGTTCCAATATATTCAGATGATTAGAACAACAATAAATCGTACTCTCCCTAATAATTGGGTTAAGACAAACTTCCGGTCTAAAGTGAATTATGCGTCTTTCCTTTTGATCTAAATTGAATTTCTCTCGATCCAAGTCGTATGCGATTCATTTAATAGAAATCACTTAACTTCGTTCATTGCTACTTAACCCTTACAAGTTCACGATCAACATGTTGCAATATACTTTGTTATCTCTCTGCCGGCCGTAACGATACTTACAAAGTTAGAAGACAGTTCTCCATGTTTCACGTGATGGAATATATGATTGTTGCCTGGTACTGCTAACGACTGGTTGGACAGAACTGATATCTTTCGGTTCTGGATGAAAAGAAAATCAAGACAATCATTTGATTATTAATGGTGTGCTAAACTCCTCACTCACTCAGCTATCCGAGCAACGGCATCTTCTTCAATATACATGTTTATATTGTCGTATGACACATACCCCCGCGACAACAACTTTTCCATGGTCAAGATCGAACGCTAGCCGAATTCCTAAGTTTAACCCTGAACCAAACACTATACCTAAACCCAAACCTAACCTAACACCAAACTGTAACCCTGTCCCTAACCCTTATAAAAAATAAAGCCCGGAGCAATTGTAACTTTTTATTGAGACCTGTTCTTTCATCATCTTCATTCTGACTAAACTCTTTTGGAGAACATAATCACTAAAAGAAGTCAGCTGTCATGCCGTCTAATCCTCCTTGGTGAGTTGACTTGTGGAAGATACAATGAATAAAGCAACAAGCAATGAATTAGAATTGAGTTTAGATGTTTTACCTCTTCCGAAAGCTCGTGCGCCTGAAGGGGTGGTAGCTTGCGCGGTAAGGCATTGCCGTTGGCTGTTCCGTTTTGTCCGGGGTTTTCAGGTCCATCGGTAACGGTCTGTACCGCGGTCTCTCCGACAGCCTCGCCCGCCTCGGCATCCAATGGAGCTACCTCGTTGCGACAGAAACCACCACTGCAACAACAAAAATCAGATCAAAAGAAAATGTGATAATGTTCGCAATTCCTATGACCATTTGCAGTTAAAAAGGTGCATGGGCAACGGACATCTACATTTACATTACGAGGCTCATTGAGACATTACGTCACATACTTTTGCAAGACAAAACTCTTTTTTTGCTACTGTACTCGGAGGTGTTACAGTATACAAATATTGACTGCTCATGAGGATGATGGTGGGAATTCTCACTCCCAAGGTGGTGTTCATTCCGGCCCTTCTTTCACCCCCGAGGCGAAGCTAAAAGATGTTCTACTAGTTCTCAATCTATTCATTATTCTCTGTATTTTTGTTTTCAAATCACTGTTAAACTTGAATTTGGGGAATATGAATGAGTGAATAAATCTAACTCTAAATGTAATTACAAATTAAATTGATTATCATAAAGGGGGAGGGAATTGTTGGAAATAAGTAGGTATCTTAAAAACAAATTCCTTCGGACAACCCCCCCCCCCCCCCTTCCATAACGCCCTAGGCCCCTTAGGGTAAAGCAAGGTTTTAGCCATGCATCCTTCTCTGAGTTCTCTCTCACCATGTGATGTGCTTGGTCTTGTCCATAATGATGGGATTAACCTTCATGAGGATGAGATAGATGACGTAGAGGATGACAAGGATGAGGGACTCCCACCACGTGAACTCCGTGTCCCAAGAGAAGACGATGAAACACACCAAGGACAGACCGTAGAAGAAACTATCACGCGCCAGAGGGCGCCAGTCCAAATTAAGAACCTGTGAAAAAGAGGAAACAGATATTAGATGGTGCTTGATGCTGGGCCGGACCTGTTGCATAAAACCATTAATGGTAACTACCATGGTAACATTGCTCGGTAGGATGCGACCGTCATTGTTGGTCAAACAGTTTTTGAGCGTCAAGTAAAATCTGGCTGGAATGCTCCCCGGGAAGTGGAGATTGTGCACATAGTGTGTGCGGGCAAGCACTGAATCCAATGACCGGGGTAATGATATATATGTAGAGTCCTTAGAGACATTTGTGATAAGCGCTATATAAAAGTTAAATATTATTATTATTATTATCAATGATAAGTTTAATGCGACGAGGCCCTGGTTTATGATGGTTGCAACTGATTTAGTGACACTGTCCTATTATTCATGAGTGTTGATTATCTTTTAAAAAATACAAATTTGTTTTGTTACATAATTATGTTCAAACAGATAATGGGCAGTCTCATAGTAACTCTTCATTACATATAAACCTGCCACTACAAACAAAATTGTGATAGCCTAAATAATGCTTAAACATATAAAGAAAAGGAGAAATCATTATGAAGAAGCTCATGGAGAGAGTGTAGGACCAACATTAATTTCATTCATGCTATAAGTTGATTTGGAGCTCACATACTGCACGGTTTCTTCCAACTTGAATGTCGGATTAGGAGTCCATGGTCATTCCGTCTCATTTAAACAAAATGGCTCTCGAAAACAAACAAAAACACTCAAGTAAAAATCTTTTAAAAAACTCAATTCCTGAAGACTTTTGAGGCAATTTTCATATTCGTATCGTATATCCCCCAGAAATCATATTCTGATTACGTCCTATGATATTGTGATGTTCGCATATTTCGATAGGCAATGAACAACCCCTACTGAAATGGCCTTAGGTTGATCTTTCGAAAGTCTATATGTGATCATGATGAAGGAATACGGAATATTAGGATGAGAATAGCAAAGGAAATCATTTGATTGCAAGCGCAGGTGCTACCTTTCTTCGTCTTTTTTTCAGACAATTAAGAAACGTTTCATTCCAATGTTGTCCTCAATCCTAATCATTTCCCGACTCACCTGACCAGCTAGAGCAGCTGTGAGTGCGATGATGATGAGGATGTTGAACACGGCTGATCCCACGATGGTGCCGACCCCGACATCGCTTTCGAAGGCGACACCGATGACGGCTGTGAAGAGCTCCGGAGCCGACGATCCCGCCGCCATGAAGGTCGCTCCGGCGACATCTTCCGATAGGCTGAGGGTCTCCGAGATCACCTCCAGCGAAGGCACAAAGAAGTCATCGCAAATTATTGCGATTGCTATCATAAATATCAAAATAAGAATCAATCATGTTAATATGCATGTACCATGTAAATGAAGCTTTCCTAATAAATACAATTAAACATCAAATCGATTATAACACATCGTTCAAATTATGAATATTCGAATGCATGACATAAGCGAAAACCAAATCATTATTATTAGCTGATCAGAATGTATCTCTTTAGCTTTATAAATAGAAGTAATAATTTTGAGCAATACTTGTCCATCTTAAATGTTAGATCATTTATGCGCCATGATTTTAAAATGATCTTTTCGTAATTTTGTACATTTATGGGAATTCGACAACCATGATTATATTCATTTATACTAAAAAAATCATTATGTACCATCTTTAGTCAGTCACATTTTTTCTCAAAGGTAAGTGAAACATTACTGAAAAATATCAATATACATTGTAGTTTGGAAGGGCATTATATGAAATTTATTGTGACTGTAATATATATTCTATCAATTTTTCTTATTACATAGCATTTCTAGATAAGCTCTGAGCTTTATGATTAGGTCCGAAATGACGATTAATTTGAGTTATTTCAAATAAAACAAAATATTCGTAAATATATATTGTTAAACCAAATGCTGAGGAAATACATCACTTCAAGAGGTGTCAATGAAATTTAAAAAGGGTGTGATAATTTCTGTTTCCTACTACAAACTGCCCATTCATTGCCGTTTCAATATCTCTTTTTCTGACAATCATGCAATCGTCGGATTGTGACTGGGGATTTAAATGAGTTAGTATATGAGGTTTGGAAATGTCTGCAGATCTACATCTACATGTAATTCTTAAAAGCCTCTTACGGCTTTATAGTATAAAGGAATATAAAATGCGATTACAATAATCAAAAAAAGCTTTACAGAATTAAAGTTTATTTATTCTGTATCCAAGGAAACAAGATAAGTCTTCCAACATTGGATTAAAATCGTTAGTTGCGCTCCGTTGTTAAACAGTCCATAGATACAGAGGAAGACATCCTAACATTTATTTTCCCCTTCTTTTTGTGCACTGTTTGTCGAGTTTTAGTGTATGTGCTACTAATCTAATCTCGATTCATTGTTTGGGATGATTTAAACCCATACAAGATAGACACTCTTTCTTTTCGTTATATTTCTATCTTTTAATCATGTACAGATGTACGTGTATATTTTGTTGCCATGTAATGTTTGCTTCACAATGACGTATTACGGTATCGCAACACAAGCATCCTCCTTCTCGGGAATTTCACCGCTTTCATCAGTTTTGTTTAGAATTGTGACGTTGATGTTGTATATTAAAGCTTGATTATCTAATCCGATAAGTATTCTTGAATCTTGGATTTTGCAACTTGAATTTCTAATCTTAAAATACAACTTAAAGGCTACTATTATCTCTAAACCGGCTGAAATTAGGGCTACTGAGGAATAAATGATACGATAGTCGGGATATACTACACCATCACCATTATAAACATCATTTGCGGAGCATTAAATTGACAGTGTATAGAATTATTGTATATAAATATGAATGCATCACGCACTATAATGCGTGTAGCAAAATGAATAGCATTGTATGCCTGAGTTAAGGACTAGAAAGGCATTTATAGCTCTGTGCAGGGATCACCTCCCTGCTCTGTGTTAAATGATACAGGCTAATGGCTTTCTGCCACTCATTACAGTGATTCCTTGACGGTATTACGTAACTTACCGATGAACAAAATGATGACAAATATAGCATAGAAGATGACCCAGAGTACTGGTTGATTAACGGATTCGAAGCTGCATGTCTCCCAGGGCGGTCTTACATGGCCGCCGCTTTCATTCGACAATAAACTCCTACCCATGTTACCATCTGCAAACAAGAAAAACAAATGATACGAATTACATAATCATGATGATGATCAAGAGTTATTCATGTATGCATTTTCAAAATTATAGAAAGTAGGCCTACATTTTGAATAATTATACATGTAGACATTTCAATTCGACAGTTCGGTGATAACAGAAATACAATTAAGTCACAAATGACAGAAAATATAATAACGATGCCAATAGAGCGCACAAAATGAGTGTAGAGACAAAATGACGAGGGTAATCCTTTTTGCAAGGTTGCGCATCATCGTAATTCAAAAGTGGCCCATTCTTTAATATGAACATGTAGAAGTGAAGTTTTGAAATCGGACATCAATACAAAAGTTATCTGCCCCCCCCCCCCTCCCCCTTCCCCAGCCAATATCGAACTGGACGACACCATTCACAATCTGAGATCACGAATGTTGTATTCTTAGCTTTGAAGGGTTAACATCAGACCTCAACACTCGTATAATAATTGAGAAGCCTAGACGCAAGAAACAAACATCATGACTAGCTGTCAGTAGAGCTGCATACAATACAAGTGAACTTGGGAGTCTTATTGGATTATCCGGCTTTCAGGCAGACGTCTGTCACCTAGCTGCCAGACAACCTCCATGCAGAAAGTGACATGACAGACCTTATATCAAGAGATAATTCACTCAAGTCCTCTCCCATTGGTGAGATTAGAGGCAGGTGCGTCGTATGGTGGTAGTACATACATGCTCGTATTTTTACCACCATCTTGTTAGTACGTGTAGCTTTCTACACTATCATATTGGAGAAGCTTGTACACGTTTATACACGTTAAACTAAAGATTGTATTAGGTGGTGAAATCGCTAAATTTCAATTTAATATCTTTCGACGTTTTAAAATACTCAATGCAGAGTATTGTAAAACATCAATTAATTCTAACAGATTATCGCTGGGTATGATAGCGCTGAACTTGTGGGCATCATGAAGATAACTACAATGTTGTTGTAGGCTATTTACAACAATTGATCTACTGTATATAATGTTTTCACAAATTCACTTCAGTGGTACATGCTGTATGTGAAATTATTATTAGAGATTCTAGACGACCTATACAGGTCATGTACCTGTAAATGTACATAAATAGCAGAGAGGATGATTTTAGATGATCCCACATTTTTACAGATGTCATTTTCTCCAGGCAAATGCTTCGATTACAAATTGGCTTTTACATAATGTAGACCTGGAAACAGTATACAACCAAACATGTGGTTTGACTATTTCAAGAACCTTATGAACAAGAATCCAAAACTGTCAAAAGAACAAAAAGAAATTAAAAACTTTACGGACGACGCAATACTGCAAAAAAACTTCTCATCTTTAGATTTTAGGATAACTCCAAATGAAGTTCTAGGATGTATTGAAAAATTGAAAAGAAATAAGGCCCCAGGAAATGATTCAATTTTAAACGAAATGCTAAAGGCAAGCCGATTTGTTTTGACACCGATTTTAGCAAAGATATTTAACTTAATCTTAATTAGTGGTTGTTTCCCTGAAAACTGGTCAGTGAGCCTTCTAAAACCGCTTTATAAAAGTGGGTCTGTATGTGACCCCTCAAACTATCGAGGAATATGCCTATCCAGCTGTCTTGGCAAATTATTTTGTTCGGTTTTAAACCGACGTTTAGTACAGTTCCTTGAAGACAATGAACTGTATAAACCCAATCAAATTGCGTTCAGAGCGGGCTACAGAACGTCTGACCACATGTTTGTTCTAAAAACAATAATAGATAAATATGTAAGAGGCCGGGCAAAGAATGATAAGAAAGGTTTATATATATGTTTTATAGATTTAAGGAAAGCCTTTGACAATGTTTGGAGGGATGGTCTTTGGTATAAAATGTTAAAACAAGGTATTGGTGGTAATTTTCTGAGAGTGCTACATGACATGTATTTAAAATGTAAAGTATCCATAAAACTAGACGAGGGCGTCACCTCGTGTTTCAATACGAATACCGGAGTAAAACAAGGGTGTGTCATTAGCCCGACATTATTCAATATGTTTTTAAATGATGTTGTAGATATTTTTGATACCTCAGTTAGTGAACCAGTAACGCTACATGACAAGGACTTGAACTGCATAATGTATGCAGACGATCTAGCAATTATTTCTAGATCCCCTCAAGGAATGCAATACTGTTTAGATAAATTCACTCAATATTGTAACTCTTGGATGTTGAATGTTAATGTCACCAAAACTAAAATAATGATATGTAATAAGTCAGGCAGGTTGAATGATAAGAGTGATTTTGAAATAAACGGGAAAAACTTACCTCGGTAAAGGAAATGAAATATTTAGGCATTGTTTTTAGTAATAATGGATCGTTCAAAATGGCGACAAGGGACTTAGCGGATAAGGCCAGGAGAGCATTATTTAAACTTTATAAATCTTTCGGCAATTATACGCCCAGTATTAAAACCTTATTACACCTGTTTGATGCAACTGTACAACCAATTTTGCTTTATGGATCCGAAATTTGGGGTGCTAGTGCAATAGACATGAAGAAAATTCTTCAAATAGAAACAGGGAAAACAGGACTGTATTATAAAAACGATTTTGAGAAAGTACACATTCAGTGTTGTAAAAATATCTTAGGGGTAAACCGCAAATGCAGCAATTTAGCAGTTTCAGCTGAAATTGGAAGGCATCCTCAACTTATTCAAATTGCAATAAACATGCTCAAATATTGGATACGAATACGGAGTTTGGATGAAAATGGCCTTGTCTATAAATCTTTTGAAGAAAACAAAAAATTAGTAAATAACGAACAAAGCTGTTGGTTAATGTCAATTCGGGATATCTTTAGTTCACTAAATATTTGTAATAATGGAAATGAGACCGTATTGGACCCTGAAAATATACAAATTTCTCATAAAGATTTTGTCGAGTTATGTAAACTTTGTTTGGAAAGGAGATTTGATGAACAATTAAAACTAGACTTATTTGATGATAGGGATACCCGTAAAGGAAATAAACTCAGAACCCTCAGACAATTTAAAAACTCAATCAAGCAAGAAAAGTATTTATCTCATATACCAAATATAAATTTAAGAAAAAATATCACCAAACTACGTCTAAGCGCGCACAACTTACCCATAGAAACAGGAAGGTATAAAAGACCAGAAAAAACTCCCCCGAATCTACGATTCTGTGAAGACTGTAATATGAATCTTGTAGGAGATGAATTCCATATAATTATGAAATGTGACAAGTATAAAGATTTACGAGTAGATTTTATAGAAACAATTAGTAATCTGGAAGAAAATTTTTGTAATTTGGATAGTCAAGAAAAATTCATATTTATAATGAGATTAGATAATGAAGTTGTAATAGATAGTTTTTCTTTGTTCACCAAAAACATAATTGCAATGAGGGGTAATTTTTAGATACTATATGTTATAACAAAGTAGTCGTGTACAATCTTATGCTTTTGTTTTAGTTCTCATTTACATATTTCGTATTGCATGACTTATTGTTTATTTAGAAAGGTGTTGTAAATGTTTTATATTATGTTTTATATATCGATTGTTGCATTACATTGTAAAGTGATTATAACTATGTCTATAAACAGAATATTGATGTACATCAATGATGTTTAATAAATACAATACAATACATGTAATATTTTGTCCCAGAAAAAAGTAGAAGATTAGACAAATTAAAAAGAAACTCTAAGTGAGATAAAAAATAGAAAAAAATAACTACACACAGTTGAGGAGGGCAATAGAATTGTGTGTGTTTTAACTTTGTGTGCAGTGTTTCCACATCTCATATAGATTAACAATGTTCATGTGTATGTTAGCGTCCTACATGGACGATAGATAATTTTTGTCTCTATATCTCTATACACAAACATTATAGTGCCACTTGTCAACAAAAATGGTACTCATCTAGACATCCAAAATTCTATATCCAGCAAGTGCCAAAATCAAATTCATTATCCGTCACTTTCTGATGAGTTCAATAAAAATAATAGTTGTCTCATGTCGGTTGATGAAAAATCGTTAAAATAATTCAACCGATAGAAAGAGAAAATAATATTTAAGAAAATTCTGATCGCAGCCTACGTCATGGTTGAATCATTATTGTTTCGACAGACTGATGCATGCCGGGAATGAATCTAAACAGTCTAGCCCATGCAGTGGGATATTAGAATCTTTGTGTGACTTTTATTTTGATTCGGGGGCAGTCTGATGATATTGGAAGTCCAATGGCTTCTATTGGTAAATCAATAATGATAAATCATTTGTGATAATTATCTTACGATCTTAGCTATAAAAGATTTGCTAAGCATGATGTGAACGAAATATTCCTAAAAATTCAAAAACAATCATTAATAGAAGAGCGCGTGACAGCTTTGTTTATTACCCCCCCCCCCCCCCCCCCCCCCCCCCCCCTTCCCCTCCCCCTCAGCTCCTTTACCCTATACAGCATAGTCAGATGTTCATAATGTACTGTACATAGCATGTACAAGTACAAATGTATATGCCTACTTTTCACCATCGCATTATCGAATCCATTATTGTCGATAAAATGAACGCTTGTAATAGCCCCTGACTCCATCACTTCGAAATTATTTATGCATCATTAATCTTTATCGCATTGATAGTCTCACTTGTTTAGAGTGCTTATTTGTCATTTCGAAATCATCCAATAATAAGAGAAAATGGACGTAATGGAGAAGTAGTGGAGAAGACAAGAGGCAAAATGATATAATGATGTTTAGCTCTTTGGGGTTTTTAAACGGTTTATGATAATTATTGTGATATAAAATCTATGTTCGCTTTGTACAATCATAACCAATAATTCATAAACAATATTTTCTTTTAATTCAAGTATAAATAATCATTGAATGAAACACGAACAAAATAAGAAAAATTCTTTAAATTGTAGTAAATTTTCCTTTCATGTCGCAAGACAGTGAATACATGAACAGTGTAATCGCACTCTGTTTTACTCATAAACAAAGTCAAAATGCATGACTTTGTAAAAGTCAGAATTTAATGACTGTCCATACCTTGGTTTCACGAGCTATGCATGTACTCACGCCTGAATACGGCATAAAATCTCTCTCTCTCTCTCTCTCTCTCTCTCTGTCTCCCCCTCTCTAACTCTCTCTCTCTCTCTCTCTCTCTACCTGTCCCTGTCGCTCTCTCTCTCCTCTCCTTCCCCCTTCGTCTCTCCTTTTCTCTTTCTTCCTCTCATTCTCCCTCTAAACATTGTCTATCTCTTACGTATTAACAAATCGTATCAAACTAAAACTACGAGAAAAATAATAAAAAGAGGGGAGATTCAGTCGTACCGTTGTTTTGGTCATCGATGCGTTGCAATATGGTAAGTGCCTAGACAAGTTTAAAACCTAACATTCACACGTTCAGTTTACCATAGAAACGAGACACGTTGATTTTCACACGAGATTCCCGGCGCTGCATGCTCACAACGTATCCATAATTGATTACTTTAAAACCGTTATACAATCATGATTGCATTTTGTATAAATCATATATTGTATTCTGTCTCTGATATTGCAATATTTTTCATCATAAAACATGGCACCTTGTGCTTGGTCGTGTACTGTACTTGTTTCTATGCAGGCGCCTATACACTGCAATCAGGTTTTTGTTTTAATAATCTTCATGTATTACTGTAGGGCATATTCACTTTTCTTCTGTATTTTGTAGGTCTACATGATAATTATTTCCTCAACAATTTTCCCAATACAATTCGGAATTATAATAAAAGTACACGTAGTATCAATAACTGAGGCAAATACAGCAAATACGGTAGTGTGCTTAAGCGTTTGTTGCCGAATAGTTAAGTCCAAACTGTAATCAATTCTTGACGCATTGGTGGGAATATTCTGACGGGTATTTTCCTTTAAAAGTAAGGTTATTTCAGATGAATGTTTCAAAAGCAATCATTCTAGAAAGACGCAATCAAGCGAGAATATCCGCCCTTCGGGAAGGCCCTTGGAAGGAAAAAAATATATGTACATTGCATGGGGTTTGCTCTATCGCGAAACAACCCCTATTTCCCCACCCCTATTGATAGTCACGTCCTTATACGCCACAGTTCACCCCCATGTTCCCCCTTTTACCTTTATACCCCCACCACGCACCCCATGTTCCCCCTTTACCCCCCCCCCCCCCCTTTACCCCCACCACCCCGCACCCCCTGCCCTAATCTCCACTCACTGTGTGCTTGGGGATATCATTAATACTCCGCCATTCTAGAGCTACCCTATTGTCGATCTCTGCACAACACGGTCCACACAACCATGACAACTATATAGCCGCCACATTGCCCGCTCGTATAATTATACCGATTGTTACGTCACAATACTGAACCATCTTTCTCCTGCTACACGAAGCAAGGTGAAATAAGGGTGTCCATATTCCCTTTCTTTTGATCGAGATCGGTCTTGCCGAAAATCGCATTCAGCGCCTTCGATCTGTAACAACTGCGATGAATAGAATGTGGGCAGCTACCGAAGATGAAGAATAAAAGAAAGAAAATCGAAGGTTGATCGCTCCGTGCGAAGGGTCTTCTTCGCCTTTTGTCCATGATAAATCCCTTTTGAGCAGCAACGTACATGTATATAAACGTTAAAGCGAATCGCTGCATGTGCACGGCACCTACGACTCCAAATATCCAATAATATTCTTCTAATGACTACATGTACAGTATGTGGTGTTAAGGTGCCGTAATGGCATCTCGATGTTATACATAAGGAGAAATGCCTTATTGTATCTTTGTGTGCATGTAGGTGGAGACGTTATCGATCATTAAAATCCCAAGGATTGTCTCGTCAGACATGATGGTCAGACAGGGCTCGTCTCTCATCTTCTCGTAGTAGAATTACCCCGATCAGAACATATATCATTCTCATGCTAAAACGATGCTCAAGTATTCTCACATTAGCATGTATGTATAATGTATACACAACTTACATCATCATACTCATCTCAGCATCTCAGCATGGCAGCATGGCGGCGCAACATGTCAGATGACACTATCGCGAATTCTCCGTTTTACCTTTACTCATAATATTTTCTACATGTACAGTAAATACGTTTCATAAAACATATCTCATTTACCTTGCTTTATGCCTCGCTTATCGTCATTCTATTCGAAATAATTTGATGCTCTACACTGCAAAGAGTTTTAGACGACAGCCGCAGTTTTATCTTAGAAATTCAATGATTCTATTAAGTTATCAGCTACAGGAAATTGTCTCTCAATGCTGTCTTACATACTCGAGGAACATCGCTTTCTTTTGATCTCCTCTCTCTTTCTTTCTTTTTCTTTAAATACAGATGACGCTACCTCTGACAGTCGTCCGAGTGGTTTTTAATCGACTTTCAATTCTTACGACGTACATGTACTTTTTTTAAACAATAACACATTTATATTGGTCAGTAATTGATAGCAATTAAGAGTAACGAACGCGTCGGTATAATTTAGAAAATCCTTCGTAATACACGAACTAGAAATAGGTAAGTGTGAGGATTGATGTCCATGAGAGTAATCTTTAACTTGATTACATCTTACAAGAAGGCCATCTTCCTGAGAATCTCTTATATGGTTTCAATAATTTCGTCGGATGGAAACGTCTAAAAATGGGTCGTTTTACATTTATTTCCTAGTGTATATTCTTCTTCTTCAAAGGACTGAAAAGCCTCACCTGATTGGTATTTGTCTTGCATATCAGATGCTCTGTTTGATGTGATGTATAGTATGGAAGAGATGAGAAAAAATGCGACTACGATGGAGGTTCTTGATAGCCACTGTTTGTTGAGTGTACCGATCTTGCTCTTGTCCCGTCCCCCGAGTCCAACCCGGTGGCGCCATGGTGGTTTCCTGAGGCGGCCAGTTCGTCTCACAGGCTCGGATTGGACTGCTATTTCATGTGATTGCATTGTTCTGAAATGGAAAAACAACAGAATAATTCATCTTTGATTAGAATGATCAAAAACAAATCCGAAACGTTAAATCATCTTCACCTATAGAGAAATGGCCGAAAGTTGTAGGGCAACGCCCTCATTCCGTATGCAAGATGATATTGATGATGATGATGGTGGTGATGTTGGTGATGATGATGGTGATGGTGATGGTGGTGATGTTGGTGGTGGTGATGGTGATGGTGGTGGTGGCGGTGATGGTGGTGGTGATGGTGATGGTGATGGTGGTGGTGATGGTGGTGATGTTGGTGGTGGTGATGGTGGTGGTGATGGTGATGGTGGTGGCGATGGTGGTGGCGATGATGGTACTGACGGTGATGGTACTGACGGTGATGGTGGTGGTGACGATGATGGTACTGACGGTGATGGTGGTGGTGACGATGGTGATGGTGATAATGATGGTGGTGACGGTGGTGATGGTGATGATGATGGTGGTGACGGTGGTGATGGTGATGATGATGGTGGTGATAGTGGTGGTAAGTTTTATGATGGTGGTTATGACGAGGAAGATGATGAGGTTCTATGAGAATAATAATGATTAAGATGATGATGACTTGATGATGATGAACAAAGCAAGTACAACACGTTCTCAAGACGCTACAAACATTATAAGGGTACCTAAGTTCTTATAGAACATTTATTTAAGTCCAAGAACGTTTTTTTTTTCTTTATGAGATGATATGACGATCAGGATGATAATGAGAAGTAGGAGGATATCACATAGTGATATTCGTGCATGTAGTGGTGGTGATGATGGTGCTGATGATGGTTATGATGGCGACGATGACGACGACGACATTTGTGATGAGGAGGAGGAGGAGTCTATAGCGGTAATGATGATAAGTTTGGCGACATCCATGATTTGCCTTTATTATGTACATGTACATGTGAACATGTACAAGTCATGCCACCTTTTCATTCAAGGAAATATTTCTCGACGCTGCTACAATCCCTACATTAAGCTTATTGTTGAAAGTATTTCATTGTTTTAAAGCGCTGTCAAATTCTTTGTCATAATGAAAATAAGAAAAATGCATCATGAAACACTCGTAACAGAATTTTCACAAACGGTTACATTTCGATGTTTCTGTAGAGTGCTTACTCTGAAAAATTGTAGATGTCATGAGCACTATTATTATTATTATCATTATTGTTGTTATTATTGTTATCATTTTATTGTTGTTGGTGTCGTCGCTGCTATTATAAAAATGGCAAATTTATCATTAACCATTAAGCTCAGAGAACTGTGCTATTGTAAATTGGTGATGATTCATAATATTGTAATCATCTTTCACACCAAACTTATTATGAACGAAGACATAATTTACAAAGAAAGCAAAATACTGAAATGTGCATCGTCGACGTCCTATTAATAACGGAATAAATCCTCCTAGACTATAATAATCAGTGTACGCTTTACGTCACTCATAACCAGGGGCGGATCCACGTAGCGAATATTCCGGCCCGCCCCCCCCCCTCGCCCCTAGCCCCCCAAAACGATAAAAAGATAGGATAATAACGTAAAGTTAACCTTTATAAAACAAAAAACAAAAGCGCCCCCCCCCCCCGCTTATTCGCCGGCCGGCGGTGTCGGCACTAAATTTTGTATTAAGATTTGGCTACCCACCCACCCCCCCCCCCCCCTTCACGCCGTCTGGATCCTCTGCAGGCGCGGATCCACGGTGGGGGGGGGGCTGACGGGACAACAAAAAAAAATTAAAAAAAAAAATTCTCACGAATTAGGTGAAAAAACAAAAATAGTGGTCTCACCCCCCCCCCCATTGGACCAAAAAAAAGTGCCTCCTACCCCCCCCCCCCCCGCTTATTCATCGAAGGCTGAGTCGCAACTAATATTTTTTCACGGATTGCCCCCCCCCCCCCCCCCTCTTCCCGCCGGCTGGATCCGCCAATGCTCATAACACAACATTTTCTGGGAATTTCATTGAAATAAGAGGATTCTTTGAGCAAATTTATTCAAGGAGTTATCGGTAGATTTTTTTTTTCTTATTTTATTTCCAACCTTGAGGGAGAATCGTGAACATCTTCAATCCTAGATATACGGAGAAATCATCATTGACCTTGCTCTGCCAAACATCTCGGCGTCATTTTACTTTTGTATCTTGACAGATCTAATAATACATCTTTTCAATTATTATTATAATGAACATGCAGGCCTTGTGGTTGGATGGGAGATTATAAAATAAGAAGGAAATACAGAATTATTGCTGAATGTAAACACGTTGTGTGTCCGGACAGGTTACTTATCTGGGACAGCTAGGTCATTTTCCAAACGGAAATAGAGTCTACAGTGTATGTAAGAAGTACTTTGCAAGTAAATATTATTGGGGGTGTGCATGCGTGGGCAATGAGACTTAAAACTGTCACGTATGCGGTTGGGGATTTAGAAAGGTATATAATAGAAAAACGTAGAATAATACTACATTACGTGTATACTTTGGATTTATTCTTACAACTTTCTAGATATCTTGTGAATGATTTATGATAACTTGAATGAAAACGATTCCGATTTCTTGCTTGAAAATGACCTGCCCGGACCTACCACTAGGTCTAGTCCAACCACATAAGTTACATTCAAAATTGAAAAGACACAAAGAGCCATCAAATTAGTCAACTAAATACATGTAGACCTAGACCTCTAGGCTAGATATAGTCTATGTCAAATTGACAACTATTCCAATAATTCTTAGCGTGACCGTATAAAGGAATCAGAAATTATTTTTCCAAAAAAATATTGACGACCACTTGGCCCTTTCACAAACAAATTTAGTTCGCGATTCAAATCTTAGTTCTCCTTCTTGTTTTTTGTTGTTGTTGTTGTTGTTTTGCTATCGTTCAAACTCAGGATAAATTTCACTTTACGCTTCTCGATTTTTATCTAATAAAACAAATTAATATTTTTAGAATCTAGGCCTATCTGATTTCGGAAACAAAAAACAACAACAACAACTTTAAAACGCAATGAATTTGATTTGCGCGCAGACTCGGATGCGGCGTTAGTTACGAAATGAAAAGTAGATCACCTTGTGCCTTTGTAAACTCACATTTTGCTCGGCAACTTAGAAATAAAGATCTTCATTATCTTTTTGTTACCATAACTGTCCAGTTTAGCAATACAATTGTTCTGCAAAGTCGAGGATTTAGATCTTTATCATATTATTAAGATCGAGATCTCGATCCAATGTTGACATTTTGGGGACAATAATATCATGAAAAATGAAGAGAAGAGAATAATGTCACCGCTGTCTTTAGATTTAGGTCTAGAGGTCTAGATATTAAAGTAAAACTGAAAGTAAGATCTTATTCTTTGTGCATGACTAAGACCAACAGTATACTAAGAAGAGACGAAAAGGAATTCTCACACATTTTCCTGGTCTTGGTCGAAATATATGAGGCAGTGCCTCACATCTAGAAAGTCTAGTCTAGAGTAGAGTCTAGATCTATGTCAATATTCACATTAATCTTCCAATCGTGTCTGCTGAACGAAATTCCTTTCCTCATTTTTTGTTTCTCCCAATGAGACGTGTGCACACAAGTATTTATTAGGGGAAAATCATAAGAAAACAAATGCTGGCCGAGAATTACTCGTTTCAAGAGTCAAGACGGAGAGAGAGAGAGAGAGGGCATAACAATGACAGCATCATCATTCATCACCGCTTCTAAAACCAGGCACCAGTCCACACTCCTGGCAAAGCATCACACAAAAATGAATCCTTTTTACAGCTTTCCGAGTATCTGACGATAATTTAGCAAATATAAAACACAAAAACATACACATATAAAACTCCGTTACCTTATTGCGTGTTCATTTCCCTTCATAAAGATAGCTTAATTTCCTTTAAATGATAAATAATGTCCAGTTATTTTCCGGGCTTGTGTATTTTGCGAGTTTCTTGTCTTTGGCGACTCGCATTTAGTGATGTGCACCTTTTTGTGGCGGTTGCATGTACGCTATGGTAAACCTGTGCGCAAGCGCGCGAGCTGCAGCTCATCCATTGACCACTGTATTGTAGTAGCGCGCGCTGGAATGACCAATAGTTGCTAGGAGCAACCGGCGCACAAAATGCACCAGAGGATAACAGGACTCCATTTAATCAATTTCTTCAAGAAGTTACGTCACAAAGGAAACTCCCCCGAGAAAAAGGTAAATACAATGGTCTTACAAAGTGATATATTATTCACTAGTCGGAGGCTCATTATTAATTAAAATCAGGCGGTAGTCGTGTTATTGGGTGCTGGGAAAACATTGTGATCATCTCCAAGTCAGCAAACAAAATTAAAAGCAAACAAAAGTATGGAAATAAACTTTGTCTGCAAACTGAGCTTCGTAAACAATAAACAAAGACAGACATTTTATATTGTCTTTAAAAAAGTATAAATATCCTATCTTTAGAGATAATATAATACCTGCTAAACATGTTTTATGATTATTATCACATAATTTTCTTTGCGGTTTACTAAACACTGTTAAGAAGCATATAATTTAAGTACCTTCCCTTTTTTTTACAGTTCAAATCCTATAGTTCTATTCTTTTTTCTGAGGGCACGATTCTTCTAGAGGATAAAACTTACAATAATAATGTACCAATTCATATTTCAGGTAGAATGCCATAATTATAATTATTTTCCTGAGATTGTTGTCCAATGAAAGGCCCTGTAGATGTTGGCCGTATATGTGCACAGAAAGCATCATATACACTTATTTGTACCAAAATGCTGCATTTAATTCATTTTGGTCGGACCACCGACGTTGGACAACCCGCCCGCCTAGGACAATATCCCCCGGACAACTGCTAATAATGTACCCTTTATCATATTCCACCCATTGTGCGGAACTTCTATAAGAACTTGTTCAAGTAACCCTATATTTGGTTCGCTTCTTTGCTCCGGGCTTTATTTCGTCAAAAGGTTAGGGGTTTCAAGTAAGCGTTGCTACTGGTTAGGGTCATACAGGGATGTGGTGTTAGAGTTATACAGGGTTAGGATTAGTGTTGCGGTAAGTATCTGGGTTAGGGTTAGGGTTGAGAATAGTGTGGTTCAATGTAAATTAAGACTTCGGTTTTTAGTTCAGGGAACTGACAGCAGAGCAACTGATTCCTAACGGGACGTTGAGGAGAATACCTAAGAAGAAAAAGAAGAGTTCTAAACTGTTTTGGGGGCATGCATTTAGGGGGTAGTTATTCTTGTCAGTATGTCGTCAAATCGTACATCTTCGGATGGTCAATTACACCCATTTAAAAACAAAATTGATGTAAATCACAAATAATGATTCATTCTTTAAAGATGAAGTTGAGTTCTGGTCATGCAATTGCATTGTGAAAGAAACGGTGTGGAATCGACCAGAAAAGGTTGATCATCTAGCATATTAGAATTTGTTTGTATTGCAACTTTGCAAGGTTCTGGAATCATCAAATGATAAGAAATTTGGCCAAGTCTTGGTAAAGTTACAAACACTGTACACAGAAATTTGTATATGGGACTACACGAACACGTGGCGTAAAAATCCCACCCCCGAGTTTTACGGTGTTACATGCCATATTTAGAGTATGAAGGCATTTGAAGAGCCATGCTTTTCAGGGAACGTGTCTTATCTGATGTTCTTCCACACTTGCATAATAAGAATGATAACGCTCACAAATTATTTTTCACCTCTTCCCAGAACTCAACCTTCTCTTTAAGTCTGTCTTAGTTATCATTATTACAGGAAAGTTAGTCTAAATCCCCGCGAAAAGAGCTATACAAGAAAGCAAAATGTCATTAAAACAAAACGGAGATATACAAACATTACGAATTTAGCTAACATGAGCACATCTAAATCAGAAATTATTGACTCTCGTCAATGCATCATTTTTGTCATTTTAGGCCTATTTATAAGTGTTTTATTCTTGTAATATTTATTGCTGTTGCCTCTGCTCATGTAGCTGCTTTTTTGTTGCTTTTTTGTTCTTGCTGCTGGTGTTGTTGTGGTTGCTATTGTTGTCGATGTTTTTATTGTTGTTGTTGATGTCGTCGTTTTTGTTGCTGTTGTTGTTTATGTTTACTCTTTCAGGCACGAAAATAATCACCCACATGAAGAAATTTAAAAATTGAATTGGATTGAATCGAAATGATTTTGATTTGCCACGATAAGACAGTTTTGTATAATACATGTAATTTCACGTATTTCAGAACAAAACCTAAAATACTTCAAAGCGAATGCCGTCAAAATGTTCAGGTTTTTTTTTAAAACAGATATCATTTTTTTAAATCTCTCTCTCTCTCTCTCTCTCTCTCTCTCTCTCTCTCTCTCTCTCTTTCTATCTGCTCTATTTATAAATGATTCATACTTTGTCACCTTTTGGTCACCGTTTCCTATAATCGCACCTGTCATTTTGACACCCCAATCAACAGTTCTCTTTCAAGTCAATCGTTATATGGGTATGTACCTACTACCGAACGCCAACGTTTTTCACGTCCTTTTGTTCTCGTGTTTTTTCCACTAAAAGTCTTCTCTCAAAATTGTAGGAACCTCCCGTGGCATATATAGAGACATTTCCACATTAGGATAGTCATACATGTTGTTAGTAAACTATGTCCATAAGGGTGGATTGATTTCTTTCTTATATCTTTTCATGAAGTGATTGGGGCAATATGATTATTCTTGATATATAAAATGTATAACTTATCTTCTGTGAACTTTATTGATCAATCTAATGGTTCACATAAATTAATTTATAAAGTTCTGAGAAGACAATATCTTAATCTATCAAGATTCAAGAATAAATCATATTGTCAGAATCATTTCTTGAAAAGAGGGGAGAAAACATTATTCCACTTGATATATTTGTTAACATCTAATCCTCTCATAAATTATCCATATCCCTTTATTGTAATTTTCTTGTTCCCTTCTTCCTTCCGACTTTATGCCTCTCTATCCCTTTCCATTTTCCAATGCCATCGCATCTATGTCAATTTAAATTGATCATTCTCGGTAAACATATAAAATTTCCTATGTACAAGCCCTATAGACACCAACTCTCTCTCTCTCTCTCTCTCTCTCTCTCTCTCTCTCTCTCTCTCTATCTATCTCTTCTCTCTCACTCTCTTTCTCTCTCTCACTCACACATAATGTCTTCCTCGTTCAGTTTCTCTTCCTTTTGATTTTACCATGGATCCTGACCTTACTCACAAATGTCTATAGTATACGGTACCATATTTCTCTTTTTTTCCCGGCAATTTATTTGTTTATATACCCTTTGCTCCTACATGGGTCCCGCCTAGTCCTGCTCCATGCCGTTTAAAGGGGGGGGGGGGGTCATGTCACTCCCCGGGTCAAGCCCCGTATTGGTGTGTTAGATCCCTGAGCATCTATTCCCCTGATGAAGGATGCATTCTCCCTGCATTGCTCGCTTTCCCGCCAAAAAAAAATCCTGCATTCCAGAATCCATAAAAAAAATCGTTAAAAAAGAAAACATTGCATAAGGGGTTTTAGGGTTTCAGGCAGATGATCATAAACTTCATATACATTCCATATTGTGTTTACTTTTACACTCTCTCCCCCTCCTTCTCTCTCTCCACTTTTAATCTCTCTCTCTCTCTCTCTCCCACTCTCCATATTCCTCCTATTACTAACCCCTTCCTAAAAACGGAAGCGGAGTATCCTACATCTTTAATACATGATGAAGGAGGCGCCCCTCTCCTTTCAGTAAGTAACGTAGCTATACAAAACAAAACAAATCAAGAAAGAGAAAAGGGGACGGGATGGGCGACGTTGAACAAAAGTTGATAGGACCCCTCCAACACCTTAGATATCCTCACTCGTTGACGTTGTTCTTTCGCATTTCGTCAACACAATATTTCCGGTTCCCCCGCCCCCACTCAATGACGCCAGTGTTCCGTCAATGGCTGGACCTATGCTGCGCTAAAGCGCCCCACTGTTCTTCGAAATAATGAAGTATCTAAATTAGAATACCGCCTCTGTATTTAGACCATACATCTCTTTCCGTCGTTGAATTGGAAACACTATTTCACTGCCTAGATAGATGGTGTTTGAGAGAATGATGAGGGTGCTTTGAAAAACCACGAAGGACTTGACCTTTTCGTACGAACTCCATGGAGACACCTTAAAAAGCAGTGTTTAGACAGGAAGCGTTCGATAAAATACAGGTGAAATCTGAAGGCCAATTTATTCAACATTCATTGCATGTTGGAAATGGCGTAACCCCAACGGGAGGGGCCTCATGTGATCGATAAGCCCCCTCCCCAAAATAAAAAGATGATATGACTGCTCTCAGACCCGCCCCTACAATGCCACTTGGACCAGCTAGTGCAGCCCCCCCCCCCCCCCACCCATAATAGAATAGGGTTAGGGTTGAAGGTTAAACGAGTAACATTTTAAGTTCTCTTTTTTTATACAATTAGATTGAAATCAAAATGTTATCCCACATAAAATATAAACCCGCGTAAAAATTTAGTAACAACTAAACATTTATAACATCTAACAGGGGGAGTGGAAAGTAAACATGCTAATGGACATTAATGGCACTAGAAAATATCTACGAACAAAAGAGAACGAACTAATAAATATGATCAAAGTATCATATTTACCTGACAACGGCGCTCAAACTCAACCAACATCCAAACATGCAATTCTTGTTTTTACGACGTTTCTCCAAAAAAAATGAACCTGATGAAAGAGTAAAGTTCAATTGACCATAATACTGTCCACTGTTTCAACATGTTCATCCTTGCATCAACGCTTCGTAAGAAGGTTAACGATGTCAAAATATGACGTAACAAAAACCCAGACATGATAATGTATTAGGATATGAGCGTAAGACACACCCACATGGTGTTAGTTCAAGATGCGTTAATCGGTGTGCTTTAATAGAATCGTAAAAGATAGTTTCTAGGAGCTGTTCTCTCAATTACTACGGGCCGGTGTGGAGCCAGGATTTACATCTCACATACAAAAGAAGGTAATATCCTTTGGCAAGATATTTATCTGCACTTGCTACTCTCCACCCAGGTGTTAAATGGGTACCCGATAGGATGCGAAAGTTCATATGGTTGAACGAGCAAGTGTGCGCTTGTAAAATGGCGACTGGCTGGAATGCTCCCCAAGGAGTGGAAAATGTGCATAGGCCTACATTGTGTGCGGGTAAGCCTGAATCCGGGGTAATAATATATCTGTAAAGCGCTTAGGCACATCGTCGGATCGATGTATTAGGCGCCATATAAACACGGAATAGTATTATTATTAATATTAAGGTAAGCATATTGGGTTTTTTTCGTTGGTGATTTTCACATATCTCTACCAACATGAACAAGCAGGCAAAACAACAGAAAACCAACAAAGAAAAACACATTTTAAGTGTGTTTTGGTTCGCAATATAATAACAATCAGGAGAAGAAGAAGATATTTATTTCACCTGTTTACAAATAATTATATTTCAATAGTCAGGAAGTCATTCCGTGTTCATTGTAATGGGGCACTTAACAAACATTTGTGAATTAAATTAAATTACGAAAATGTCCTATTTTGCATATCACTTTGCATGTATTTTGAAAAAAATGAAGACTAAGGCGGCTCTATCGAGGTTCTAGGTATTTTTTCAATTATTATCATTGCAAGAGAATTGTAGAAGAAGTTATAAACCATAGCAGAGGCATACAGGGCCCATCGAAAATATACCGAGGAGGCCGACGGAGTGAGAGAACAATTAAATATTTCTTTACCATGTGAGGGGCATGTCCCCCTCCCCGCTCGATCACTTTTCTCCCTCCAATGTGGTCCCTTTCGACAGACCCCCACCACCCCTCCCCCTCTCTCCCCCCCCCCTCCCCCCCCCCCCCAAAAAAAAAAAAAATCCGCAGTACACCATTACACAATTTGATTCACAGGATTGTAGCAATCGGTGCTCATTACGGGCAAGCTGGCGAACCCATTTCTCCACGAACCCAGATTGTGTTCTCTATCTGAAGTGTGTCGAGTGATATTTAAGACAGCAAAGATGGGTTAGGTTACCATTCTGCTCACCTCATTCCCTTATTATCACAATGAGACTCTTGTGTATAGCGTAATCAGTTACAATTCTATTACAGCTCCAAATATTAGGGCTAGAATGGGGGGGGGCGCTTGATCTATATTTTTTACTGCTCTACTATTTGTTCTATTAATATAAAAGCCAACCTCTCAAGTGCATTTAACTTTTCTTGAAAAGTGATGGATTCAGGTTTTTCTGAATAGGGTGAGTGAGACTCGACCCATGTTACTCCTCTATACTGTTGGTCTAAATAGAGGCCACGTGCTTCGTTTTTATCAATTTCAGAGAATTTATCTCATTTCTTTTAAATCGATAATCACACGATAGAAAGGCGAAGAGTGGGGCATCCAGGTTTTTTCTGGCATGCTGGGGAGGGGGCTCTATTCATGTTCCTACTCTAACTCTTGTTCTCAAAACAACCTAATTGCTCTTTTTATATTCAAAGCGTTTACATCAAGCTTCTTTTTTCTTAATGAAGATCGATTAGAACAGGGTGAGCAGATGAAAAAGTGGATAAGTGGTGTCTGAGGCGTATCCAGGATACTTTTACTGGGGGGGGGGGCTGGAAACTGAAGTTCAAAATCTCTCTGACAAGCACAGCGAGATAAAGAAGAGAAGAGAGAGGAGGGTAAAAAAAAAAAAAAATATTTTTAAAAATCTAATTTTTCATCATTGGCGTCTAGATTGCTGCCGAGAGTACCGTTATAATCATTGTGTACTTACTGCATGCCAGACTGTGTTTTACCGGGGCAGCCCCCTCCCCCTCCCCCCCCCCCCCCCCTCACACCCTTGGATCCGCCAATGTTATTCATTTCAATGCGATCAAACATGTTGGTTGTGGCCTGTCTAAACATTGCATGTCTTTCTAATGTCAACGTACTCTACGAAATCTAAACTTAGACGAGAAAACATGAGGAACGGGGAAAGAGGGTCGAAGAAAAATATACTTCCACAATCGTCTCATAATCCTCAGAAAAACAAACGTGCCAAGAATTTTCCCATACACCACTCTCTCTTTCTGCATCACTTCTGAAATACATATTTCTCATATTTTTCTGTTAGGCATGGTATATTTAAAGACTCTTGACTTTCATACAAGAGGTCCTAGCTATAGGTTCGATCGTTGTTCAGTGCTTACATCCTAGGACAAGGTGCTTAACCGGCATTTAGTCTCTCTCGACCCAAGCTTATCAAAATGGTAACCAGGCAATGCTGTGGTGGTAATAATTGTGTGGTGGTTTTAATTAGTGCTGTAGTCAAACGTTTAACCGTCCGGTATCCGACCGCCCATGGCGGATTCCGTTTTCAATTGGACGGTTTCGTTTTCCCGATTTTTTTTTTTTTTTTTTTTTTTTTTTTTTTAATAATTTTTTTTTTTTTTTTTTTTTTTTTTTTTTTTTTTTAAAGTTTCGATTTATGCCCCTCCACCTGGCACTATGCCTGGCAATGTCTCACAGCTCAGTAATCTGTGTGTTGACTCACCACTCCAAAACTAGAACAACACTCCAATTTGTCTGTCATCTTGGTTTGAAAGTAATCTTTGTAATAGATCTCATCATCTCAATATGTAGTTTATAATAATAATTCATCCAACTTTTACACAAGGTTCTGTCCTAGGTCCTCTACTGTTTTTAATTTACATTAATGATCTTACACATTCTTCTAAAAACAACATTGTTACTATTATTTGTGACAAGTTCACAAGCACAAATCGGCTCCTTTAAATGCACCTCGCAGTTAAATGAAAGTTGCCGACAGAGTCGGTAAAAAAAAATAAATAAAAAAAAAAATGTTTTTTTTTTTTTTTTTTTTTTTTTTTTTTTTTTAATTTTTTTTAATTTTTTTTTAAAAAATCGTTTAACCGAAAACCGTTCGGTTTTGACTGGCGGTTAAACGGAATTGGAGATATCCGTGATGTTACAGCACTAGTTTTAATTGTGCACAGGAAATGGAGTCTTGATAGTAATTTTCCACATTTCACAAAAAAATATTTAACCATCCTCAAAAACCACGTTTTGCAAACGAACATATCATAAATATTATAATTCATCGCACCATTAAAACGATACTCTTGGCAGTCGCGTTCATCGCTTGGTGGCAGTGTCGCCTGTGCAAAAATGTAGGACGTACCTCCCAATGTCATATCCCACAGTAGAAACTAACTTGTAAGAAAGAGCAAGAAAATAGTGTCACGTCCATGGAGATATAAATACTATCATCGCATGACGTCATAGTTGTCACTGCTTTATCCTATTTCTTGCATCGAATATTACAAACACTCACGCATGTGCTGGTTTCGCGATTTGTTTGCTGTTGTCGTTGTTGTTGTTTTTATTCTATTTTAGTATGAATCACCTGGCCTGATAGAGAGAAAAGAGAGAGAGAGAGAGACAGACAGACAGACAGAGAGACAGACAGACAGAAGGGGAAGAAGTTTGGGGACTGTAATGTTAACACAGAGTAAATAATTATTCATAAAAATCAGTTTACTGGAAAACCCATGAACATCTCAATTACATCATGACCAAATGAGTGAACGCGAGTTCAGACTGGTATCAATTTCTTACCTATAGCAAAAACGATTAAAAAAAAAGATAGTTAGTATTTGGAGCAGTATCTGGTTACCCATAGCAATGATATCACTCCATTGCTTATACCCCAGTCACATTAAAGAGACCGACAACAGACCAATCGGTTTGACTGAGGTATTGGTCCGACAGCAGACCGACATCAGACCAATCGGCTTGACTGAGGTATTGGACCGACAGCGGACCGACATCAGACCAATCGGCTTGACTGAGGTATTGGACCGACAGCAGACCGACATCAGACCAATCGGTTTGACTGAGGTATTGGACCGACAGCAGACCGACATCAGACCAATCGGTTTGACTGAGGTATTGGACCGACAGCAGACCGACAACAGACCAATCGGTTTGACTGAGGTATTGGTCCGACAGCAGACCGACATCAGACCAATCGGTTTGACTGAGGTATTGGACCGACAGCGGACCGACATCAGACCAATCGGTTTGACTGAGGTATTGGACCGACAGCAGACCGACAACAGACCAATCGGTTTGACTGAGGTATTGGACCGACAGCAGATCGACAACAGACCAATCGGTCGGTTTGGAATCGGTATATGGAGTCGGTTTTACGGTGTGACCGAGATATTGAACCGAAAGCAGACCGACACCAGACCGAACACATAATTACATTCTCCGAATGGTCAAAAATCGGCCGGTTTCGAGTCGGTATAAGGTTGGTTTTGCGGTGTGACTGACGTGTTACGCCGAGGATTTTAGCAGTCACCACTTAAATGCGCGGGAAAACATCGCACAATTAATCCATTTCGGCTTGATAATATCGGCTGGTCAAAGTATAATTGAACCTCAACCAATCTCATCTGTATTTATTGGAAAGCCTGCATGCGTATAATATTACACAAATCTCTGAAATCCACAGCATATATAAAACGTTTATAGCTAGATTGGGCGTTAACATCAGCATGGCGATTAAGAGAATAATGCTTTTTAACAATTTGGGCGTTCATTTAAAAAAAACTTAAAATATCCATTTAAATGATATGAGGTAAACGAAAAAGACCACTATATTGAAATAACACTTAAAACATATGACTGAAATAATTAATATAACTCAATTTGAGACTAAATTGTTTATAAGCGCCCTTTAGGTTGGACACGAAATGGCGAATACATTGCGGCCCTTGTAACTCAGCAACAGACGA